>NC_038256.2:10419641-10761740 GCF_000004515.6 Glycine max | reverse complement strand
TTCAAGTCAAGCGTTCCTTTGCAATTGGTGCTGGTTTTGTGACTTCTTTTGGTTACCGTAAGGATCGGAATGGTCAATGGCTGAAGAAAGACGCACTCCCTCCTCAAGATGAGCGTACTCCTTCACCTCCTCCTTAGCGTGAAGATTCAGCACTCCTGAATGAAGTCCTTACTGAATTACGAGGTCTTCGTTCTTATGTTGGTGAATGTTTCGACTCATTAGATACACGCTTTGCCAGCATGGATATTCGCCTCACACAAGTTGAAGAAGATGTCTCCTTCATCCGTACTTGCTTTGATCCACCACCACCGCCTCCATCATCATCTTAGCTTAAGT
Source organism: Glycine max (assembly GCF_000004515.6). Lineage (NCBI taxonomy): Eukaryota > Viridiplantae > Streptophyta > Magnoliopsida > Fabales > Fabaceae > Glycine > Glycine max. The sequence continues at coordinate 10,761,404 of NC_038256.2, read as the reverse complement.
ATTATGACTAAGTATTATTAGTACTTTAATTTATTGCCGTGTATTTGGCTTTTTATTGCTTAGTTATCATAATCTTGCACTTATATTATATTTCTTGACTTTGATTTGGTTGGTTATGACAATGTATGGATTTATTTTGGTTTATTGTTTGGCTCTGTTTGGATTTTGATTATGTTGCTTAGTTCTTTTTGATGTTGCCAAAGGGGGAGAGAACTTGAGAGAACTTGGGTTAGAAATCAATTATCAATTATCATTAAGTTAAGTTAGGCATACATGCCAAAAGATAGGGGGAGTAAGGGTTGTGTGAACGTGCTATCATCTTGTATATAGCTTGTCTTGATTTCAGGGATTGTCATCATCAAAAAGGGGGAGATTGTAGACAAAGGATCAAGCTGAATGTTTTGATGATGCCAAAGTTTTACATGCGTCTCAAAGCTTTATTCAAGACAAAGAAATTAAAGATATTCAAGATGGATGATCAAGACAGTCTCTAGAGTCTTAGAAAGGGTATATTAAATAGGAAGGGAATTCCAATTGAAGTAGCAAAAGGTTTGGCCAAGAAATTTAAGTTAAAAAGTCTTTTTCAACAAATTTACTCTCTGGTAATCGATTACCAGAGGATGTAATCAATTACCAGTGGCCAAAATTGATTTACAACAGCTATTAAAATTTGAATTCAAAATTTGCACTGTGTAATCGATTACACACATATGGTAATCGATTACCAGCAATTTCTGAACGTTTTAATTCAAATTTTAAAGCTTGCAATCGATTACACATATACTGTAATCGATTACCAGAGCAGATTTTCAGAAAATATTCTCAACAGTCACATCTTTTTATGTGGTTCTTGAATGGCTATCAAAGGCCTATATATATGTGACTTGAGACACGAATTTGAAAAGAGTTTTTCAGAACAAAAAGGTCTTATCCTCTTAAAAAGAAAAATTGTCTTATCCTCTTACAAATTCCTTGGCCAAAAAATCTTGTGATTCAATAAGGAATTATTTGAGTGCTCAAATTGTTCAATCTATCTCTTTCAAGAGAGATTTCTTCTTCTCTTCTTCTGTATTCTAAAAAGGGATTAAGAGACCGAGGGTCTCTTGTTGTGAAAGGATTCTAAACACAAAGGAAGGATTGTCCTTGTGTGTTAAGAACTTGTAAAAGGAATTTATAAGATAGTGGAACTCTCAAGCGGGTTTCTTGGGGACTGGACGTAGGCACAAGGGTGTGGCCGAACCAGTATAAATCTGAGTTTGCACTTTCTCTTCCCTTAAACTCCTTTATTTATTATTGTTTTATATTCATATTCAAATTGTTCTTTTGAATCATTATTTAAGAAATTCATTATTAAGGGAATTTATAACTTGAATAGAAAGTTAAATAGAATTTTTTAATTTGGGAAATAATTTGTAATATGTCTAACAATAATGTGACAATTACTATGACTAAACATGACTCTAAGACAACATGGATTAAGTGATTTACACTTAGATTTTTGTGTTTTTTTTTCTAATAAATATTTTGAAAGAAAATTTAGATCTAAGGTTCAGCACCAGAATATTATGAATGAAAAATGATAGAACCTAAAATCAACACAAAAACATGATTCAAGAGTAGATCTACAAAATTTGAACCATAGAAATGCTAGAACAAGTGTAGATCTAAGATTTAATCATTTTTTTAATCTACTCTAAACAGCACAAAACCACAAGACAATGGAGGATATACATGGAGAATAAGATGAAGAACAAGGAAATAAAGAGAATTCACCGAACAAAAAGATAGAGGAAGCAAAAGAACATCACCTAGATGAAGATGCTCTGATACCACATGATGTAAGCTCCATTGGAGCTTGTAGGCCTAGGATCTTCTTCGTCAATGGATTCCTTTTCTTCTTGGAAGATGAATGGAAGCGGAATGGAGAAGGAAGAGAGAGAGGAGACGCCACTTCAAGGAGAAGATGAGTCTAGAAGAAGCTCACCACCATAGGAGGCCATGGATAAGAGCTTGGAGGAAGAAGGAGATGAATGAAGGGAGAGGAAGAGAAGAACACGAAATTTTGTGCTCTAAAAGAGCTCTGAAATCTGAAGTTTAATATTCAAATGATCAAAGTTGAAAAAAAATGCACACACATGACCTCTATTTATAGCCTAAGTGTCACACAAAATTGGAGGGAAATTTAAATTTCAATTCAAATTTCACTTGAATTTGAAATTGAATTTGTGGAGCCAAACTTTGGAGCCAAAATTTCACTAATTATGATTAGTGAATTTTAGTTATGGTTCAGCCCACTAATCGAAGATCAATTTCAAGATTCTCCACTAAGTGTGCTTAGGTGTCATGAGGCATGTAAAGCATGAAGGACATGCACAAAGTGTGACTATATGATGTGGCAATGGGGTGTAGTAAGCAAATGCTCACCTCCCCTTCTAAAATTTAATTGGATTGGGCTTCTACCAATTCAATTAAATTTTAATTCCCAATACACACATCAAATATTCACTTAGTGCATGTGAAATTACAAAACTACCCCTAATACAAAAACTAGTCTGGGTGCCCTAAAATACAAGGGCTGAAAAATCCTATATTTCTAGGGTACCCTACGTACATTATAAAACCCTAAATACAAGGATCAAATATAATGACATCCTAGTCTAATATTTACAAAGATAATTGGACCCAACCTTGGCCCATGGGCTTAGAAATCTACCCTGAGGTTCATGAGAATCCTAGGGCCTTCTTCAGCAGCTCTAGCCCAATCCTCTTGGAGCCTCTTGCTCATGGCTCTAGTGACTGGTCCCTTCCTAGTGACATGGCTATAGGCCTATCTTGGGTTCTGGTATGAATTGGCATGTTACATCGACCCCATTCCTCACTTTTTTCATGTTTGAACATGCGCCCACCAAGTGTTCAGTGAAATGCCTTAATGGCCTTTGCATGTGGTATTGTGAAGTTTGGTTTGTGGAATGAATTTTTTCATATATGGCTGCCATTTTGAGTGTGTGGACAATTTAAGGTGTTAGAATAAAGTTCCAAAAACATGACTTAGGCCTAGGAATCTAAGTTTTTGTCTTGGATGTAAAAATGCATGAATTACGTGAATATGAGGGCATGTTTATGTTGTTTTTTTTAGACTAGCATTTGAACTTGCTGCATCATGGTAAGTACCTTGCACCTAGGTAGCATAAAAATGCCTTTCAAAAATGTGTATATATGTGGATAGGTAGCATAAAAGTGCCTCTCAAAAAAATGTGTATATATATATATATGGATATATAGCATGAAAATGCAATGCCTTTCAAAAAAATATGTATATATGTGGATAGGTAGCACAAAATGCCTTTCAAATATATATATATATATATATATATATATATATATATATACAGCATGAAAGTGCCTTTCAAAAAAATGTGTATACTGTTAGTTGTCTTATATGACTAACTTTTGTATAGAAAACATTTTCCAAAACTTGTATAGTTCCCCAATTTATGGTTATTTTGTAGTGATTTTTGTAAATAAATCTTGTTTTATGGTTAAAGTTGTCTCTAGAATATGTCCATTGGATTTAATGATGAAATATGTGCAATTTCAGGTGAAAATGAGGCTAAGTCATGAAGTGCTAAAAGTGACAATTGAGTTTAGCTCATCAGTGGACTAAGCACACATCCACCGCTAAGCGCAGCTCCAGCGCGCTTAGCGCGACAGAAGAATCTGGCAGGGCATCATCATCAAGGCCGCGCGCTAAGCGCGAGACCAGTACGCTAAGTGCTGCAGTTGTCTTCCGCCAGGTTCAGCGCACGACTGGCGCTAAGTTCAAATCCAGTTACTTGCGCTAAGCGCGTGGGTGGTGCTAAGCGCAACGTCATGAATTCAGAGCCTATTTAAAACCTATTTTGTTTAGAATTAGGGTACAATGCCTAGGGCATAGTATTCCACAGCACACCACAATGCCTATTTCGGGAAAAGAGCTCTGGAGGCAGCAAGAGGAGCAGCTTTTGTAGAGATACCTAGATTTTGTAAGCATATTATTGTTAGGGTTTCTTCTGTAATGGCTGGCTAAACACCCTTGTTGGGGATTTCTAATGAACAGCTGATGTAATTATTTTATTATCTAATTGATTGTGTTTTTTGTGTTCAATGCTTCTTTCAGTGCTTAAATTTTGTATGTTGTTGGTCTGATCAACCATTTGTGTGCCTAGTTAGGTGATTTTAACATTGGAAAATGTATTGCTGCCTTAGAACTTGAATGAAGCAGAATTGGAACTTAGTCTTACAAGAGGGATCTGCGGATTAAGTTTTGGTTTTAAGTATGTTGTTACAATAATGTTGTTTGGTCTAAGTCTACTCCAACAAGAAGGATCTGAGGACAAAGCTTAGGCTAAATTAGGCTAAACTTTCATAAGCTATTTAAGCTAAGTCTAGTCCAACAAGAGGGATCTGAGGATGAAGCTTAGTTTAAGTTAGTCTAAACCTATGAGGGCTGTCTAAATTGAGCCTAGTCCAACAAGAGGGATCTGAGGACGAAGCTTGGATTGATTCAGTCTAACTAGGGATCGAGGTTTAGTAACTTAGGCTACAACATAGAACACGAAAGTATGATTGATTAGAGAAATACTGAGATGTTAGAAAGACCCAACACTTCTACCTACTGCTGTCAATTTTACTTACTTGCATTTTTATTGTTTTTAGCCTATACTTAGTTTAATTCTATTTTAAACCATCAATTATCAATGTTTCTTTCAACAATGCCTTATCTCTGAATTTAACCATGTCTTAGACTAGTTCCCTGAGTTCGATACTCGAATTCATCCGTTTTAATTTTAAATACTTGACGATCAGGTGCGCTTTCTGGCAAACCGGATTTCCCTTGAACATATTTGTACAAAGAAAAAGTGGACCAAAAAGTAACTGCAGGGGAAATCCATCATATACATATGTGGATATATGCATGGAAATGCTCTTAAAAAATGTGTATATATGTGTGGATATATATATCATAAAATTCCTTTCACAAAAATATATGTATATGCATGTATATAGATATATATCATAAAATAGCACATGCCCCAATGTGTGATTGTTTTCTAATTGCACATTGACACTTGCGTTTGGTGAAAAGAAGCATGCACCATTTAAGTTGTTTGGCCTTTGTTGTGATGATTGGTATTTCATGCAAACTAACTTTACAAATGTGTCCTTGCAGGAAATGGCTCCAAAGAAGCTTCTAGCCATAAGGTCAAGGAAATATGCCGCTGGAGAGGGCTCTAGTGCGGCCCTATAGGTGGACATGGAGTTTGATGGATACAGGTTCCGGAGTGAGGAACACCAGCGCCGCTTTGAGGCAATTAAGGGCTGGTCGTTCCTCAAGGAGAGGCGGGTCCAGCTGAGGGACGGAGAGTACACTAAATTTCAGGAAGAAATTGCCAGGAGGCTATTCAGCTTCCGGCAAGTGCACCGAATCGCACAAATAGTATAAAACGGTAAGAACCGAGTATCGAACACTCGGGGAACTTGAGTTATTTGGTAAGCTATTTCAGCAAATAGGCTTCTAGTGTGTAAAAGTAAGTGTGAATATAAGCAAGTGTATAAAATATCTGTGAAAAAAGAAAGAAAATCACACGAGAGAAATGATGTGTAAAAACAAGTAGAGAACACATTGGTCTTCCTAATAGGTGCCTGATGCTAAAAAGATATTCTCTATCTAACAATGCTCATGTGTTCTTATGGTGTCTCCTGAGATACTAAACCCCGATTCCTCATGATAGTTTAGCCTAATCCTGATCAAGCATCGTCCACAGATTCCTCTTGTAAGACTAAACTCAACCAGGACCGCATTAAGACACGCATACTCAACTAACTTATCGCACCCCAATTCCTCATGAAAACACGACAACTCAGCCCTGCACTATCAAGGACTTTAGAGTCAGACCAGTTTCCACTGTTGAATAACCCTAACAAAGCATTCATCTATCTGATCAAGGTAAAGGCATACTGGAAAGAAAAGCAGATAGCACAGAGAACACATAAAACATCATTAAATAGATAGAAATATATTTACATCAGGTACCTACAGGAAAGATCCAACAGAGGATTTAGCTTTCCATACTAGGAAGCCTTCTTAACAACAAAAAGAAGAACAAGATGAAAGATTGAAAAAATACAAGTGGTGAGGATGTCTCCTTCACCTCTAGGATCTCACAATCACTCACAAACTCATCTCAAGCTCTTAAACCGGCTCCTACTTCAAGCTCTGGTCTCTGCAGATCCTCACACAATAAAATCTCTTAAAACTTTCTGGAACTTGGACCTTTCTCTCTCTAGAAACCCTAGACATGCAAAGCTCTGAATCCCAGTCCAAACTCTCTTCACAAAATATGATTTTAGGCTTGAATAGGTGGCCTTGTTCGTGCTCGTGCGCTTAGCGCACGTATGGACCGCTTAGTGCACGTTAGTGATTTTTGGCTTAGCAGGCATTCCTCGCTTAGCGGATGAACTGAAGCGGTGCGCTTAGAGAGATGAAGCGGTGCGCTTAGCGAACCTGTACAGCTCATCTTTTTCTGGATTCTTCCTCGCGCTTAGCCCAGGAGTGTTGCGCTTAGCGGATGCTCGCTAAGCCAGTAGATTGGCTTAGCGAGAATGTGAAAACAACCTTTTCCAAAGCTTGCCTAATTAACCTGAAATTGAGGGAAAATGATTATTAAACACACAAAATGAAAATACTAAGTATTTATTCCCTATACTTAACAAAAAATACATATAACAATACAAAATAACCATAAATTGGGAGAGTTTGGACTGGGATTCAGAGCTTTGCATGTCGAGGGTTTCTAGAGAGAGAAAGGTCCAAGTTCCAAGCAAAAAGAGAACAGCTCACTTGTCCTCAAGTGACAATGACATGCAGTGACTATGTACAAAGGTGTATGCTACAAAGTTACTGATTGCATGATAAGAGAATGGAGTAAAATGCCCTCATCACTTGTCTTTCACAAGGTAAGCAGTTATCCAAAGAGAAGAATAAAATGTAACCTGAACAGATAGATGAAGTTAGGCATAAGACAAATATCAAGAAAAGTAGCTTAAACCACAGTCTCATGGCTACTGTTTCACTCAAGCACAAGTGTTTAAGCTATTCATTATTAACAACTAGCAAGAGGTCCAATCTTTGAATTCCATCTCATGCCATAAAGTCAGAAATGTATAAAAAGAATTAGAAGGACTTTCTTAGGTTTGTAGTGAGGCTTGGCTACAAAAATTCATTGGTTTTTCTAGGATTCAAAGGTTTAGATTCTCAGATAGCACAAATCCTTGACTTATCCCAATGGTCTTGTATTATACAAGTAGCTTTCTCACTATCTTTTCCTCTTAAGTTGCTTTTGACCTTATTGTAACAACACAATTTATTTTTTTCTTTCTCTTTTTTTTAACATACAACTTATTTGTTGTGTGTGTTGATGCTTAACCTTTTTCTTTTCATTCTAATTGACTTCCCTCCCCCAAATTTAGAGTAAATTTGCCTTGAACCATATGCTAATGTAACGACCCGCCTCGTCGCTACGATATCACCACTCTAATAACTCATAAAATTAAATTCTTTTTCTTTCTTTTATGAAAGCTCCATTATTTTTGCTTATGAAAGTCATAGTAAATTTGAATGTCACAAATATATATATATATGTCCCCAAACACGCACCAATTTTTAACCGAATACACGAATATTAATATAGTAGTTCAGTACACATCATACAAATAATGAAGATTAAATCAGTTCGAACATATAATTAAATCTGTGATTTACATCCTTAATCCAACAAAGGAAATCATGAACCACTATGGAGGAGTTGATTAACAAAACACAACTCTCACCCCAAAATAATTCCAACGTCATCACATCGGCTTGGCGGCTCCTCAACAGAATCTCATCCCTGCACCCTACTGCTGTCATTCTGCTCCCACGAAAAAGGTTCGCGATCATCACAGGTATCAACCACACGATACAAAATTGCAAGGGTGAGTTCATTATAAAAAGAACCAATGTTAAATCCAAATAATCACATTAAGCAAGAAAACGTAAGCAAACATCATGAGTTTACACAACATTCATTATCCAACACTCACATCCAACAATTGTTCATTGTCCACATCCGATAGTTACTCACCATCCATATTCAACAATTACTTATCATCCATCCATGGATCAATCAAGACTACACAGAATGATGCATGCACCTGACTCAACTCTCAGATGCAATGAGATATGTACCAACAACCAAATCCCAGGAAATAGCCTAAGCGTGTCCACACGACACTCTCACTTAGGAAACCATGCAGAGTCCGTCGAGACCACCCGGTTGTGCACGTAACTGTCCCCCTATAGGTGATCAGCCTGGGCCAAAAGGGGCACCCTACCAGGTGACAAGCCCCCTCAGTACAAAGTACACTCTGCCACAGTTACTCTATTTCTTGTGTCATATGAGCTATGAACACGACCAAAAGTAAGTGCCAAAGACCATGGACCAATTAAAGCACCTAAGCATCCCATCAGAAATGCTTAGATTCTTTAACCACGCTTGTCACCCACGTCTAGGCCATCCGACAAGGTCAGTGCACTCCACCCCCCATGACATACTCTACATACGATGTATGAACGTGGCCCAAAGCAAGTGCCAAAGACCTTGAAAGGTCAGTGCACTTCGCCCCTCACGAACATACACAACATCCAACGTATGAATGTGGCCTAAAGCAAGTGCCAAAGACCCTGGAAGGTCAGTGCACATCGCCCCCCATGAACAAACACAACATGCACATGCCAATGCATTTCCAACAATTAACATTCCATTTTCACATCATTCTTAACATAGACATCATCTCGTCTCAATGATGCTATCAACAACAACAGTAACCTCATTTCACATCCACATAATTATCAACAATAACATCAATTCATGTTGACATGATCTTTATTAACAACGTCATCTCAAATCAATATCACCACATATCAATTAGAATCCTCAATAGCGACATCAACAATAAATCGCATTCTGCACATACATATCTCTTTTATGCCTAAGATTCACACTATCAAGTCTTCAAACGACACAAGTTTAATAAACAATAATGTTATTCCTCAACAATAGATATATCACATCCCATTCGTTAAAAACATAGTTTTTCTTGAAAGAAAATCAGCATGCAACAGGGACAGGAAGATTTTGTCATAGCTAGGTTCCCTGACCCTAACTATGGTGTCTAAATGGTAAATTTTATATTAACTCCCCTCACCTATCGTGAGTTCTCCGTCAGTTCTTCTTTGCGTCACTTAGAGGTCTCTCTCTCGTTCGCGCTTGTCGATCCAACGCAAGTCTCTATTATGCCTAAACGAAAGGAATTTTAGCATAGGCTTCAAAAACAAGGTCAAAGGCAACATTTGGGGTCAAATACCACTGTCAAAACATAAAGGGCTGAGGGATGTTTCGGATTCTACAAAAAGAAACATCTTTTTGAAATTCTGATCACGCCAATGTGATCGGGGTTCAGTGAATGCCGCAAAAATAACCTCAAGGTTATAAAAAGATAACTTTTACAATGTCTCATTCTCTAGGGTTTTTCAAAGGAAGTGTAAAAACACCCTATTACAATACCCAACACATAGGAGACACTAAGAGGAACTCAAACTAGTTGGGAGAAGGCTTAGAAGTCAAGGTTACCTCAGAGAAACTTTGAAATGGAGGATTGAAGGATTTTCTCCAGTGAATCTTCGAGAAGGATTCTGAGGATTCCGCTCTGATTATAGTGATCCTCTTGGTGTGAGGGTCCAACGGCAAGCAACGGCGGTGACCGGTGGTCTTGGGTGGTGGAAAATAAGGTTTTAGGGTTTGGGAGACGTTTTTGGGGGAAGAGGAGAGTGAAAATCGTGTTTTTCATGCTAAGGACTTGATGGAAGCTTGCTTGTGGAGCTTCTATGGTGGCTGGATCTTTGGAGCTTCAATGAGGTCCTTGAATGGTGATTTTCCACCATGGAGATGCAGCGGAAGACAAAGGAGAAGAGGTAAGAGTCGGCGCCATCCACTAGGGAATAAGCCATGGAAGAAGGAGCTTCACCACCAAGATGAGCCTTGGATAAGAAGCTTGGAGAGGATGCTTCAATGGAGGAAAAGAAAGAGGGAGAGAAAGAGAGAGGGGGGAGCACGAAATTGAAGGAAGAAAAAGGGAGAGAAGTTGAACTTTGAGTTGTGTCTTACAAGACTCTCATTCATCAAAGTTACAACAAGTGTTACACATGCTTCTATTTATAGACTAGGTAGCTTCCTTGAGAAGCTTTCTTAAGAAAACTTCCTAGAGAAGCTTCTTTGAGAAAACTTCCTTGAGAAGCTAGAGCTTAGCTACACACACCCATCTAAAAACTAAGCTCACCTCCTTGACAAAATACATGAAAATACAAAAAACAATTCCCTACTACAAAGACTACTCAAAATGCCCTGAAATACAAGGCTAAAACCTTATACTACTAAAATGGCCAAAATACAAGGCCCAAAAGAAGGAAAATCCTATTCTAATATTTACAAAAAAGAGTGGATCCAACCTTGACCCATGGGTTAAAAAATCTACCCTAAGGTTCATGTAAACCCTAGGGCCTTCTTTAGTAGCTCTAGCCCAAGCCTCTTGGAGTCTTCTATCCAATACCCTTAGGGGGTAGGATTGCATCAGGACTTATATACAACTTGCAACTTTCACTTAGTGGGCCTTCTGGGCGCTCAGCGCACTTCCTCTCGGTTGGAAATGGGCTTAGTGCAGCTTTGGGCCGCTCAGCGCAATTGCCCTCGGTTGGAATTGCGCTTAGCACGCCTTTCTCGCTTAGCGGGAGACCAACAATTATTATTTTGAAGATCCCAACGGTCCGACTGTAGAAACATATCTTAGGGATATCCAGACAAAATTTGAAGATGATCCAATGGTTAACGAATCCGTTATCACGATTTCACTTAACTAGGTTTTGGTAAAATCTAAAATCTCATACTTTCAACTTAGCTCAACAAAACTCCACATAATTCAACATCCATATCAAGAAATTCACACATGACTAGTTCAAGGCATACTTCCACTCATTCAAGTCTATCATATAGTCAAACAAGACAATAAATACAATTAAACATCGATATATAACTTATAATATCTCAGGGTGTTACAACTCTCCCACCCTTTTAGAAATTTCGTCCCCAAAATTTACCTGACTCAAACAAGGATGGATAGGCGGCTTGCATCTGACTCTCTAATTCCCACGTGGCATCTTCTCCTTATGTACCTCCCCAAATCACCTTGACTAATGGAATCTCCGTCCCTCTTAGGTGCTTTGTTTGTCTATCCTCGATCCTCAAAGGCAATGTTTCATATGTCAAGTTCTCTTTTACTTGTACATCATCCAATTCGACCACATGTGATGGATCATGGATATACTTACGGAGTTGAGACACATGAAAGACATTGCGAAGATTGGAAAGAGACGGGGTTAATGCAATTTGGTATGCCACAGGGCCAACTCTCTTAAGAATTTGGAAAGGACCGATAAAGCGAGGTGTGAGATTTTGGGATTTCAATGTTTGACCAACCCCAGTCCACGGAGTGACTCTCAAGAATACATGATCACCAACCTCGAATTCCAAATCTTTCCTCCTCTTATCCTAATAACTTTTATGTCTACTTTGAGCATTCCTCATCCTTTCTTGGATCAACTTCACCTTCTCGGTGGTTTGCTGTACCACTTCAGATCCTAAGGTGAGGTTTTCTCCAGACTCTAGCCAACATAGAGGTGTCCTACACCTTCTACCATATAAAGCTTCATAGGGAGCCATGCCAATGGTAGAGTGAAAACTGTTATTGTAAGTGAACTCTATCAATGGAAGAAAACTCTCCCAACTTCCCTTTTGCTCTAAGACACACACCCTTAAAAGGTCCTCCAATGGCTGAATGGTCCGTTCAGTTTGGCCATCAGTCTAAGGATGGTAGGCTGAACTTAGTCTAAGCTTGGTTCCCAACGCTTTGTTCAGGCTCTCACAAAATCTAGAGGTAAACCTAGGATCTCTATCAGACACTATGCTAGATGGCACACCATGTAATCTAACAATCTCACTAATATACAGGGAGGTCAACTTCTCCGAGCAAAATCAAATATTAATGGAAATAAAGTGAGCAGACTTGGTCAGCCTGTCAACAATAACCCAGATAGAATCAAAACCTTTGGGGGTTCTAGGTAGTCCTACAACAAAATCCATAGAAATACTGTCCCATTTCCACTGGGGTATCTCCAAGGGTTGTAACTTCCCAGAAGGTCTCTGGTGTTCTATCTTAGCCTTCTGACAGACTAAACATGCATACATAAACTCACTAACCTCTCTCTTCATGTTGGGCCACCAAAACATCATCTTCAAATCCTGACACATCTTGGTAGCGCCAGGATGTATGCTCAAGTTACTCCTATGTCCTTCCTCGAGGATCATCTTCCTAAGTTCAGGCACATTGGGATCACAAATCCTATCTTGAAGTCTCAGGGCTCCATCTGATCCAACCTTGAAACTACTATCTCTTCCTGACTCTATAGCTTCTAATAGGGTCCTCAGAAAAGGATCAGTCTTCTGGCCTTCCCTGATATCTCTTAGTAACTCACTGGTAATCCTCAAAGTTCCTAATCTCACACTATTAGGAGTAACCTCACATGCAAGGCTAAGGTCTCTAAACTGTTCTAGGAGATCCATCTCTCTAACCATCAAGGTCGATATATGTAGGGATTTCCTACTCAAGGTGTCAGCCACTACATTGGCTTTGCCGGGATGGTAACTAAGCTCAAAATCATAATCTTTAAGAAACTCTAACAATCTCCTTTGATGCATGTTTAGCTCTTTCTGACTAAACAAGTACTTAAGGCTCTTATGATCACTAAACACCTCAAACTTGGAGCCAAACAAGTAATGCATCCACATCTTAAGGGCAAAAACCACCACAGCTAACTCCAGGTCATGAGTGGGATAATTCCTCTCATGAGTCTTGAGTTGTCTAGAAGCATAGGCCACTACTTGGCCATTTTGCATCAACACTCCTCCTAAACCCATCTTTGATGCATCACAATACACCTCAAATGGTTTCCTCAGGTTAGGCAAAACTAGCACTGGAGCGGTCATCAATCTTTCCTTAAGGTTCTGAAAACTATGCTCACATTGGGCGTCCCACACAAAAGCTTGACCCTTACGAGTCAGTTTAGTCAAAGGCAAAGCTAGCTTGGAGAAACCTTCTATGAATCCCTGGTAGTATCCTGCCAAACCCAGAAAACTCATAATCTCAAAAATAGATTTGGGACTCTCCCACTCAAGAACGACTTCTATCTTAGATGGTGTAGAAGCAAAGCTTCATGATGAATCAAGATTGATTCAAAGATGTTTTGATGATAGCAAAGGTGATGACAAAAAGATCAAAGGTCAATTCATGATAATCAAAGAATGAGTTCAACATGTTTAAGATGATCAAGATGTTCAAGATGATCAAGATTGAATCAAGAACACTTCAAGGTTCAAGAGGAAATTTGATTTCAAGAATCAAGACTCAAGACTCAAGATTCAAGAATCAAGAGAAGACTTAATCAAGATAAGTATGAAAAGGTTTTTTCAAAAACTGAGTAGCACATGGATTTTTCTCAAAACATGTTCACCAAAGAGTTTTTACTCTAGTAATCGATTACCAGAATATTGTAATCGATTACCAGTAGCAAAAATGTTTTTCAAAAACCTTTCAACAGAATTTACACGTTCCAATTGACTTCAAAAAGTTGTAATCGATTGCAATGTTTTGGTAATCGATTACCAGTGTCTTTGAACGTTAAAATTCAAATTCAAATGTGAAGAGTCACATCCTTTCCCATAAAAGCTTTGTGTAATTGATTACACTGATTTGGTAATCGATTACCAGTGATTGCTTCTGAATAAATCAAAAGATGTAACTCTTCAAATGGTTTTTGACTTTTTCAAATTGGTTTTAAGTTTTTCTAAATGTCATAACTCTTCTAAATGGTTCTCTTAACCAGACATGAAGAGTCTACAAAAGCAAGGCTTTGTTTTGCATTTTAAAAAATCCAATCAATCCAAAAACAACCTTTACAATACAATCCTTTAGAAGCTTTGAATCTCTTTGTTCTTCTTCTTCTTCTTTGTGCCAAAAAGCTTTCCAAAGTTTTCTAGTTTTCTAAACCTTGAAAACTTGTGTTATTCATTCTTTTCATCTCTTCTCCCTTTGCCAAAAAGAATTCGCCAAGGACTAACCGCCTGAATTCTTTTTGTGTCTCTCTTCTCCCTTTTCCAAAAGAACAAAGGACTAACCGCCTGAATTCTTTTGTGTCTCCCTTCTCCCTTGTCACAGAATTCAAAACGACAAAGTCTGAGAATTCTTTTGATTCTTCCCTTTCCCTTATACAAAAGATTTCAAAGGACTAATCGCCTGAGAATTCTTTTGTATCCCCATTCACAAAGTTTCAAAGGTTTAACCGCCTGAGATCTTTGTCTTAACACATTGGAGGGTACATCCTTTGTGGTACAAGTAGAGGGTACATCTACTTGGGTTTGACTGAGAACAAGAGAGGGTACATCTCTTGTGGATCAGTTCTAGTGGAGGGTACATCCACTAGGTTCAAAGAGAACAAGGGAGGGTACATCCCTTGTGGATCTTTGCTTGTAAAAGGATTTTTACAAGGTTGAAAGAAATCTCGAGGACCGCAGGTTGCTTGGGAACTGGATGTAGGCACGGGTTGTTGCCGAACTAGTATAAAAACTCTTGTGTGTTTGTCTCCTTCTTTCTTACTCTTTTAATTTCTGTTGTGCATTTTATTTTCCGCTTTTACTTTTGTTTAAGTTTCTCTGCTACTCCTTATTCACTTAACAACATAGTAAAAGCCTTAGAAGAGTAATTTTTTAATTAGTAAAGGTTTAGGAATAATTAATTCAACCCCCCCCCCCCCCCCTTCTTAATTATTCTGAGGCCACTTGATCCAACAGATGGATCTACAGCTATGCCCCCTTGAGATATCACATGCCCTAGGAAACTAACTTTCTCTAACCAAAACTCACACTTGGACAACTTAGCATAAAGTTACCAGTCCCTAAGGGTATGCAACACAATCCTCAAATGTCCTTCATGTTCCTCTCTAGTCTTGGAGTATACCAAAATATCATCTATGAATACCACCACAAAACTATCAAGGTAAGGGTTAAAGACTCTATCCATGTAGTCCATAAACACACCTGGAGCATTAGTCACACCAAAGGGCATGACTAGATACTCATAGTGACCATAACGAGTCCTAAAAGCAGTCTTAGGTATGTCCTCAGACTTCACTCGAATCTGATGGTAACCTGACCTAAGGTCTATCTTACTAAACACACAAGCTCCTACCAGTTGGTCCATAAGGTCCTCTATTCTAGGAAAAGGGTACTTATTCTTAACCGTCACCTTATTCAACTGGCGGTAGTCCACACACAACCTCATGGTCCCATCTTTCTTCTTCACTAACAACACTAGTGCTCCCCATGGAGACACACTGGGTCTCACAAACCGCTTCTCCAACAACTCCTCTAACTATTTCTTAAGCTCGGCTAACTCTATAGGAAACATCCTATAAGGGACTATGGATACGGGTTCAGCACCAGGTACCAGATCTATGGAAAACTCTCTCTCTCTCTCTCGGGTGGCAGACCAGATATATCCTCAGGAGACACTTTAGGAAACTCTTTGACAACAGGGAGGTCACACCTAGAAACCTTTGTCTCTATTCCCAGGCTAGACAAGATCATGTACAGTTGAGCACCTTCTTTTAAAGATGTTACAACTTGGTTGGTAGAGATAAACATCATACCCTTACTCACTCCAGAATCATCAAACGCCACAGTTTTATCAAAACAATTTAACAAGACATGGTTGGAAGATAACCAGTCCATACCAAGAATAACATCAATCTGGCTCAAAGGCAAACAAATCAAATCAATCAAGAATGTTCTACCAGAAATCTCCACAGGACAATTCAAACACACATCAGAAGTTAACACAGAACCACTAGTTGGGGTTTCTACAATCAGATTTCTATTCAAAGAAGAAACGGGTAGCTTAAATTTCCTTACACACTTGGAACTTTCACCATCTCTCCCTTGATAATGGGGAAAGTACCTCACCAGCTCCTCACACTTGGCTGCATATTCAGCCACAGTCATGTTTCCCTGCTTAAGCTCCAAGAACTCCCTCTCCTTCTTGTTCCTAACATCCTCGGGAAAGTATTTCTCCAAAAATACCCTCTTGAAGACATCCCAGGTCACATCTTGACCTTCAGCCTCTAGGCATTGGTGAGTATCCTCCCACCAATACTCAGCTTCTTCCACTAAAGTATGTGTACCAAAAGCAATCTTTTGCCCCTCCGGACATGCCATAACTCAGAAAATTTTTCTCAATTTCCCTTAGCCAGTTCTGAGCACCATCAGGGTTGTATCCTCCATTGAAAGAAGGAGGGTTGTTTCATTGGAAGCAGTCTAACCCCTGGTACTCAACAGCTCCACTAACTTCTCCCCTGTTTGGATTCCCTATAGCCAGAGCTAAGGCTTGAAGGGCATCAGCTATCGCACGATCATTCCGTCCATCCATCACTCCCTATACACACCAAGGAGTCAGACTTGGAAGGAATACACACAAACAAAGAACCACTCAAAATCACAACCATCACCAGTTCCTACTTGGTTACTTTTGAGAATTGATGCCTCAATACATTAACACCCACTTTCCATCATTTGTATTTTCTAGTCGCTTGCCATATCATCCAGTTGCCCTTCACAAATTATACAGATGACCAGTCTGATAACCCATGCTCGGCATTGAAACTCATGGTATAGCAGACATCAGAAAAACAAATCCAATATGACTACAACAATCAAATCTCTATAGCTTATAGAAACACAACTAGTGAGTAAGTACTAATAGCCAACAATGAACATCAAGCATTAGCAAACAACCAACCTCACGCATTCAACAAAGCAACCAGAGAATGCATAGAAAAACATAGCAAACTGACAACTCGCTGGCTGAAAGGTTCGACCTGCTCTGATACCACTAATATAACGACCTGCCTCGTCGCTACGATATCACCACTCTAATAACTCATGAAATTAAATTCTTTTTCTTTCTTTTATGAAAACTCCATTATTTTTGCTTATGAAAATCATAGTAAATTTGAATTTCACTATATATATATATATATATATATATATATATATATATATATATATATATATATATATATATATATATATATATATGTCCACACACATGCACCTATGTATAACCGAATACATGAATATTAATATAGTAGTTCAGTACACATCACACACAAAATGAAGATTATATCAGTTCGAACATATAATTAAATTTGTGATTTACATCCTTAATCCAACAAAAGAAATCATGAACCACTATGGAGGAGTTGATTAACAAAACACAACTCTCTCCCAAAAATATTTCCAACGTCATCACATCGGCTTGGCGGCTCCTCAACAGAATCTCATCCCCGCACCCTATTACTGTCATTCTACTCCCACGAACAAGGTTCGCGATCATCACAGGTATCAACCACACGATACAAAAATACAAGGGTGACTTCATTATAAAAAGAACCAATGTTAAATCCACATAATCACATTTAGCAAGAAAACGTAAGCAAACATCATGACCTTACACAACATTCATTATCCAACACTCACATCCAACAATTTTTCATTGTCCACATCTGACAGTTACTCACCATCCATATTCAACAATTACTCATCATCCATATTCAACAATTACTCATCATCCATCCATGGATCCAATCAAGACTGCACAAAATTATGGATGCACCTGACTCAACTCTCAGATGCAATGTGGTACGTACCAACAACCAAATCCCAGGAAATAGCCTAAGCGTGTCCACACGACACTCTCACTTAGGAAACCATGCAGAGTTCGTCGAGACCACACGGTTGTGCATGTAACTGCCCCCCATAGGTATTCAGCCTCGGGCCAAAAGGAGTTCCCTACCAGGTGACAAGCCCCATCAGTACAAAGTACACTCTGCCATAGTTACTCTATTTCCTGTGTCGTATGAGCTATGAACATGGCCAAAAGTAAGTGCCAAAGACCATGGACAAATTAAAGCGCCTAAGAATCCCCTAAAAAATGCTTAGATTCTTTAACCACGCTTGTCACCCACGTCTGGGCCATCCGACAAGTTCAGTGCACTTCACCCCCCATGACATACTCTACATACAACGTATGAACGTGGCCCAAAGCAAATGCCAAAGACCTTCGAAGGTCAGTGCACTTCGCCCCCCACGAACATACACAACATCCAACATATGAACGTGGCCCAAAGCAAGTGCCAAAGACCCTGGAAGGTCAGTGCACTTCGCCCCCCACGAACATACACAACATGCACATGCCAATGCATTTCCAACATCAATCAACATTCCATTTTCACATCATTCTTAACATAGACATCATCTCATCTCAATGACGTTATCAACCACAACATCAACCTCATTTCACATCCACATAATTATCAACAATAACATCAATTCATGTTGACATGATCTTTATTAACAACGTCATCTCAAATCAATATCATCAATATCACCACATATCAATTAAAATGCTTAACAGCGACATCAACAATAAATCGCATTCTGCACATACATATTTCTTTCATGCCTGAGATTCACACTATTAGGTCTTCAAACGACACAAGTTTAATAAACAATAATGTTATTCCTCAACAAAAGATATATCGCATCCCATTCGTTAAAAACATAGTTTTTCTTGAAAGAAAATCAGCATGCAACAGGGACAGGAAGATTTTGTCATAGCTAGGTTCCCTGACCCTAACTATGGTGTCTAAATGGTAAATTTTATATTAACTCCCCTCACCTATCGTGAGTTCTCCGTCAGTTCTTCTTTGGGTCACTTAGAGGTCTCTCTCTCGTTCATGCTTGTCGGTCCAACGCAAGTCTCTATTACGCCAAAACGAAAGGAATTTTAGCATAGGCTTTAAAAACAAGGTCAAAGGCAACATTTGGGGTCAAATACCACTGTCAAAACATAAAGGGCTGAGGGGTGTTTCGGATTCTACAAAAAGAAACATCTTTTTGAAATTCTGATCACGCCAATGTGACCAAGGTTCCGTGAATGCCGCAAAAATAACCTCAAGGTTATAAAAAGATAACTTTTACAATGTCTCATTCTCTAGGGTTTTTCAAAGGAAGTGTAAAAACACCCTATTGCAGTACCCAACACATAAGAGACACTAAGAGGAACTCAAACTAGTTGGGAGAAGGCTTAGAAGTCAAGGTTACCTCAAAGAAACTTTGAAATGGAGGATTGAAGGATTTTCTACATCGAATCTTCGAGGAGGATTCTCAGGATTCCGTTTTGATTAAAGTGTTCCCCTCGGTTGGAATTGCACTTAGCGCGCCTTTCTCGGCTAGCAGGAGACCAAAAGTTATTATTTTGAAGATCCCAACGGTCAGACTTTAGAAACATATCTTATGGATATCCAAACAAAATTGGAAGACAATCCAATGGTTAACGAATCTGGTATTGCAATTTCACTGAACTAGGTTTTTGGTAAAATTTAAAATCTCATACTTTCAACTTAGCTCAACAAAACTCCACATAATTCAACATCCATATCAAGAAATTCACACATGACTAGTTCAAGGCATACCTCCACTCATTCAAGTTTATCATATAGTCAAACAACACAATAAATACAATTAAACATCGATATATAGCTTATAATATCTTAGGTTGTTACACTCTCCTAAAATCTAAACAAGGTATTAGGAGATAATTATTTAAGTTCAGGATTCAAATTTTTGACAATATCATTCAGCTCAAAAAGGGACAAAAGGATGCAATTATCATTCAAGGTAAGCTGTTTGGTCAAAAGAGCTTGTGTATGTACAATCATGGCCTTCATCATGTCCTCATTTATACATTACATTCTGATGGAAGCTTGCTTGTGGGGCTTCTATGGAGGCTGGATCTGTGAGCTTCAATGAGGTCATTTAATTGTGATTTTCCACCATGGAGATGCAACAGAAGACAAAGGAGAAGAGGTGAGAGGAGGCGCCATCCACTAGGGAATAAGCCATGGAAGAAGGAGCTTCACCACCAAGATGAGCCTTGGATAAGAAGCTTGGAGAGGATGCTTCAATGGAGGAAAAGAAAGAGGGAGAGAAAGAGAGAGGAGGGAGCACGAAATTGATGGAAGAAAAAGGCAGAGAAGTTGAACTTTGAGTTGTGTCTCACAAGACTCTCATTCATCAAAGTTACAACAAGTGTTACACATGCTTATATTTATAGACTAGGTAGCTTCCTTGAGAAGCTTTCTTGAGAAAACTTCCTTGAGAAGCTAGAGCTTAGCTACACACGCCCCTCTCATAACTAAACTCGCCTCCTTGAGAAGCTTCCTTAAGAAGATTCCTAAAGAATCTAGAGCTTAGCTACACATACCTCTCTAATAGCTATGCTCACCTCCTTGAGATGAGAAGCTAGAGCTTAGCTACACACCCCCTATAATAGCTAAGCTTACCCCCATGACAAAGTACATGAAAATACAAAAAAAAAATCCCTACTACAAGCAAAGAATGGGAGAAAGTAAAAAAGGAAGAGAAGAAAGCTCCTGGTCAAAGAAACCAGAAGAAATGTGCAGAGAGGTCTTTAGGCCGGACAATATCTGAACAATACAGAATTGTCACCAAATGAACAAAAAGAAGGAAAGGAAACCACGACCTAAAACGGTCTTCTCCCTTTGATTACCAACCAAAATCCCGTGCGCTAGCGACTTTTTTTTTCCTCGCCCCGCACTAAACAAAAAAACAGAAAAAGAAAAAAGCCAGAAAAATCAAAAGCCAAAAACACACAAAAGTCGAAAGAAGAAACCACCAAAAGAACCCATTCCCAAGGGAAGTCCTATTTGATCCATGATCACGCATGTAATTTTTGATTTGATAGGAAATAATTTGCAAAGTCAAGTCATGACATATCTATGGTTCGGAATTAGGATGAAACACTTACCTGTGCGAGATTGATACACTTTGAGTGATTTTCTTCTATTTTTGTCGAACCCAGTGTTTCCTCTAAATGTTCATTTAGAAACGAAATGCTAACATCCAAAATCTCAGATAAGGTTATGGGGGGATTTCATCAGCAGACTCTCCTTCCCCGGTAAACGCATTGTTTTTCACTCAAAAAAGCGTATGCTGCTCTAATCAGTTGGAATATTTATCTCTTTACTAAAGCATGTTTGCATTTTAGTGAAGAAAACACCGAGACTTTTTCAAGTCTCACAAGTTATCCAGAACTACGTAGGTCTGAGTTCCTCATTGGAGGATACGTAGGAGCAAGAGCCTCACTTTTGTCGACCATACCGCCTTTTGTTGCCATGACTCAAGAGCTGGTAGCCCGTGGAGACACCTTACGGTTATCCGCACCTCGTCATTCAGTGACCCCAAGTGTGATTGACGAGCAGAGACCAATATGGTCATCTGCGCCCTTTCCGGAGATGTCATCATTTTCCGATGGAGACTTTTCAAGTCTCACAAGTTATCCAGAACTACGTAGGTCTGAGTTCCTCATTGGAGGATACGTAGGAGCAAGAGCCTTGCTTTTGTCGGCCGCCCCATAATCTTTGTCATACTGACCCTGAGGTCATGTGACGTGCACTCTTGTATCATCCGGAGGCGGCGGGCCCGATGATACGCGGAGATACCTTACGGTTATTCGCACCCTTTTGTCATCCAGAGGCGGCGGGCCCGATGACAAGCAGAGACCAAGTTTGGTCATTCTGCACCCTTGTATCATCCAGAGGCGGCAGGCCCGATGATACGCGGAGATACCTTACGGTTATTCGCACCCTTTTGTCATCCAGAGGCGGCGGGCCCGATGACAAGCAGAGACCAAGTTTGGTCATTCTGCACCCTTGTATCATCCAGAGGCGGCGGGCCCGATGATACGCGGAGATACCTTACGGTTATCCGCACCCTTTTGTCATCCAGAGGCGGCGGGCCCGATGACAAGCAGAGACCAAGTTTGGTCATTCTGCACCCTTGTATCATCCAGAGGCGGCGGGCCCGATGATACGCGGAGATACCTTACGGTTATCCGCACCCTTTTGTCATCCAGAGGCGGCGGGCCCGATGACAAGCAGAGACAAAATTTGGTCATTCTGCACCCTTGTATCATCCAGAGGCGGCGGGCCCGATGATGCGCGGAGATACCTTACGGTTATCCGCACCCTTTTGTCATCCAGAGGCGGCGGGCCCGATGACAAGCAGAAACCAAGTTTGGTCATTCTGCACCCTTGTATCATCCAGAGGCGGCGGGCCCGATGATGCGCGGAGATACCTTACGGTTATCCGCACCCTTTTGTCATCCAGAGGCGGCGGGCCCGATGACAAGCAGAGACCAAGTTTGGTCATTCTGCACCCTTGTATCATCCAGAGGCGGTGGGCCCGATGATACGCGGAAATACCCGAGTGGTTATCCGTATAAACATTCTTTTGCTATCTGTAAGACAGAACGCTTGATAGCATGCAGAGGCTGACATAGTCTTCTGCACCTTTTGTTCCTCCGGGAACAACAAGTCATTTACATGCGGAAATTTCATGGTCACCCGCGACTCTCGTCAACCGGGAGGAGCGAAATTAGTGTCATACACTGATTTTCGTCCGGGGACCTTTGCTTGATGACATGCGACCATTCTTTGGTCCTTGTGAGGTGCTTGGCATCCATCATTAGGCAATTTGTGAAATTCTAGGAACGACAAGTCATGGTCACCCGCGACTCTCGTCAACCGGGAGGAGCGAAATTAGTGTCATACACTGATTTTCGTCCGGGGACCTTTGCTTGATGACATGCGACCATTCTTTGGTCCTTGTGAGGTGCTTGGCACCCATCATTAGGCAATTTGTGAAATTTTGGGAACAACAAGTCATTTGCATGTGGAGATTTTATGGTCACCTGCGACTCTCGTCAAATCGAGAAGAACGAAATTAGTGTCTTATCTTTACTTTCCTTTTATCTCCAATAAAAGACAAGTAAAGAGGGGCAACTGTCATACCCTAATTTCGTCCGGGGACCTTTGCTTGATGACATGCGACCATTCTTTGGTCCTCGTGAGGTGCTTGGCACCCATCATTAGGAAATTTATGAAATTCCAGGACATGCCGGAAAACCAAAAAAATATTGATGCACAATCCGTAAGTTTCCGTGACACACCGGAAATCAAATGGAAGCATCGTTGCATAATTAAGTGAGGTTCCGTAACATTCCGTAAGTCAAAAGGGGGATGATTATGTAATCCGCAAGGTTCCGTAACATTACGGAAAGAAAACAAGTATCGTTACGAAAGTCGTAAGTTTCCGTAACTTTACGAAAAAAGAATCACCAAAAAAAACAGCAGAGGGGGTGTACTTAGTAAAAATGGGGGTGCAAATAGCACCCAGGCTCACTTGGGCCCTCCAGAATATTCCTCCAGAAGGCTGTTGCTTCTGGAGGAAGCAACCTGGCTCGCCTGGGCGAGCTGAGCTCGCCTGGGCGAGCTGGGCGGCAACCACCTCCCCTATTTTTCTATAAATAGGGGAGGAAGTGAAGAAGGAAGGGGTTCAGCCCCTTAGGCACTTCTCTCTCTTTCGAATTTGCTTGGAAAATTTGTTTCCGTGAAGAAAATCTAAGCCGAGGCGCTTCCAAAACGTTTCCGTAACGTTTTCCGTGAGGAATCTCGCAAAGGTTTCAACCGTTCTTCGACGTTCTTCATTCGTTCTTCATCGTTCTTCGATCTTCAACGGGTAAGTACCTTGAACCAAGCTTTTCGATTCATTCTATGCACCCATGGTGGTCCACATTGTGTTTCGTGCATTTTTATTCTCGTTTTGTTTACTTTTTATACCCCCTGTTGACGTGCTTAAGCCATTTTACTTAAGTCATTTCTCGCTTAACTTAAAAATAAAATAAATTTCCACCGAACGTTTGAATTGTATTATCCGTTAACTTCGGTTAAAATAAATTCCGACCGTTCGGTCGTGCCGTAACCACGTTGGAAACCAAAAAGAGGTAAAAAAATAATATAATAATCAAAAAAACATCCTTTAGTAAAATAAAGCGGAAAATCAATCGGACATTTTCTCTTTGGGATTTCTCATTCTTAATCGAATTGATTAATAACTAAAGTGAAACTAAGGCTAAAATCAACTCGCCTAGTCAAGCTCGTCCATAAAAAATAGGTTTTTGAAGTTTGTCATTTCAATTTCTCACTAAGTAAAATGGATCATTTTTTTAGGTCCAACGCCTTAAAATGATCACCACTTAAGTAAAAAAGAATCATTTGATAAAAAAGAACTACGTAGGTCTGATTTTCTCATCCCAAATTGAGGAATACGTAGGAGCAAAGGGAAACACCCTTGTCGACCACAAAAAAGAGAAAAATATAAAAAGGGTATAAAGGATATAAGGACATAAAAGGGAACGTAAAAATCAAAGTCATGTTTGCACATTCGATTAAAGGCTGTCGTCCCTTGGGACCGACGTGTGGGGTGCTAATACCTTCCCCGTGCGTAAATACAACTCCCGAACCTTTCACTTAAAAGTTCGTAGATCGCGTCTTTTCCGGTTTTTCCGACGTTTTCCTCAAATAAACGTTGGTGGCGACTCCGCGCGTATTCCTTTCGTGGAACACGCATCCCGCGAGTCACGCGTCGCCCTCCCGCCGAGGGTAGGTTGCGACACCTTTTCAGAAATAAGATGAAGAGAAGAAGAAATCTCTCTTGAAAGAGATAGATTGAACAATGGAGCACTCAAAATAATTCCTTATTGAATTGCAAGTGTATTGGCCAAGGAATTTTTAAGAGGATAAGATAATTTTTCTTTTGAGAGGATAAGACCTTTTTGTTCTGAAAAACTCTAAGCAAATTTTGTTCCAAGTCACTTATAAATAGACCTTTGATGGCCATTAAGAAATCATTTGAACAGATGTGACTTGTAAATTATTTTCTGAAATTCTCCTTTGGTAATCAATTACAAGATTTGCGTAATCGATTACAGGCTTTAAAATTTGAATCAAAATGTTCAATAACTGCTGGTAATCGATTACCATCCATGTGTAATCGATTACACATTATAAATTTTGAATTCAAATTTCTAATGACTGTTGTAAATATTTTCAACTGCTGGTAATCAATTACAAAAGGGTGCGGATAACCGTAAGGTATCTCCTTAAGAAGTTTCCTTGAGAAGTTTCCTTAAGAAGATTCCTAAAGAAGCTAGAGCTTAGCTACACATACCTCTCTAATAGCTATGCTCACCTCCTTGAGATGAGAAGCTAGAGCTTAGCTACACACCCCCTATAATAGCTAAGCTTACCCCCATGACAAAGTACATGAAAATACAAAAAAAAATCCCTACTACAAAGACTACTCAAAATGCCTCGAAATACAAGGCTAAAACCCTATACTACTAGAATGGCCAAAATACAAGGCCCAAACGAAGGAAAAACCTATTCTAATATTTACAAAGATAAGCGGGCTCATACTTAGCCCATGGGCTCGAAATCTACCCTAAGGCTCATGAGAACCCTAGGGCCTGCCCTTGGATCTCTGGCCCAATCTACTTGGAGTCTTCTATCCAATGCTCTTACAGGGTAGGATTGCATCACATTCTAAAATTCAAAGATTTATGCAAAGATTATCACTCACAGCTAGTCGTTCACTCACAGAGTAGGGTCACACTCTCACCGGTTTTGGATCAAGCTTTTCTTTCTCAATCAATCTGTCTACTGACTAACAATTCTAATTGCAAGTTCACATTCTTGTTCTTTCTTTGTCTAACATACACAATTGCTCAAACTCATGAAAGGAAACACAAACTCCATCACAATCATGCACTCAATTCAAAATGAAAACATACATCCATTTTTCACAAAAAGATAAAAGTGTTTCACTGCCTTGTCATCAAAAGTAAGTCAAACTGTTCAAAATGCTTCTGGATGAGCAAACAAATTACCCATAAATAAAACTAGCAGTATATGTAGACATAAAGGAAATATTGTACGAAAACCAAAATTATAATAATAATAAATCAAAAAGCAAAAAGTATCATCAGGAATCAAAATTCCTGTGACTGGTCCTGTGTGTCCTGTGTCTGACCATCTTCCTCATCTGTCAGCTGAAGCACTGGAGTAGTGGGAGGAGAAGTGTCCACAGCTAGGACTGGTGTAGTTGGGTCCTTTGGCATCTGCAGAAGAGGAGTGGAGGTGTCTGCTGCAGGCTGAGGTGGGGGCAGGTTTACCACTGGTGCAGAAGGCTCTGAAGTAGCCTCAAGGGATCACTCAGGAGTGGTAGCAGCTACATGTCTCACCTGTGTCTCCTCTGCCTCTTCTCCTATATCAAATGGCTCTGGGATGGTGGCCTCAGATGACTCATCCTCCATATGCTGAGGTACTTGGGCTGTCTGACCTTCGTCTTCCTTATGAAGAGAAGGTTGGGTCCCAGGCCAGGCTACCATCTCATTAAATTGCTCTACTATAGGAATAGAGTCTGGGGGTGCCATCATCTGTAAACTCTATAGTAAGTCAATTAAGCTTTGTACCTTATGCTTGAAGGCCACACACAGCTCTATAGAATGCCTTGGAACACCTCCATGATAGGTGTAGGTTGCATTGGGATTGTACCATCCGGGGAAGGGAGATTGATAGATCTTCTCGGGGTTCACCATAACCATCTGGTTGCTGATCAAAGATGGTAGTAGGTCAACATAAGGCATTGGTATCGGGGTGAATTCCGAGGGCTTTCTTTCCAGGAAATTCCTCCTCGGGTTTGTGTTTGTGTTGGGATTGGTGTTTCTGGTGGGCTGAGACTGTGCGGGAAACGAATTTTTCTGGGGAGGCCTTTGTGGTTGAGTGGGAAATCTTTGTTGGACGGGAGCCAGATTGGGAAGGGTTCCGACGTTGGCTGAATAATTTGGTTGATGCGGGGAATATTGGTAGGTGGGGTTGTGAGGGGTTTGTTGGGATTTATGCCATGTGGGAGCAGGAGTTACGGCATGGGTGTCTCCCTCCTTCTTCTTGGCTCCCCCGTTCCGGACATTCTATTGCTTGTACTGGCTGAAGCAGCATAATCGAACTTCCCCCTTCTTAAGCTCACTTCAATTCTCTCGCCTGCAAACACCAAATTTGCAAAGCTAGAGGGCATATAACCTACCATTTTCTCATAGTAAAATACCAACAATGTATCTACTATCATGGTTATCATTTCTCTCTCTATCATGGGGGGTGCTACTTGGGCTACCAAATCCCTCCACCTTTGGGTGTACTCCTTGAAAGACTCATGCTCCTTCTTGCACATGTTTTGCAATTGGGTTCTATTATGAGCCATGTCAATGTTGTATTGATACTGTCTAATGAAAGCAGCAATCAAGTCCTTCCAGGAATGGATCCGGGAAGCTTCCAAGTTAGTATACCAAGTGATTGTCGCCCCGGCCAAACTCTCTTGGAAAAAGTTCATCAAGAGTTTCTCATCCCTTGAGTATGCCCCCATCTTCCGGCAATACATCTTTAAGTGGTTCTTGGGGCAAATGGTCCCTTTGTACTTGTCGAAGTCTGACACCTTGAATTTGGGAGGGATGACGATGTCGGGCACTAAGCACAGCTCTGCCATGTCGGCAAATGGATAATCATCGACCCCCTCAATGGCTCTCATCCTTTCCTCTATGAGATCAAATTTCTCTCTTTCTTTCATGGCTGGAGGTAATCTCCCCACCAAAAAATGCAAGGGTTGTAGTGGGCAGTGTTGAGGGCCTCCCGCAACATTGGGCTGAGGCATGCCCCCAAATGCTGGTCCCTCAGCAGCATATGTAGGGTATGGTTCAAACTCGCCCAGAGCGTGATCTTGGGGCTCTTCATGGGCTTCTCCCATAGGTTGAGCAAAGGGTGCATGCCCCAACTGGGGTTGTTGGCTTTCAACGGGAACAAAGTGGTTGGCATTCTCACTGGGCACATGCACCACATTAGGTGGTGTATAGTTAGGTGGCAAGCCATACGGCGGGAAAGAATTCTTACTTTGCACCATATGGGGATCGCCCGTGCTACCCAACACTTCTCCTCCTTGACCTACTATGTCTGGGACTGGACGACTTGCTTGGTTTATGCCGGATGGGTGAGTCGGATCCGCCTCAACGGTGGCACTGGCGGCAACCACTGCGGCCGCGTTGTCCTCCATCATCCTCCTCATACTCATCATGGCCTCCATCATGGAGGTCATTTGGTCCTTCATGGCCTCCATGTCAGCCTTCATCTGCTCTTGCACTTCCTCTATTTCACTCATGATTTTGGCTTTGGCACGTGTTCGGTAGAGGTGTCGTAAAGCGCGTCATTCTTTTTGGTTATTATTTTTACTTTTTGACCATGACTACTAAAAAAAACAAAATGCAATGAGTAATGCGACAACGAAATAAACATGAATGCATGATAATGATAAGTTGTCGAAGTATTGAACCCACGCAGAAATTTCAATAAAGACATAGGGTTGAATCAAAACTCATTTTCATTAAGGAACAACATTGCTTATTTTGCCAAAGCCAAAGCATAAATACAAACACCTCAGCAGTTCCTAATTATGTGGGACATCAACTCGATCATGTGTTGGCAATAATCAAAAAGCCCATGAACTTCATCGAGAACCGGGTATACATCCGCCATTGCCTTGGCTCTGGCTAACAGCCTTGGAAGCTCTTGACTTCCATTTAGAGTGAGAGTGAATCTATCCATCCATTTCACAGCTTCCCCGTGTAATGATTCTTTCACTCTCTCTCTTGCTTCCCTTTCCATTTGCAGAACCGATACCTTCGCATGCTCGTCCTCTAGTATCTACCCATGACTAGCAGCTAGGTTTACCTTTTCCTTATATTGGTCAATGATTGTCAACATGTTCTCTTCTGTCCTACATAACTGTTCAGTCAAACTTCTCTTCGACCTTTGACTAGCCTTCAATTTATCCTCTAATATCATACTTTCCACCCTTGACTCGTCCTTTCAGTCCTTCAAAGTTTGAGTTCGTTGTTGTTGCCCCATAGAGCCCCTCGGAACTTGTTTTAGCCCCACTCTTCTTTTCAGGCTCTCTTTGTTTCCCATTCTAATGCTTCGGCCGTAGTCATGTTGATATCCCTTAGCTCGTCACACTCTTTCCTAACCCTGGTCATTGCCGTCTTCAGCTTTTCCTTGACCACTCTTAATCTTTCAAGCTCAACTTTCAAGGCTTGCACTTCTTCGCTCTCCTCGGGGACTTTAGCTTCTTCCCCACTTGGACTCTTTAGCTTCAGGAGCCAAGTTATCCCTTGCGTCTGAGCCTTCAACCATTTATGATAGTCACCGATGACACCATTGCTGCTTCCCCTAAGCTCCTTATCTTTTCTTTCCACTGTATTCCACGCTTTTCGGATTCTCTGAAGCATTTTTTCATTGCCTTCACTAAAACCCTGTGCGATGAAAGGCACGATGATCTCTTCCGACAGTGCCCCTCTCATAGGGTAGCCTGGTTGTCTTATGGCCAGTATGGGATTATAATTAATGCAACCCCTTATTCCCATCAAGGGGACGTTTGGGAATCCTTCACATGAGCACAAAACTCCGACCCCTCCTTCCTTCCATCAGGGGAACCAACTAACGGATGCTCCTACCATATCTGCCAAGAGTTCCTCCCAATTCGCTTTTCCTTTCTCGGCATACATGTGATGACCTTGTAGGGGACAAATAGGTCTACCTTTGTGATGAAAAACGTGGGAGACCAACCATATTTAAAAGGGAACTCATGTTTGACTCCCTCGATAAACCAAATTTTCTTAGGACAATGAATGTCACGCCTTACAAGTTAGATTAGTCTTTAACCGAGTGAGTTGGGAAAGAATTATGATCTCTAACCTATAACCAAAAAAAGTGTCATCATATCATAATTCTATGGTAGACAATTAAACATTGTTTATTATTTTTTTGTCGTAATCCTCCTGTTCATTAGGGAAAAAGAATCCTGACTAATCTAGAATTCGATCGGTAAATAAATAAGTCTGACCAAGAATTATTTTCGCTAATGAACGAACTTAATTATTATCCGAATGATTCAATCTTAACTTCATAACATTAACCACTTGAATCACTTCTAATTAGAATATTTAATTATGAGACTAGATATTACAAATTATTTTTTATGGTCATACAATTATTGATGATTAGACACTAGTTAATTACGTTTAATTAAGCGGGTTATTATACTGAATTGCATAAAAGTTTTTTTTTATAAAGAATTTGCATAAAAGTTATAAACATCACTTGAATTGATTACACAATATAAATTAAAAGTTGTAATTAATGGATATTTATATATTAATTTATATTTTCATTACCAATAAACTAAAACTTCCTTATCCTTGTTCTCTTATTTATATTTAATAAACAACTCTAACTAAATTGTTAAAAGTCTAACTATCTAAATTAATTATCAATTCTCCTTGTATTCTAACAGTTTACTTATTCCCAATGACAGATATAAAGGGCAGCAGGGGCTTCAGATACTTCCTTTCTTATATATATAATAATAGGATTTATTTTTGTTTTTATTAGAAGAGTATATTTATTATTAATTGTTTGAGTTATAAAGTTTAAACACATGTATTTCTATTTTGTATCATTTGAAATAAAAAATAATTTAAATTTTATTTGTAACATTAATAAATAATTTTATAAATTATTTATTAAATATTATTTGTTAGAAGTTACTGTAGATAATTAAATAATTAAAGTAAAAAAGAATTAAGCCCACTTTAATGTTCTTCAGAATCCGTCTCTACCTATTCCCCTTAAATCTGATTGTTTTGGATACAGCTTTCAATAAGCTGAAGAACATTATGCAAGAAAACTTCTAGGCAGCACTTGCCAGAAAAATGAACGGTGAAGATTGTAAAAATACCCTTGTTTTGATTGACAAATACTTTTTGAGAGAGCTCAGCATTGACTAAAAGACAGATACAGAAACAGATTGACCTGTAGAAGATTAAGGGAAAGTGAAGATCTTCTAGCAGCAGTAGTTCAATGACATAGGTGCTTTTGTTTATGTGCATGGCTATAAATGAAGACAAAGTCTACTGTGCGTAAGCAAAATATTTTATGCATGGTACCTAAGTTTTTTTTGTTTTTTAAACTTTTTTTCTTCTTCTTTTCTATTATACTTTTTTCTCCTCCTTTTTCTCTTTTCCCGCTTCTCCTCCTTCCCCTTAGACTTAGTCCCCTTCCCCTGTTCCTCTATGCCGAAAAGAAAATATATTGTATGTTTTAGAGAACCAGAATTTTGTCTGATTTTTAGAGAACCAAACCATAAATTTGCAAGCACAAGAAGCAACATTCAAGATCTATTTTTTCTTTTGTTCAAATCAAACGAATTAAAAGTCTCAATACAATTTTGTTTAACATGAACAATCAAAGACTGCAACCTCCGCTGCGGATTTCCTTGCCGAGCGACGCGCCGCCGTACCTAGAAACCAGAGCGACTTGAGACGGTATTTCTTCAGCAACTCCGACTTGGCGAGCGGTACCATGAGCGGTGATGAGACCAGCATGTACGTGATCTCCACAACCCCTGCGTGTCCCCCATGGCAGCCAAACGCATGGAACAACGACAACGTATACAGCAACACCGAGTGCAACTCTTCTTTGGCGTCATCCACCATGCCCATAATAAGTGCGATGAAGTTATGGGGTGAGGAAACGCCCTTCACAAGCCTTGTGGTGCCCGAGGAGAAGAGAATCGGCGTTAACGTGATGATTCACGACAGTTTTAATTTGGTAAAGAAAAGGGGAGAGATGAAGGAAAAAAAAAATAAAAAAGGAGAAAGGATATAACGGAAAAGAAGAAAAAACAAAAACAAAAAAATAAAGTAAAAAATGGAAAACCAATCTCATCCATACATACTTTTAATTAACAAATCTAATGGTATATATTTACTCTGGCATGGTGCGAAAGAAGTTTGTCACACCGTAGACTCGTCCTAAATAAAATAGAATCTCAAACATTGGGAAGTAGGAACTATTAAATGATTAAAGGATTTTCGCCAATACGAAAAGTAGAGTTACAAGCCTTTTATACTATGATGGGATACAGTCTACCTAACTAATATAATGCTAGGATATAGCCTAACTAAAACACATAATTAATCTTTTGACAAGATATTTTAAATGATTTTTAATTTTTAATTAGTTTAAAAATTTATTTGATTGGTCAGTAAATATTTTTTTAATAGTTTTTAATATTTTTTGAAACATTATTTGAAATAATATTTTTTAAAATACTAATTTCTAGTTTTTAATAAATATATCTATTAAATTTTTTTATTACCTTTTTTAAATAAATAGTTTTATTATTATTTTTTATTGTACATTTTTCGTACTAATTTTATTGGATACTTATAATTTATTAAATTAGTTTTTCAGTTCTTAACTTTTTTCAAGTTTCAGCTAACTTTCTAACTACCTTTTAAGTTATTTTTGTCAAACATAACTTACATATGAATGCATATACAACGTTGAAGTGCTTGTATGAGTTGTATCTAATGAAACTATATATGATTTTATTCCTCTGGTGTCAAAACCCCCCATTAAGCTGGGAGAGATGAGAAAACAATGGAGGATCTAAGGGCTTTGTCAAAATGTCTACTAACTGGTTGGAAGTAGATATAGGCACTAAGAGAAATAACTTGGCATGAAGCTATGAAGTGTTTCACAAGCAATGTGGAAGATTGTGGAATCTAAATTGACAACATGTCATGTATTAGAAATTATTAATTAGGTGATTCAAAATCATTATATCATCTATGATCCTAATCAAAATAATCATGTGACACGTGGACAATAAAAAATATATTTACTAAATTAAAAATACACTCAATAACTACTTAATAAAAATTAATTGTGTTATCTCTTAATTTAAGAGATCTTAATCAATTTAAAATAGTAAGTTATCTATATTTTACATGATTATTGGATGAGATCATAGATGATGTGATGATCCTGAACCACATAATAATTTCTCGCCAAACAAATAGATTATGACAACAGAGAGCCTGGTGAAATAAAGGGATCACATAAATCTTGAAGTAAGAAATACAGCCATTGAAGTTCAAAAATGTATCTAAGCACACAGGTTGGAGCCTGATAAATATAATCAACTGTAGAAGGAGAACTCATATGTCAGATATGAAGGCTAGTTGATCATCTTCGTCGTTTCTTCATTAGATCCACCTCTTTCTATGCTACTGCAATTTACATAGGAAGTTGAGTCATAGGCATATTTACAGATTTGGAGGCCAAAAGACCTATATCAGATAGTAAATACAGTGCATATTTGTGCAGACAAGGAGATATCCTAATGCATGATTAGGTAACCCCAAGGCTTAGGAAGTACTTGAGAGTGCCAAGGTCTTTTATCTATAAAGTAGCATTTAAGGACTGCTTGATAGTGTTGATCTCTAGTAAGAAATTTTCAGCTAGAATAAGGTCATCAACATATGCTAAAAAAGCTGTGAAAGACATACAGTTTAAAAGGGTTCAAATATGTCTTAGGTCTTTAATAAATTAATAAATTATGTTTATTTTCTAATAATTTTTTTTTGTTATTAGTTCCTTTAAAAAAGATTAATAATAAATAAACTTTTATTTATCTGGAAAAAAATATAAAATTAACTAATTTATTAGAAATAAAAAATTGTTAAGGACTAAAAATAAAATTATTATTTTATTAAAAATTTAACAATTTTTTTTATTAAAAAACAAATACAAACTTAAATATTTTTTAGGGATCGAAAACATATTTTAACTCTTTTAAAATAAGAAATGATAAAAAAACAGTATGTTTGTGGTCACACACAAGTTTTATCGAAGTGTGTGAAAACACTCCTAAAAAATTTATTCCTGGTATCTCACGCCAATTCTTCGAGATACAACAGAAACTTCACGGACATGCTGAAACTATAGAATTGGCAAGAACAAAAACTCAAACCCAAGAACATAGAGAGAAAAATGAAAAAATAAGAGAGAGAAAATTCTCGGTGTATCTAAAACATGGTCTGAAAGACGGTATTTATAGGAGAGAAAAAGAGACCGCTTTGGGGGTAAAGAAATACAATTTAATGTGATTACCGTGGATAAAATCAATATTAATTGTGATTAAACAATTACTTAGAAAAACACGTTTAAGGAAATAGAAAACCAGAATACCTAAATTTTCAGTAATCAAGCCTAGTTAAAATTGTCACCTTAAAAACATGAATTTTCGGATAAGCTTTTGTTGAGAATTGTATTTGAGATGCAAGTCACCTTACATTTAATTTTTTCACTGTAAACCCCTGTAGAACCCATAATAACTTTTTAAATGGTTATATCTTAACAAACAAGATGGTTGTAATGAAAAAAATTGTCTAACAGAAAATTGTCTAATTGATAACTCATTTAACAATTAGGTAATCTTCTTTATTGCACGAGTCTGTGCAATTTAATGAGAAGAGGAGCAAAGTAAGCGAAAAGATAGACATTTATTGATTCTTAAAAGTTAAATCATTTGAAGTCACGGATACTAACAATTATTGACACGAATGGTACGATTGTGATAATGGTGGTTCCCTTAAGTTCGAGATTAAGGGCAGTCTCCAAGAGGAAGAAAGGAAATAACAAACTTAAGCCTGAATGTTCTACGTTTTATTTAGTGCCTCTTGATATTTAAAGGCCTATCAAATATGTATAATAACCGCAATCCCACTATAATAACCGCACTCCCACTACGATAACCGCTACAATAACCACCACAATAACTACTTCTAGAATGACAACTACCCCTTTGGCAAGTTTCCATGGCAGAGCATCTTCGTCCTAACATTTCCTAGCCCATCAAAAACACCTTGCCCTCTAGGTGTTGGGTGCAGAAAACAAAACCTGGATCCCAAATGAAAATGGGTGTAAAAATTAGTGCCTTAAGATGATTGCGGAGACAGAGCCCTTTGGCAGCGACGAGAATGGTGAAAAGGAGGAGGAGGAAGGGGTGGTTGAGATTTGTGTCCCTGACCATGGCAGCACACATAATAGAAAAGGAGAAGCGAATGTCGAAGAGAAGGATGCTACGACTGGATGGCTTTGTGTGGGACCGGTTACTGCCGGCTGGGAGGGGGTCGGAGGAGAGTGTGTGGTGCTTGTTAACGGGAAGGTGAGAAGTTGCCATGGGAAGGGGAGGCAACGTGGTTTCTACTGTTGGTGGAGGCAGTATGGTTTTTGCTGTTGGTGGTGGTTTAGCAGAGGAAGAAGATGGGTTGGTTACCTTGGGAAGCAAAGGTGGCATAGGTGGTGACTTCGCAAAGGCAGAAGATGGAGAGGGTTGTCTGGGTACCATGGTATTCAGTATCCAGAGAATGTCATCAAGTTTGAAGCAATGGAAGTTTGGGCTGCAGTAGTGGTTTTGGATTGCAGCGAGTTTGGCCATGGAGGCCTCAAGACAATCCACACAGGCGGTGGAAAGTTCGGTGTCCGTCATTGAAGAGTGGTAGGTCAGACCAATTGTTAGCGGTGGTTCCCTTAAGTTCGAGACTAAGGGCAGTCTCCAAGAGGAAGAAATGAAATAACAAACTTAAGTCTGAATGTTCTACGTTTTATTTAGTGCCTTTTGATATTTAAAGGCCTATCAAATATGTATAATAACCGCAATCTCACTATAATAACCGTACTCTCACTACGATAACCGCTACAATAACCACTACAATAATCATCACAATAACTACTTATAGAATGACAACTATTCCTATAGCAAGTTTTCATGACAGAGCATCTTCGTCCTAAAAGATTGTGTTCCTTAAGAATTCAAATTCTAATTGATGATTTGGATATGAAATAAATTTTCTTAAAAAAAAAATACTCACTTATGTTTTCTTACCGTTTCCAACAAATACTGGTTACCCGGCCCGCGTGAAAAACCGAGAAGTTGTATTATTCTTCCTATCCCATCACTTACATATAAAGCATTTTACATATACAATATAGGACAATTGAGTATATATATATATATATATATATATATATATATATATATATATATATATATATATATATAAGTAAATGATTCTCGTATATTATATCCATATTTAAATGTAGATTCTAACGCTAATACAGTGGCTACTGGATTATAGTAAATG
Source organism: Glycine max (assembly GCF_000004515.6). Lineage (NCBI taxonomy): Eukaryota > Viridiplantae > Streptophyta > Magnoliopsida > Fabales > Fabaceae > Glycine > Glycine max. The sequence goes on along the minus strand of NC_038256.2, from coordinate 10,725,086 downwards.
TTGAAAGGAACAACAAACTAGCACTTTATATCTTTCTTCTTAAATCGTAAACTTTTGTTTTACTCTTTCATTAGAAAGTTACTTCTTTTTTTAGTCAAAAAACTGCATTTCTTATAATGTAGCCCATTGACATTCTTTCACCATAACTATATTCTTTTTTTTTTTGTTTTAAACATGTACTTAAGGAAGGAAAAACGGAATAAAAAATGTATATTTTGCATCTAAATTATATTTAAATAGACGACGTATTAAATGTGTTTCTATTGACGAGCTCTTAAAGCATGAAAAATTTTCTTCAAATAATATGAAGATTTCATGTGTACCCACATCGATACTAATATCTATTCGTCGACAACTTTGACACGCGGAACAATAATTGGTACTATGAGAGAATGAGAAGAAATGTAATCACAAGTTCGTTCGACGTGCAGCCTGTATTTGTAACATCACGAAGATAATAGATTTGTGATAAAATTGAAACAACTGTCTTATCTTTTAAGCCATTTTACAATATTGTTTCATGTTATTTTCAAACCAAATTTCAAATATGAAATCCTCTTGTTTGTTTCTTTTCTTCCACCAATTATTTCAAATTATTTATATTATTTATATTTTGAATGCTAGCAAAAAATATAATAATATTCTACTTGGGAAATTAATTAATCATTTGATCACATTAAATTCTCTAATTTAATTGATCATCAAATATTAAAATAGTTTTCTTCTGCATGTGACCCTTTAGGTTCAATACTAAACTGGTAATATACTAATCAAATTAATTTATTAATTAAGGTAGACATCTAGTAACACTCTTTAACGTTTAGGTAACATGAAGTAACGTTTTACTTTCAAGAATCATTAGAATAATAGTATAATAATTTCGTCCATCTTTACAAGGGTTAATTCTAGAGTAATATTACTCTCAAACTCTTTTGAGTTAACTTATAATGACTCGAGAAGCTCATTTCTTCTTTCCTTTAATTTTCCTTACCACGATATAATTTTATTCATAGAGGTCAAACTCATTATGAGTTGATGAATTCCTTCTTGATTAATCATTAATTCTATAGGTATTTAATCATATCTAATATCCATTCAACAAATGTTCTAAAACATTAGGTGTCCGAAATTAAAAACATAACAAATAATTTGTTAATTACTATGAGAATTGCAGGTCAAAGAAAACTATTAAATCTCTTCTTCAGAATTTTCTATTGACAGTTTATGATAAATTTAACCATTAGAAAATTTCAATTGAGTCAGTTCAATGATGACATCCACATATATATCTTTTATATATGCAATTTAATGAGATCTATTCATCTTTATCGAATAAAAACTATTACATGTATATTGATTAATCTATCTGGATTATTGATATCTTATTCACAATAATCTTACGATTAAAAACAATTTAGATTAAAATTATAATTAACTTATTTCTCATTATCATAATCTCTATCATGATAACAAACCTCTAATTTTAATCAAGAACTTGTTAAATTAATAATTTAATAAAACAATACATATGATAATAAAATAAAGAACAATTCTTTATTAAAATTGATAACATAATGAATTGGATCTTAAACATACATATTTATCCCCAACGCTTAATACGAAATATTCAATCATATAACAAGCTTAAGTATATCGAATTAGCAAGACTATACCATAAACCTAACAACAACAATAAAAAAGAGAATCAATCTATCACTTGCAAACTTGATTATAATAAAAATAAACACTTACAAAAAGTATTCAACTTGGAGTGCAGAGGAACAAAAGAACAGGGCAAACGCACATTATAGTGCATGAAAACAACGCTGTCAATCAGCACCAAACTCCAATACAAAGTCCAATTTTTTATATGCATAAAATTGGATGATCCAGCACCAACATCACATATACAATCCAATACACTTGTTTTACAAATATATTTCACACCAGGAAAAAACACATAACTGGACATTAATCTCAACAAATCACATGTTTAGATTGACAAATTACCAATGTTATAGAGGAAATTTGTAGAGTTTGGTTCGGATGCTTCAATGGAAACCTTCCAGTGTGAAGAAAGCAACCTGACCGCAAGATTGAAATGCATACGACCAATAGAGTAAACAGGAAACATCACAGCTGAGAAATATTGCATGCCTGTCATTAGATGCTACCAACTGTATTAATCAGGAAAAAAAACCATATTGTCATCTCTAGTCAATTTCTCAAAATCAATATTATCAGTAAGATTAGTTTAGCACTGTATTATTCTATGAAAAGGTTCATATTATAGCATAGATAACAATCAATTTCATCAAATCAAGTCCCATTTGAGTTTATAAACAAAGCATTTGATGGAGTTTTTAAATTGAATAAAGAGGACAGTAGAGTAGAAGGGTGGATTCCATCATTTTCCTCCCTTAGAATTTACTGATTTACCTCAATCCATCACCAAAAGATATAGGGTGCACTATTCAGTTTAGTGTTGTCAAATAGCAGTTATCGCAGTGGTATCACGCTATAGTGTAGCGGGTTTTAGAGAAAACGCAATTGCAACGGCGTTGCGTTTGGGACTCCACAAAAATCATGATCACCAGCGCCTTACGCGTCACGGAACTGCATTGGGTTGCAGCTGTGACGTCGTCGGTTTCAGACGAGGATGAATCCTGAGAGAAATTGCATCGACGGTGACAATGACAACGCTATTAGGGTTCATCGTGCTGACTGTCCTGGGTCGGAGAAGATGCGAATTGGATGAGTGCAGATAGCAGTTGTTTTGGGCTTGAAGAATGCACACAAGGGCCTAAAAGTAGCCTTACTTGTTGACTTTGTTAAAAGTGAATTAGAATAATAGATAAATTATATTTATTAATTAATATTATGTTTATTATTATGTTTGTTTTAATTTATGTTTGTTTTTCTATTTTTTAAGTAATTATTGTGATATTATGTTTGCAATGATTAAAAAAGGAGAAAACAATCAAGATTAAATTATATTTTGAGTAAATAGTCATTTTTATCCTTGAATGTGTAGAGCGCTGATAAATTCGTCCTTGAATGTGATATGTAAACTCTTTCATTAGCAATAACCGAAAATAAATTTGTCAACACTCTACACATCCAAGGATAAAAATGACTATTTATCCAAATTAAAACTCATTTTATTTTTTATTTTATTCTTTTTATCTTTTACTTATGGACTTGACCGGACAGTAACATTTTAACTTCAGTTCTACTTCTACTTCAGATAAGTTTTTTCCAGAGCATTCTAGAACCTCTCATTTCCTCTGATTCTTAATCACCAAGTAGCCTTCTTCTTTGTCAAGCCCCTGTTTTTGTACAAGTAAGGTAACAACTTTCTTTTCTTTCTTTTGTTTAATGCTTCTTTCTTCTTTTTCTTTCTCTGTTTTTTCTTTCTTCTTCTTCGTCCAACATTTTAACTTCTTTCATCTTCTTCCTCTGTTTTCTTGATGCTGGGGTAGGGGTAGAGCAGAATGAATAGATGTTTTCTTGATGCTTTTAGCTTTTTTTTTTTCTTATTATATGTCTTTATTGGGACTTGTTTATCGAATTAGTTTTTAGCTTATTTTGATTATGGGCGTCATTAGGACTTGTTTAGCTAATTAACTTTCAGCTGTTTATAGCATTTTTTTATTATATTGGGAAAGGGGCAGAGGAGAATGAACATATTTTGTTTTGAACAATTTAACTTTTGAGATAATATTATGTTAATGTTTGTCCAGCTTTTTTTTTTTTTTTTTGCATATAACATGCTTTTTTTTATACATATTTAATTGTTATATATTTTCTATTTCAACCGTTATGTGGCTTTCGCTATTTGACCGAGTTATTTGCTATATTCTAATAATGGATTTTCAACTTTGTGATTTTCGGCTATCCACCATTGACAACACTGTTCAGTATCTACTAGAAAATCACCAAAGAACTTATATCCGGTGAAAGGCTAGACTAAATATATGGCATAAGCACTAAATCAGAAATAAAATAGGGAAACAACCATGTAAATTTCCACCTTTACATGCATCTAGTCTTGTCAGTTTGCCATCCTGACACCAATTGATTAATGCAATCTACTCAATAAGATTACGTAAGTCTACTCAAACACTATTGCACGTATTTTTTCCTCCCTATTTATCAAGTGAACTCTATGTTATCTCAAGCATACATGTGCACTAACAACTGTGAAATCTCGATCAAACATATTAAAATGCATACTTTTAACAAATGAAAACAAATTTAAGCTAAATGTACAATCATTCTTATAATCCACTTTGCCAACAAAATTCCAAATATAAAAACCTCAATATTTCATTTTGAGACAAGGCAAAGCATGTACTTATTTTTAATTATTTAAGTATGCTCCAAGTTGCAAAATAAATCCTTGAAACTTCAAAATATTATAAAAGCCATTTTATGGTCCAACTTGTCAACGACTCTCAACAATTTACTAAATTTATTTGGCTTTTCATTTATTAACATGGAACCCAGATTAAACCGATTTTAGTTTATTTTTCCCAAATAAAATTGAACCCACAATCCAATGTACAACAATGACACCAAAAAATGGTTTGAAATAAATATTATATCAGTAGACAATAAGCAGAAGTCAACCCAGTTTACTAAGGCTTCGCCCCCAATGATCACCAAAAATAAAACTAAAAATGAAAGCACGAAATATTACTTTACGAATATTATATCTGAAATAATAACATTGCCATCATATTTTTTCAACATGATTGAAAGGTTTACCTTTTCAATGATTCTTACTCATCCAAAAGCTCATCTTATTGTCACATCATCATTTATCTGGATCGCAGAAATGTGAGCAATCTTTGACCAGTGAGCAATCTTAGACCAGAATTTGTATTTCCTTTCCCGACCTCTATACCTTGCAGCTAGTGGAGGACAGTCATTTATACTCAGTAATTCAAGAGAGGGTGGCAACTGATCTTCGGGCAAGGATTCGAGGCTTCTACAATGCCAGACATGAAGCTTCTGGAGAGAAGTAAGATGTCGAAGACCATTTCCTTCCAACAACTTTAAACCATCAAAACCGTGCAAGCATAGAGACTGGAGAGAAGTGGGAAGTAACATCTCCTTCAGCAGGGTGTTTACCAGATCTTCCTCCCCAACACCGCAGATGCGAAGACAAGACAGAGAAGTCAGGCGTTGGAATAACAAACCTAACTCAAGTTTAGACATAGATGATAGCATTCCAACATCAACAGAAAGGAATTGTAAAGTGGAAGGCAAACACCTTGGGAACAAGGATGCTAGCTCTGGAAGCCTATAAAGCCACAAGCCGTTAAGGACAGGGAGATCATCAATCTGTTCTGAAAGTGACTTGAGTTTCTCACAATCAGTGACAACAAAATAAAATAATTTGGGAGCTGTCTCTCCACCTTGAGTAGTAATCGCTTCCAAGTTGGAACAACCATGAATATAAAGATATTCAAGGGCAGGGAAACTGTCTAATGGAAAGGATGTTAGGGAATGGCAACTATTCCAAAGTCTCAGTTCTTCAAGTGATGAGTATTTGTGCCATGTTTCATGAGAGAGAAATTCTAAGTTCCAACACTCTCTAATTTCAAGTGATTTCAATGATGTGGGCAAACCATCAGGTGGGAAGGAAATTAAATAATGGATATTTCTAAGAATCAACTTTTGAAAACAATTGGCACCATGTATCATTTTTGGCAAAGACTGCAAACTATCATACTCTCCAATAAATAGTTCTTGACAAGAAAAGTTTAGAAGCAAAGCCAACAAGCCATCTCCACTTTCTCGGATGCATATTACTTCAATTGATGTGTTCCATCTCAGATCACATGATTTTGCCTCTAGTTGATTGCACTTTGAGATACTGACCTCTGTCAATGAAGGTAGAAAGCGGGGCAAGCTTCCTCTCAACTTGGGACAATCAGATAAACTCAAACGCTTAAGACAAGGAAAAGGAAAGTTGCTATCTTCACCCTCAAATGGTAGCCACTCCTCCCACTTTGACATCTCTTCAAACTGGAGACTTTCTAGTAATGGAAATGGCTGAAAAGTAGGGGAGCCTCCGTTGTTGCAGTAAAATTCATGACCAACTATTTTCATGGCTTTCATGCTTTTAATGACAAGCTCCTTAAGAGAAGGTAGTTGTCCAAATTGTGGAAGTGACAAACAATAGTTGCAATTACTGATACTAAGGACTGTAACATTAGAATACGAAGAATCACCCAGCCATTCTGGAAAGCTTGTGCCACCATAGGATGTGATGTTGAGTTTCTTTAAATTTAATGACGGTTGCAGGTTCCCAAGTACATCTTTGGCAATTTGTGAGAATTTGCCCCACTCCAGCGTAAGCTCCTCAATTTGCTCTTTTTTCTTTAATTCTGCTTGAAATGCATCCATCGGATCACCAACATTTTGTAGCTCCAAAATGGAAATATTACCCTGCAGATAAGGAAATTTCCCTAATTCTCTTATCCTTAGTCCATCTTGTCTGCCTACAACAAAAGAAGTCAATGTACGAAGGTCTTTCAGTTTGCATATTTCTGTCGGCATCTTCAACTTTATGTCACTAATATCAAGGTGGCGTAGATTGACCAAATTTCCTATCTGCCCTGGCAGCTGAGTAAGAGATTTACAATTTGAAAGTTTCAAAGTCTGCAAATTGTAAAGCATGAAGGTTTCATCAGGCAGCCTTTCTATGGAAGTATAGGAAAGGTCAAGATATCGTAGAAGCACCAAATTGCCAATTGACTCAGGCAGCTCACTGATATTTTTGTATTGAGACAATGACAGTGATCGCAAGCATCTTAGTTTTGGCAACCAATCATGGGACACCATTTTAGCTAAGTAATATTCATAATTTGGATTTTGGAGTTGTGGTAGAAAGGTCCGCAAACATTTTAACTCATACAAGCGCTCAAATCTTTCAGATTTATCATACGATTCTCTAGGAAATGCTAAATGGCGAACAGTTCCTGGGATTTCATCACCTTCAAAGTAGAAAGAACTTTTTCCTGATACTAGTCTAGCTAAATCATAGATCAGATCATGCATTCGAAACTTCTCTGCTTCAGCTTTGTCTTTTTCAATCAAAGATCTAGATAATAATTCATTAAAGCAATCATCACCTATTGATTCCATTGCTCTATTATCTCCATGGCTTTGTTGAAGAAAGCCTTCCGCCATCCATAACAAAATCAATTCCTTCCTATCCAACAAATTTTGTTTTGGAAAAATTGAACAATATGCAAAACATCTTTTCATAAATGCTGGCAGATGAAGATAACTTATGTGTAAAGCTGGTAAAACATCACCATGTGCCCATGAGTTGCTGTTCAGAATTTTATTCCATTCCCCGACATCAACATTGGATCGCAAAAGACCTCCCAACGTTTTAGCAGCTAATGGCAGACCTTCGCATTTTCTTGCAATTTTCCTACCAATCTCTTCTAATCTTGGATGTTTGTCATAACCTTCATCACCAAATGCATGTCTAGCTAGTATGTGCCAACAATTTTCAACCGTAAGAGGTTCCAGCGCATGAATGTATAATGTTCGTGCGACCTGTGCAACTCCTTGTTGTCGGGTTGTCACAATAATCTTACTTCCCTTTTTCCCGCTCCTTAAAGGAGCTATCAAGTCAACCCAATCATTATACTTGTCATTCCAAAGGTCATCTAGCACAAGCAAAAATTTCTTCTCTCTTAAGATATTGTTTAATTCAACACGAAGAACATCAAAATTAGTAATAGGACAATCTTTCAATGTGAGAGACTCAACAATCATCTTCGTTACTCTAAAATTATCAAAATCATCTGATACCCATACCCAAACTCTCGAATCAAAATGTTTTTTCACTTCACCATCATTGTAAAGGGATTGAGCAAGGGTTGTTTTTCCGAGACCTCCCATGCCCAATATTGGGATCACTCCTATATTATTGTTCTTCTCATCATCATCAGATAGAAGCATTTTCCGTATCTTCTCTTTGTCATCCGTTCTTGCAATAACAACAGGCTCAACCAATGAATCTGCCCTCCTTCTATAAGAGACTGGTCTAGAAACAATTTGCAACATGAGACGATCTTTTTGGTTCACATAATTTTCTAGCTTTTTAGATAAATCTTCGAGCTTGGAATTCATGTTCTTATAAAATATTTTAGAGCGTGAAGAAACAAATGATCTGACCTTGGTAGTAAATGCTTTAGATTCTCCCTCCACCTTGCATCTATGAGATTCTGTATTGATTTCATCCAACAAATCTTCTGCGTCATAGACAGCATCTTTCAACCCATGAAGCCATGTTTTCACCGAAGGATCAGTGATCTGCTTCTCCTCAGCATCATTAAGCACAACCGTAAGTTCCCACAGCTTCGTATTCAACTCTTCCAACATAGAAACATTCAACTTTGTGCTGAAAAGGAAATCTCTAACTGTTGAAGCTATCTTGTTTAGTAAGATCTCCACAGAAGCAGAGATTAGTGCCTCTCCCACCCCAGCCATTTCTTCTCTTCTCTTGCAACTTGGATCACAAGTTCAGAACAACACTGAAGCTCTAGCCAAATGAAGAATGTGATAAGTACAACTTGTGGTAGTGAGGAATTGCTGATGCTTTTATGATGTCAAATCAGTAGTAGTATCTTCCTCCTGTATTCCGTGCGTCTTTTATGTAAATATGGATAACCGTAAATATTAATACAGATGTCTCAGCAATTAACACTAATATTTTGGTTTAAATACTGGTTTAGATTGTTTTTCTTTAGTCTTTTTTGACATAATAAATTAATATTTTATGACAATTTTTAATATTTTGTAGCGATTTTTTTAGTACTTCATGATAATCTTAAAATATAAATTTAAGCGATTAAAAATTAAAAATTAATTTATAATAATTAAAAATTGTTATAAAATATTAATTTATTATGTCAGAAATTAAAAAAATAATGTGAAAATTCAGAATTCAAAAAAAAAAAAATAATACTATTTTAGATTTTAAAGACTAAAAATATACACATCTCATATGCAAAGAATAAAACCATATTTTTATTAATGCATCTTCTGAGTAAAAAGTATAAGTTGGGAGGGACTTTTTGGAAGTGCGCATCCACATCCTTGACAGTGTGCATCACCTTGCTTTTAAACTTTTTAATGTATAATATTCTAACAAAAATGCAGAGCACTAAGTACCTTTTAAGGCGTGTATATATATATATATATATATTTGAATTTTGTGTTTGATTTCTAATAAATTTTTTTTATTTTTGTTTTCTTATAAAACAATTTTTTTTTATTTTTTTTATACTTTTTTTAGTCCATGTAAAATTAGCAAATTAGTAAATTTTATATTTATTGGTTGATATATTTTTTTAGTTGTGATTAGTTCCTTCGAAAAAGATTAATAATAAATAAAAAATTTATCATGGAGTAAACATAAAATTTGTTAATTTATTAGAATTTTAAAAAAATGTTAAGGATCAAAAATAAAATTATTTTATTAGAAACTAATGCAAAGAAAAAATTTATTAGAAAAAAACATAAAATTCAAGAATTTATTAGAAATTTCGAAAACATATTTTAACTTATCTTTAAAAATGCAAATAAAATTGTTCTGCAAGTAATTTGATGATAAGTAAACCGGGATGTTGCTTTAATCCCAACTACTGAATCTAGCTCTTGAAGACATGATAGATAATTAGAATTTGACATTAGCTAGATGCTTGAACATTGTGAGCTGGCAACTTCTATAAAGAAGCAATCGAATTTGGGGAAACCGTTTCAGAAGTGATCTATCGATAAGTAAACTAGGATGTTGCTTTAATCCCAACAATTGAGAACTTGAGGTTTGTACTAGGAAAGCCATGTTGCTCAAAGTTAGTCGCGATGCTTAGGCGGATGTTGGCTTCCTGGTAGTAATAACCAATCTCACGCGGTATGTGTGATCATATAACATGAAACGTGTGCTACAAGTAATGATAGCTGGAACATCGTGATAGATGGATAACTGATTTTCCAGCCTCCGTGCATGATATAAAAGGCATAAAGTTCTCGTAATTAACCAACTCTAGTTAACTCTATCACATGACCTAAGAATCTTATTTACTTAAGTGCTAGAGTGATTGTTGGCACCACAATGCCTCCGTTGAACTCGTTTGGCACTATCATGGATTGCCATTGGAATTCGCGTTTGTGGATCCAACCTCTAAACCGAATCTCCATCTCTTAAACCAAAGAAGTGGAAGAAGAAGCTCCTCATTTTGGAGAAAAACCATAAAGGCTGAGAAATGAAGATTTTGACCAACCGGAGCATGATGCATGCCTTTCTTCTAAAAAAATGTTGATCAGGATAAGGCCGGTAAGGAACAACCTGACAAAATAGATGCTCCCACTGTCGAGAATGTTTCTCATCAAAACAAAGCAGCTGATACGGTGAACGTCATTGTTGTCAAATGAGATTTTGAAGGGTTGGGATGTCGGTTGACTTTGCACTGATTTCCTGAACAGTTTTTTTCTTGAAGTTTCAATTTCCTTTTGTTGAACACCATTTATTTCACTAGTTTTTATAACTACTCTTGTTTTCATCAAACTGTGTTTTATTATTTGACCGTCTTCATGACTCATTTCTGTGGGTTTCTTGTTTCTTCCTTTGTTGGCTTACTAAACACTCGTAATCGTGGGTAGTTGTGTCTCAACACCTACTACATTAATTGCCTGTAACTGTTTAATGCAAAAATGACGCATTTTTGCTCAGAAATTTCAAACTTCTCATTTACTGCGAATCTGCACTTATTGCGTATATCTGTTTTGACTTAGTCATTAAAGCCCTTTATTGTCATTGCGCTTCTATTGTTCGCTTTTTAAGGTGTTAGGCGTGGCTCATAAATATAACTACCCCTCTTTGTTACCTTGCTAAAAAGCAAACCTTATCTTGGTGCTTTCTCCTTCATTGTCTATTCAAAGTACCCTAAACTTGAAGAAACTTTGGTGCTTTTGGTTGTTTCTACTTCCTCATCTAATCAAAGTACCCTAAACTCAAAGAGATTCTAATGTTCTTAACGTTTTTCTTCCTCAAGCTAAGGGTGCTTGAGTGGATGATGGGGGGTTTCCACCATAACCTTGACCATTTCCTTTGGTTTAAGAGTTCAAATTTCTCTTTTCTTTTGGAGCGTATTAATAATAGAATTGTAGGGTGGAAGAGTAAGTTCCTTAACCAGGCTCGAAGAATCACGTTAGCTAACTCAGTTCTTGCAACTATTCCTTACTATACTATGCAGAACTTGTGGGTTCCAGAGAGCATTTGTAACAAGATTGATTCTAGAATGAGGTGTTTTATTTGGGGTGGAACTAGGAATAATTGGGTGGATCGGTCTACTATCCACAAAAGTAGGCAAATGAACACAACTTTGTTGGGAAAAAACATCTGGGCCTTGCTGCATGACCAACATAAACTTTGGTTTAAGATCCTATAGGCCAAATACCTAAAGAATGTCAATGTCTTACAATAGGAAGTCACTAATGGTTGCTCCTACACTTGGAGGTTTGTTTTGAAGGCTCGGGACATCCTCAAGGGGGGCTTTTCAATTCGAATAGGTTCTGGGGAGAGTTCCTTTTGGTTCACTCCATTGCCTGGAAGTGGTTCTCTTTTGCATAAAATTGATAACATTCATGAGAGGGATTTAGACTTGCGGGTTAGTGATGTCTTTGTTGATGGGAGTTGGCACTTTGATATTATGACTACAACTATCCCTGAGGACATTCATAATCACCTCCCAGGGATCTTCATAAACCCAATTTTGATGGATACTTATATATACTTTCAAGGACTTCCCTTTGGCTAAAAAAATCTGGTGTATGCTGAATTTTGATTCAGTTCCTAATTTCTTTGACATGGATGCAATGCTTTGGTTTCGACATGTTCAAGGAATACAACAAATTCTCTTTGGTATAACTTTGTGGTTTGTCTGGCGTGCTCAGAATGAATCTATCTTCAAAGATAACAATTGGTCCACTTGGTATTCCTACAATCAGATCAGGACCATGGAGCACACATTCTTCTCCATGATACCAAGCAGCTACATAGCACAAAATCCCCTATGTTAGTCAGATGGAACCCTCCTACACCTCAAGCTATGAAGATAAACACTAATGGGAGCTCCCTCGGAGATCCATGTGCAACTGGTTTCGGTGGAATTCAAAGAGATGACTTGGGCAATTGGATTATGGGGTTCAAGGGTTATTGCGGTTTCAGTTCAAACATGACAAGAAAACTGTTTGGCATCTTCCATGGCCTTCGTATTGCAAATTAAAGGATGCGGGTTATCACCTTGTCTTTTGTGAGACAGACTCAATAGCAGTGCAACAGATGATTACACAGGAGTCTCAATCCAGAATCAACATGCTTCTTATCCCATCCATTTGAGCCTTCTCGACTATGATTGGGAGTTATCCTTTAAGCACAATCTGCATGAAGGGAACGTGTGTGCATATTGGTTGGCAAAATCATCAGCATAATCTCCCAAGAGCCTTTTTGTTTGATTACGAATTGCTTTCAGCCCAAGCTTCCTTTGTTATTAGCTGATGCTATGGGTTTTGTTTTTCTGAGGCAGTAGCTATCCTTTTGTTTTGTTCTTTATCTTTTATACACATCAAAAACAATATAAAGAATTATTAGTAAATCATTAAAAACTTAAAGTCATTACAACATAATTTGAACCAAATTAAAATAAGAGACATAATACATTCAAGTTTGATGCAATTAAACCTTCCTTTGAACAAATTCAAAACTGAAAATAAAACATCAAATCATGAGAAATGACATAGATAAATTTAATCTTTGTTTTTGACTATCCTTATTCTCTTCAAACCATCTTAATATGCAAAATTTGGACAAATAAATTACTTTAATATCTCAAAATTTGGAGAGCACCGAAATTTGTATATAAGAATAAGAACAACGACGATAAATTAATAAATTTAAGTCAATTCTTAGGAGAAAAAATGGTCTATAAACAATATTCACGTGATGGAGAAGGAGAAACTTTTGAAGGAGAATGGTTTGTTGCGGAGCCAGGTTCTTCAAAGCCATTTTTTAGGAGAAAAATGATCCATATACAATACTCATCTAATGGAGAGGGCGAATCATTTGTTGTGGAGTCAAGCTCTATGGAAGCAAGCTTCATGATGATGAATCAAGTATGATTCAAGTAGTTTTGATGATGACAAAAAGCCCAAAAGAATGATGTCAAGATTGAGTCAACAAGTTCAAGATCAAGATTAAAGAAAAGACATCAAGAAAAATCAAGATTCAAGATTCAAAAGAAGAAACCAAAAAGCAACAAGTCAAGACTTCACAAGGGAAGTATTGAAAAAGATTTTTCAAACACCAAACATAGCATAATTTTGTTTTACAAGAAAAGTTTTTCCAAATTTTTCTAAGTTACCAGAGTATTTACTCTCTGGTAATCGATTACCAATTACCTATAATCGATTACCAGTCGTAAAGATTGATTTCAAAAGCTTTTAACTGAATTTGCAACGTTCCAAATGTTTTTTAAATGATGTAATCGATTACAATATATTGGTAATCGATTACCAGTGTATCTGAACGTTGAAATTCAAATTCAATTGTGAAGAGTCACATCTTTTCATAAAATGCTTTGTGTAATCGATTACATGGTTATGGTAATTGATTACCAGTAATAAGTTCTGAATAAAAAGTCAAGAGATGTAACTCTTCCAATGATTTTGTCAAAGATTTTCTCAAGGTTATAACTCTTCCAATGGTTTTATTGACCAGACATGAAGAGTCTATAAAAGCAAGACCTTGACTTGCATTTCAATAACACTTACAACGTTTTGATCTTCTAAAACAACTTTTTTGAAATCTTGAAACCTTTGCTACTCATCTTTCTTCTTCTTCCTTTGCCAAAAAGCTTTCTAAGTTTTATGTTTTCCAAACCTTGTTCTTCTGCAAGTGAAAATTCTGCTGAAAACAAAAGTGTGCTATATTTTATCATTCTCTTCTCCCTTTGCCAAAAAGAATTCAACAAGGACTAATCGCCTGAATTCTTTTTGTGTCTCTCTTCTCCCTTTTCCAAAAGAACAAAGGACTAATCGCCTGAATTCTTTTGTGTCTCCCTTCTCCCTTTTCAAAGAATTCAAAAAGACACAATCTGAGAATTCTTTTGATTCTTCCCTTTCCCTTAAACCAAAGATTTCAAAGGACTAACCGTCTGAAATATCTTTTGTTTCCCCTTACAAAGATTCAAAGGACTAACTGCCTTATAATTCTTTGTCTTAACACATTGGAGGGTACATCCTTTGTGGTACAAGTAGAGGGTACATCTACTTTGATTGTTGTAACTGAGAACAAGAGAGGGTACATCTCTTGTGGATCAGTTCAAGTGGAGGGTACATCCACTTGGTTGTTCAAAGAGAACAAGGGAGGGTACATCCCTTGTGGATCTTTGCTTGTAAAGGATTTTACAAGGTTGAAAGAAATCTCAAGAATCGGTGGTTGCTTGGGGACTAGATGTAGGCACGGGTTGTTGCCGAACCGGTATAAAATTCTTGTGTTTGTCTTCTTCTTCCCTACACTCTTTAATTTCCGCTGTGCACTTTAATTATCGCTTTTACTTTTGGTTAAGTTTCTATTTCTGTTCTTTACCTTCTTAACATTATAGTAAAATCCTAATTTAATCTAATAACATTAAGAAGGATAGATTTTTAATTAGTAAAGGTTCATTAATAATTAATTCAACCCCCCTTTCTTAATTATTCCTAGGCCACTTGACCCAACAAGTGGTATCAGAGCAGGTATCTTGTAGAAAGTTTAACCACTTCAAGATTCATGGCCTCTTCAAATTCTCTGTTTCCTATAGGAAATTCCATCCATAGGCCACCTATCTTTAATGGTGAGGGTTACCACAATTGGAAAACCCGTATGCAGATTTTCATTGAAGCCATAGATTTAAACATTTGGGAAGCAATAGAAATAGGACCTTACATACCCACTGTAGTAGATGTAAGCACTAGTACCACAACACAAAAACCTAGAGACAAGTGGACTGAAAAGGATAGAAGAAGAATCCAATATAATCTTAAAGCCAAAAACATTATCACTTCAGCCCTAAGAATAGATGAATATTTTAGAGTGTCAAACTGTTCAAGTGCCAAGGAGATGCGGGATACACTACAACTTACTCATGAAGGCACCACTGATGTGAAAAGATCTAGAGTCAATACCCTTACACATGAATATGAATTGTTTAGGATGAACCCTAATGAAAACATCCAAAGTATGCAGAAAAGATTCACACACATAGTCAACCATCTTGCATCCTTAGGAAAAATATTCCCTAATGAAGATTTAATCAATAAAGTTTTAAGATGTTTAAGTAGGGAATGGCAGCCCAAGGTAACTGCCATTTCTGAAAGTAAAGATCTTTCCTCTATGTCTCTTGCTACTTTGTTTGACAAATTGTAGGAACATGAAATGGAACTCCAACGACTTAATCAAAATGAAGAAACCGACAAAAAGAAAAGAAGCATAGCACTTAAAACCTCCTCATCAATGCAAGAGGAAAATGAAGATGAAGAAGTTTCAAAAATTTGTCAAGAAGAGAAGAATCGAGAGGCGTCAAAACTTCAACAATGGAAAAAGATCTCAAGAAGACTCTCAAATTCTTAGATGCTACAAATGCAACCAACTTGGTCACATCAAAGCAAATTGTCCCTCAAATGAGGAATGGCCTGAGAAGAATGATAAGAAAAGGTATGAAGAAAGAAGGACCAAGAAGGCCTACATTGCATGGGATGACAATGACTCATCCAATGGTTCAGAAAAGGAGATCAACCTTCTAACCAAAGACTATGAGAGCGATGAGAACATCTCTCAAGAAGATTAAGCAAAAAGCAAAAGTATGACTTCCATCTTTGAAGATCTAGACACTTTAATCATGAAAAAGGTAACATCAAAACCATTATCTTTTAAAATTTATTTTGGTTGAAATTTTGCTTTCAATTAATTTGATTATGATGACTAACAAAATTTTATTTGTTTGTCTTGATTGATTGAAATTGTGAGTATGTGTTTATATGTTTTGATTGAGTTAATTTTCTTTCTCAAAGTATGAAGTTTCTTTTAAATATTTGATAATGTCTATGATCATTATTCTTCAATATTTGTGTTGATTATTTTGATATAATTGAATATATACAATGACTATTTTTTAAATGATTATGCATGATTTTGAATGTGATATGTGAATTACTTGCTTAAGTTTTTTTTAAAAAAAATGTTTTAAAATTGTAAATGTTATATATATTTATTTTTTTAAGAAAAAGGGTATTTTGATTTTTATTCAAATCCCTTTTCCCTTAAGAGTCCTTCAACATTTAGTTTTGACTGAAATGCTCACTGGTAATCAATTACTACAATAGTGTAATCGATTACAGGCAGTTAAGAAGGGTGTAATCAATTACCAAAAATTGTAATCAATTACAACGCGTCCCTGCCCCTATATATTCTAATTCAAAATCAGAAATCTGCAACTCCTCATTTTCTCTTGCGAACCCTCGTTCCCAATTCTTGTTTATGCCATATCTTGCTCATTTCTTGTCCAAATCAAGTCCCACAAAGCCCAAAATTCTTATTTTTTCATTCTCCTTCACTTCAACTGATTGAAATTTCAAATAACTTTCTCAAATAGTGGAACCATCAAAGAAGCACAAGGGATCTTCGAGTCGAAGCCAACGACATTCCTGTAGAAGCAAGCTTCATTGCTTCATGATGATGAATCAAGATTGATTCATGATGATGAATCAAGATTGATTCAAGGTGTTTTGATGATAACAAAGATGATGACAAAAAGCCCATGAGAATGATTTCAAGATTGAGTCAAGAACAATTCAAGAATCAAGAGAAAGATTCAAGAGAAGTTTCAAGTTTCAAGTTTTCAAGAATCAAGAATAATCTAGATCAAGATTCACGACTCAAGATTCAAGAATCAAGAAAAGGCTCAATCATGATAAGTACAAAAAAAGTTTTTCAAAACATTGAGTAGCACATGAAGTTTTCACAAAAGCTTTTACCAAAGAGTTTTTACTCTCTGGTAATCGATTACCAGTTTACTGTAATCGATTACCAGTGGCAAGTTTTGTTTTCAAAAAGCTTTCAACTGAATTTACAATGTTCCAATCAATTTCAAAATGGTGTAATCGATTACAATATATTGGTAATCGATTACCAGCGTGTTTGAACGTTGAAATTCAAATTCAAATGTGAAGAGTCACATCCTTTCACAAAAATGCTTTGTGTAATTGATTACAATGATTTGGTAATCGATTACCAATGATAAGTTTTGAACAAAAATCAAAAGATGTAACTCTTCCAATGGTTTTAAAGTTTTTCTAAAGGTTATAACTCTTCTAATGGTTTTCTTGACCAGACATGAAGAGTCTATAAAAGCAAGTCCTTAACTTGCATTTTTAAGACATTGATTACAATCTTTTACATCCTTTGAATCTCTTTGAACATCTTCTTGAATTTCTTCTTCTTCTTCATTTGTCAAAAGCTTTCTAAAGTTTTCTGGTTTTCCAAACCTTGAAAACAAAATTGTGTTATTCATCTTTTTCATTCCCTTCTCCATTTGCCAAAAAGAATTCACCAAGGACTAACTGCCTGAATTCTTTTTGTTTCTCTCTTTTCCCTTTTCCAAAAGAACAAAGGACTAACCGCTTGAATTCTTTTGTGTCTCCCTTCTCCCTTGTCAAAGAATTCAAAATGACACAGTCTGAGAATTCTTTTGATTCTTCCCTTTCCCATAAACAAAAGATTTCAAAAGACTAACTGCATGAGAATTCTTTTGTTTCCCCATTCACAAAGTTTCAAAGGATTAACCGCCTGAGAACTTTGTCTTAACACATTGGAGGGTACATCCTTTGTGGTACAAGTAGAGGGTACATCTACTTGGGTTGTTGTGACTGAGAACAAGAGAGGGTACATCTCTTGTGGATCAGTTCTAGTGGAGGATACATCCACTAGGTTGTTCAAAGAGAACAAGGGAGGGTACATCCCTTGTGGATCTTTGCTTGTATAGGATTTTACAAGGTTGAAAAGAAATCTCAAGGACCGCAGGTCGCTTGGGGACTGGATGTAGGCACGGGTTGTTGCCAAACCAGTATAAAACTCTTGTGTTTGTCTTCTTCTTCCCAACACTCTTTAATTTCCGTTGTGCACTTTAATTAGTGCTTTTACTTGTGATTAAGTTTCTATTTCTATTCTTTACTTTCTTAACATTTTAGTAAAAGCCTAAGAAGGGTGGATTTTTAATTAGTAAAGGTTCGTTAATAATTAATTCAACCCCACTTCTTAATTATTCCAAGGCCACTTGATCCAACAATTCCAAGGCTTAGGAAACGCAGATTCCCTCCTCCATTTCCTCTTCCTCGTTGTTCTCATCAGAAGAACAACGGATACGATACACAAACCTTTTCTCCTATCGTTCCATTATTGATCCTAAATTCATAGACATGGACTTCTTTTCAAATGAGAGTTTTGAATGCATTCAGGCATTTGAGAACTCAAATCTCATTCCTTTTATGTCTTTGAAATCGCCTGTCTATTCTGAATTAGTTAAAGCCTTTTATTATAACCTTGAAATTCAAGAAAGCAGTTTGATTTCTGAGGTTTTTGGGATAAAAATGGTCATTGACCAATCCCTATTCTATGACTTGACCCAATTATCTAGTGAAGGTGTACCATTTGAAGGTACACTGAATGATGATTGGAAATTTGATTTCTCTGTGCATGATGCCCGCCGGTTGGTTTGCACCAACCAAGCGGATATGACCGGAAGGCTACTTGTCGGATCATTGACTTTTGAAAGCCGCATCCTTCATTATCTCATTGTGTGTATTTTACTTCCAAGATCTTCAAACCTTGCACAGGTTTCTGAAGAAGATCTTATTGTCATGTGGGCTTTTCATACTGGCCGACAAATTGGGCACACTTAGTCTGATATCACATGTATAAGGCACTGCGATTAAATGCTCCACTGCCATATCCACACCTAGTCACTATCTTCCTTCAACACTTTAACATCCCTCTTGATTTTGAACCTTATGTTCCAATCAAGAGATCCTTTCTGATAGGTGCTGTTGTGGTTGCATCTTTTGATTACCGCAAAGAGCGTGATGGCTCTTGGGTAAAAAAGGGTGCTCAACCTCATGATGATGAAGGAGACTTACCAGTAGGAGAGGATTCCCCTCTCCTTCAGAGTATCTTGGACAGGTTTGATGGACTTCAAACCTTTGTTGGCGAAAGGTTTGATGCTTTGGAACAACAAGTGGACATGCGTTTCGACGGAATGGACTCAAGGGTCACCAAGGTTGAAGAAGATGTCACTTTCATCCGCACATGCTTTGATCTACCACCACCACCACTACCATCATCTTAGTTTCTATTAATTTTTAGTATTATTATTAGTACTTTGATTTCAAGCCGTGTATTTGGCTATGTCTTAAAAACACTTTCTAGTATTTTTTTATTTATGCATTAGTAGTTTTATTTGGTTATTATGAATGACTTTCTGAATTATATGACACTCTATGAAGTATTATATTTCTAGTTTGATGAATGGTTAAGTTATCTTGTTTAATTGTTTTCTATTTTGTGTATGTCATTTATGTATGGTTTCTATATTTTTTTACCTTTCTAAGTTTGATGAATGGCTAAATTATCTTGTTTAATTATTTTCTAATTATCTTGTATGATTAGTCATTTATGTATGTTTTATATTTCTTACGTATTTTTGCTTTTTGTTGATGCCAAAGGGGGAGAGAAAATAGGGATTAAATAAGAACTCATATAATTAAATAACTTAAATTCAAGTAAAGCTTAAACTAAAAAACAAAGGGGGAGAATATGGAGAAATAAGTGAGTGATCGACTAGGAAAAAGAATGTGTATGTGTTTCTTGATTTCAGGGTTGTTATCATCAAAAAGGGGGAGATTGTAGAAACAAGCTTCATGATGATGAATCAAGTATGATTCAAGTAGTTTTGATGATGACAAAAAGCCCAAAAGAATGATGTCAGAATTGAGTCAACAAGTTCAAGATCAAGATTAAAGAAAAGACATCAAGAAAAATCAAGATTCAAGAGAAGATGAATTCAAGATTCAAAAGAAGAAACCAAAAAGCAACAAGTCAAGACTTCACAAGTGAAGTATTGAAAAATATTTTTCAAAAACCAAATATAGCACAATTTTGTTTTACAAGAAAAGTTTTTCCAAATTTTTCTAAGTTACCAGAGTATTTACTCTCTGGTAATCGATTACCAATTACCTATAATCGATTACCAGTGGTAAAGATTGATTTCAAAAGCTTTTAATTGAATTTGCAACGTTCCAAATGTTTTTTAAATGGTGTAATCGATTACAATATATTGGTAATCGATTACCAGTGTATCTGAACGTTGAAATTCAAATTCAATTGTGAAGAGTCACATCTTTTCATAAAATGCTTTGTGTAATCGATTACATGACAAGTTCTGAATAAAAAGCCAAGAGATGTAACTCTTCTAATGGTTTTCACAAAGATTTTCTCAAGGTTATAACTCTTCCAATGGTTTTCTTGACCAGACATGAAGAGTCTATAAAAGCAAGACCTTGATTTGCATTTCAATAACACTTACAACTTTTTGATCTTCTAAAACAACTTTTGTGAAATCTTGAAACCTTTGCTACTCATCTTTCTTCTTCTTCCTTTGCCAAAAGGCTTTCTAAGTTTTCTATTTTCCAAACCTTGTTCTTCTGCAAGTGAAAATTCTGCTGAAAACAAAAGTGTGCTATATCTTTTCATTTTCTTCTCCCTTTGCCAAAAAGAATTCAACAAGGACTAATCACCTGAATTCTTTTTGTGTCTCTCTGCTCCCTTTTCCAAAAGAACAAAGGACTAACCGCCTGAATTATTTTGTGTCTCCCTTCTCCCTTTTCAAAGAATTCAAAAAGACACAGTCTGAGAATTCTTTTGATTCTTCTCTTTCCCTTAAACAAAATATTTCAAAGGACTAACCGCCTGAGATATCTTTTGTTTCTCCTTACAAAGATTCAAAGGACTAATTGTCTGAGAATTCTTTGTCTTAACACATTGGAGGGTACATCCTTTGTGGTACAAGTAGAGGGTACATCTACTTGAGTTGTTGTAACTGAGAACAAGAGAGGGTACATCTCTTGTGGACCAGTTCAAGTGGATGGTACATCCACTTGGTTGCTCAAAGAGAACAAGGGAGGGTACATCCCTTGTGGATCTTTGCTTGTAAAGGATTTTACATGGGTTAAAGAAATCTCAAGAACCGGTGGTTTCTTGGGTACTGGATGTAGGCACGGGTTGTTGCTGAACCAATATAAAATTCTTGTGTTTGTCTTCTTCTTCTTCCCTACACTCTTTAATTTCCGCTGTGCACTTTAATTATCGCTTTTACTTTTGGTTAAGTTTCTATTTATGTTCTTTACCTTCTTAACATTATAGTAAAAGCCTAATTGAATCTAATAACATTAAGAAGGATAGATTTTTAATTAGTAAATGTTCATTAATAATTAATTCAACCCCCTTCTTAATTATTTAGAGGCCACTGGATCCAACAAGCTCTTCGGCATATATATATTAATTTGAGGCAGAGGAGTGGAAGAAAGTCATATTCTGATTGTTACATTTATAATACAATGAAATATTTAAAAAAGGAAATTATGCATTAATTTCGATTGATAATATTTTAAATAATTTCAATTTCAGTTAAAGAATTTTAATTAATATATACATCAATTAGAAAAAGAAACCTTTCAAATCATATAATTTCATATGATTTTATTTGATAATATTAAAATCAACGATACTAAGTTGGTAACGGATATGCAAAAAAAAAAAAAAATTAATTGATTGTGATTTTGATTGATTTCATGATAAAAAATTAATTAAGCAATTATATAAGGTAAACTTGAGATGAAAAATGTGAGATCTATTTTAATTAGTGATTGACATGTGTGCTAATAGAAATATAATACTAGTAGAATAACTCCTACAATGCACAAAGATATATTAAGATTATTATATAAAAATGTTAATGATGTTCATATTTTTAAAGTTAGGTTAAAATACAATTTTTGTGTTCTTATTTTTTTAAATTTATGATTTTATACCTTCTATTTTAATTTAGACATTTTGTGCCTCACTTTAAAACAAAATCACGATTTTAGTCATCGTGACCAATTTCAAATGTTGACTGTGTAATTTTCAATTTTTTAATATATAAATTAAATTTATCGGTAATTAAGTAATTAAAACAACATTTACTACATACATGGGTAATAAAAAAAACATGTGTCAACAATAATAGAGTGCACAATCAACATTCTAAATTGACCACAATGACTAAAACTAGGAATTTTTTAAAAGTGGAGGACAAAATATTTTAATTGAAAAATAAAAGACTAAAATTTCATATTTAAAAAATAGAGGTCATGATGATGATGGTGGTGATAGTTGATGGAAGTAGTGGTGGTGGCGGCGACAACAATCATGATGGTGATTGCAACGGTGGTCACAACAATGACGCTGAAGGTCATGGTGACAAAGGTGGTGGCGGTTGTGATGGTGGAGATGGTGGCAACGAATATGGTGGTGGCAGTGATCATGATGTTGATGGGTTAATTGAGATATTTTAGGGAGTGATAATTGAGATATTTTTTAGATTTGTTTGTTGTTTGGTTAATCTTTTAGAAGTTTGACGGTATATTAAGTTTTAATTTGGAATTTTAAATATTTTAATCTCAATTGTTTATTATTTTTAATCTTGATCCGATGGTTGCTATTAATTGTTCTCATCTTTCCATATAAGATTGTGTTCTCACACGAGTCGTGCTTATATTATAAATGTATATCATGTCTTACCGAGTAATGTTTATTTAATTTTAAATGACATTATCAAATAGGCAAATATTTAATGACCAACCATTGTCTCTAACCTAAGTGATTACAAACCTAGCTATTTCTTAGTTTGAAAAATAAATGTCAATCAATAATAGTGTGTTTGGATGGAACAATTGAGCAGGGGAATTAATTTTTTCAAAGAATTTAAAAGGATTCATGATAAAATAGCTTGTTTGGATAGAATATTGGAAAGGAGATTTGATTTTTTGGTATTTTTATAAATCATTTTGATTGACTAAAACAGTGGGATTTCAAATTCTCTAAAAAAAATAAAGAACTTGAAATTATTTTTTCGGAGATGCTCACTTTAAATCACGTTCTTGCTTGCGAATCTTTCTCGCTCAACGCTCACAACTACGGGTGACAAAAGTTTTTACGACCGACATCAACATAAGTTGTTTTTCACTGACGTTGGCCGATATTTTTTTCGGTCAGAATTGTTTTGTATGATGTCAACCAAAGCTATTTTTTTGCCGATATCGACTAAGATTTTTTTTAGATGATGTTGGTTAGGGTTATTATCTCACTAACGTCAGTCATGGGAGTTTTTTGCTGATGTCGACCAAGGATTTTTTTAGTCGTTGTCGTCCAGGTTTTTTCAGTTGATGTTGACCAATGATTTTTTTGGCTGACGTTGGCTAGATTTTTTCTACTGACATCGATCCTGACTAACTTTTGAGTAGACACCTGCTAGGATTTTTCAACCGACGTCAGCTAGGTTTTTCCAGCCAACATCAACCAAAGCTATTTTTTAGCCAATATCGGCTTGGGTTATTTTTCAGTCGATATTAGCTAGGGTATTTTGGCTGATGTCAACTAGATTTTCTTAGTCGACATCAGTTAGGACTTTTTTTGTTGACATCTACTAGGGTTTTCTAACTGACATCGGCTGAAGCTATTTCTTAACCACATTAGTTAGGTTTTTTGGTTGATGTTGGCTACGGTTTTTTCTACTAACACCAACTAGGTATTTTTGATCGATATCAGACATGACTGTTTTTAGTCGACATCGACTAGGTTCTTACAGTTGACATCCACTAGAGTTTTTTCGGTCGACATCGGTCAGAGTTATTTTTTAACCAATATTAGTCAAGGCTATTTTATAGCCGATGTTGGGTAGGATTTTTTGTTCGACATTGGTCAGGGCTATTTTTTAGCCAACTTTGACTAGGGATTTTTTGGCCAACGTTGACCAATGATGTTTTTCGGCCGACATCGGGTAGGTTCTATTAGTCAGCATCGACCAACCTATTTTTTTGCTGATGTTGGATAGATTTTTTTGTCAATGCTTGTTAGGATTTTTTAGGCCGGCGTTGGCTAAAAATAGTTTTGGTCAATGTCATTCGAATAGACCCTAGCCGGTGTCGGCCAAACAAGCCCTAGCCGACGTTGGTAAAAAAACCTAGCTAACATCGGCTGAAAAATAAACTCAACCAACGTAGCTGAAAAATATTCTTGGCATACTTTGACAAAAAAAACCCTATTTGATGTTGACCGAAAAATAGCCTTGGTTGATGTCAGTTTAAAAACATCACTGGTTGTGGTCAAGTAAAACAACCCTAGTTAAAATTATTTTGTATTTTTAAATTATTAAAACTTAAAAAATATTTTTTAATTAATACTTCAAAATTAGATTGTGTTTTTCTTCTATAAGGTTTTATATTAAAATTTCATCTATTTAAAATATAAAATTGAAATTTTGTATATGGAGGAAATTGAATTTCCCTATCCAAACAAAGAATTTAAAATTGAAGAAATTTGAATTGATTTATCCAAACAAATTATTTGAAAAATGAAGGAAATTAAAAGCAAAGAAATTCAAATTCTAAGCATTTCAAATTTCCTAAAATTTTGAAATTCCTGGTCCAAACACAAGGTTAGGGTATTTTGGATAGATGTTCGTGGGCCTATGCCTTTTGGCTAGTCTACTTCTCCTTTATTCTGTCAGCTGCTTTGCGTTAAGAGTGTGTTTGGAAGAGGTAATTGAAAATTCTAAAGAATTTTAAATCGAGAGAATTTCAAATGCTTCAATTTAAATTCCTTCATTTTTAAAATTATGTGTTTGGATAAAAAATTAAATTTCTTCATTTTCAAAATTGTGTTTGGATAAAGAAATTGAATTTTTTCATTTTCAAAATTTCTTATTTTTATAAAATAATCAAATGCATTCTTACCAAAGAAACCCAACCTTAACCACCACCGAGATCGGGTCATCGTACCCGATCTAGTAACTCCCACTATACAAATAAACCGACGTCGTTTCCCTGTCATGCACAACTTTCGCACCTGTTTCATTGTTAAACTGCAACACTTGAAATAATGCCGCGACACCATCCGACCTAGGAGCCGGCCCAATAGTTGGAGAATGGAACCCACCGGGTACCTCAACGATGACATTTTGGATAAGAAGTAATCGATGGAGAAGTACATTGCGACTATGAGAAGAAGCGATTCCCGACCGGTGACGGCGACCTCGGTGGCTATTGCGGCGTGCTACTCTTTGAATTGCATGCTGAGGTTTTTCATCTCGTTCACGGTTCGAGGGAACTCCCAATCTAGGTCAATGTCGTGGAACCCGAAGGTGCACGCGAGGGTGATGGTGGAGTTGATGAAGGTGGCGCGCGCGGTGGATTTTGCGTTGATGAGAGAGAAGAGAGTGGCGTTGGAGTTGGTGCCGCCGATGGAGATGAGGGTGGTGATGGTGGAGCCAAGGGTGGTGGTGAACTTTGTGAGGTTTGTGGCTGTGGAGTTTGAAACGTGTGCGCGGGTGACAGTTGAACAAGTGCGGCGGGAGAAGCTGTTGTTGCAAGAGAGAGAATGGTGAGTGAGAGAATGAAGGAGCGAGAGTTGCTACAGTTCACAAAAGAATTTCAAATTCTTTCATTTTTGAAAGAATTTGAAATCCTAATATTTAAGTTAACTAAAATATCTGACTAAAATACTGAAATTTCAATTTCTTTTCAAATTTATTATCCAAACACCTTATTTAACTGAAAAGTAATTAAAATCCTTTAAAAAATTGAATTACCCTATTAAATTTCTCCATTCAAACATACTCTAAAAGTTTTCCCTGGTGGCCTTAATAGGGGGGCCACCGATGACCTTGACAGTGTAAACGATCATTCTTCTTCCATTTACTGACCTCATTTGTTACCTATTTCTTAATGGTTTACTAGCGTCAATTAATCAAGTTGATCCAAGAAATTGTTGTCAAAATTTGGGGTTACTTGATTAATAGACGCTTGTACTCCATTGAAGTTCTCAGGATAACATGACTAATTTGACAGGGAACTAGAGGCTGAGTTATTCCTTATGAGAACACTATTACCAAATTGCCCCTTGAATTGGTTGTGGGCTCCTATTAAATGTTTGGACTCCTCTAGCCCACGTGCTTATCCGGCGCTTGTTAGAGTAGAATTGAGAGAGTTGTCGGAGACTACCCCTCACTTTGCGGTTGCCTCATCTTTCAAATCCAACTAGCTTTGACTCTGGATACATCCTTCGTGAAAAGGCTTGAGGATTGGTCGAATGACCTTTGTCTCATTTTGAGGTGTGATAGTTTCTTCTGCTTTTTCTTTTGCCTTCAGGGTTTTTCAGGTTATTTTGATTAATTGAGAGGGTTTTGTAACTTGAGGAGAACTTTAGCAAAGTGGCCATATCTTTTTGGGGTGCCTATTATACTGCTAGTTTTGTTCTTGCTTATTGACCAATTCGGCCAACAACTCTTAGCTGTTGAAAACTGTTTAACTAGCATGTTACCTATCCTATCACAAGTGACAGGTTGTCAAAGAAGCCTTTTCTCTTTTGACATGGTCGTGATCCATCCATGCTCCTTCTCCTTAGGAAGGGATGTTTTTGCCTAGACTCTTGCATGGCATCAGTCTTTACTTTATGCATCTTTTCTTTTCATTCTAGACAAAGATGTTCTTGTGTGTAGCACTTTATGTTGAAGTGTCATATATTATGAGAAATTTAACGTATTATTCATATTTTACTTTGTAACTTACACCTTAAACAAAGATTTATTTCAAGAAATATATTATTGAGAAATATATTTTATTATGGGAATTATATTTTAATCTCGACCTTAAGTCATATATGAATTTCGTTCATAATCGTCATTTTGAAGCTACTAGCTGAAGGTGGTGATCACGATGCTTGTCATTTTGTCGACCAACTAAGGGTGGTAGCTGTCGCAACCTACCCTTTGGCGGGAAGGCAAAGCAAGATAGAAAGGTACGTCTTTTCATGAAGAAAACACATGGAGTCGCCACCAATGTTTATTCGAGGGAAAACATTAGAAAAACCAAAAAGAGAGGTCTGGGAATTTTGAAAATAAGGGTTTGGGAGTTGTTTAGGCATGGGGAAGGTATTAGCACCCCACACGCTCGTCACAAGGGACAACAACCTTTAATCGAGTGTGCAAAACATGACTTCAAAATTGTGTATTTTCCCTTTTTATGTTTTTATTTTTTTATTTTTTTGGGGTCGACAAGGGTGTTGCCCTTGCTCCTACGTATCCTCAGGTGCGATGAGGAATTCAGACCTACGTAGTTCTTTAAGTCTGAAAGTTATGTGTTACATTGATTTTATATTTTTTGAAAGATTGATTTTAATTGCGAACAAAAGTCATTTAAGGCGTTGGATCTTGAAACGATGTTTTAAACTTTGAAAAGTAGAGAGAATCGTTAAGGCGTTGGACCTTGAAACGATGTTTTAACTTTTGGAAAGAAGAGAGAATCGTTAAGGCATTGGATCTTGAAATGATCTCAAGTGACTTTAATGAAGAGAAATTCAGTTATATGTTTATTTCATCTTGGCTTTATTCATTAACTTTCAATCTCTTTAAAAAGATTATTTACGACATTAATGATCGGTTGAAACTTACTTTACAAGAAGAAAAGTGATTACTGATGGTAGAAGAATGAGATGAAGATATGCAAAGCAACAAAGAGGACCCCTAAGGGTGCATAGACCATAGCCAAATACTCTTAGCACAGAACGAAGAACACCGAACGAAGAACGATATAGAAGTCGATTACGGTCGCAATTCGATAGCCTCGACCTTGTTTTTCTCATCTTTCTTCTTCTTCTCTTGGATTTCTCTCAAAATACTCTTAGCACAGAAGGTCCAACCTCTTCCTCAGCCTCCCTCACGCCTACTTATAGGAAATGAGGGGGCCTTGTGGTCTTGCAGCTCGACCAAGCGAGCTGGTTACTTCACCCCAAAGCTATTTGGGGGCCCAGGCGAGCTAGAGGCTAGCCTGGGCGAGCCAGAGCCTAGAAAATGCCTAAAATGACCTTTTTGCCCCTCTCATTGGGTATTTTCCGCATCCTTGACCAAAACATCGAATGATCTTTCATTTTGCACGGTAAATGGTGTCGAATAGCTTAATTCGGCTAGCGAGAATCAAAATATCCATGAAGGATACTCCCTAAACGAAATTAGGGTATGACAGTTGCCCCTCTTTACTTATCTTTTATTGGAAATAAAAGGGAAGTAAAGATAAGGACACTAATTTCATTCGAGCAATCTTGCTGTTCGACCGGGCAACTGGCGAAAACCAAGAAAGGAAAAACCTGTAAACAAAAGGACATTGAAGTCCTATAGAGCAGAAGACTTTTGAAGTGTTTTTTTTTTATTTTTTTTTATTTTTGAAGCATAGAAACAGAGGACGTCAAGTCCTATGAAGCACAAAGACAAGGAGATTGAGTCCTATAAATGACCAAAGACTTTGAAGTCTTATAAAGTGTAAAAGACGAAAGACATGTAAGTCTTTGAAATGTAAATGAAGACATTATAGTCTTTTAAAAGCATAAATGACTGAAGACATTGAAGTCTTTGAAATGTAAATGACAGAGGACTTTGAGTCCTATGAAAGCATAAAGACAGAGGACTTTGAGTCCTATGAAAGATAAAAGTGAGGACTTTGAGTCATGTGAAAGATAAAAGAGAATACTTTGAGTCTTGTGAAAGATAAAAGTGAGGACTTTGAGTCCTATGAAAGCATAAAAGCGAGGACTTTGAGTCCTATGAAAGATAAAGGCGAGGACTTTAAGTCCTATGAAAGCATAAAAGTGAGGACTCTGAGTCCTATGAAAGATAAAAGTGAGGACTTTGAGTCTTATGAAAGATAAAAGCGAGGACTTTGAGTCCTATGAAAGATAAAGGCGAGGACTTTGAGTCCTATGAAATCATAAAGCAAAGGATGTTGAGTCCTATGAAACCAGCCAATAGGTACTAGTACGAAAGGGCTCAACCTTATGAGAAAGCAAGAGGTTGACTCTTTGAGAGGGCCTCTCATCCTAAACTCAAAAGATAGGACATTAGATTTTAGAAATTGGTGTATAAACAGAAAACTTATAGCCTAATATGAACATGGTGTTTGGGATGCAGATGCATGCAAATATGCAATCTTCATCTTGAAATGCTAATAATGCAAAAAGGTTTTGAATCATGAAAAATGTGTAATGCTCATGACACTCTTTCCTATTTTTATGATTTTGATTTTGATTTGATTTTTTTGTGGAAAACATAGATTGACCGTTTCTTTCTTAAAGATGTGATAACTCATGAGACCTCATCCTATCTTTTTGCAAATCTCTTCGGGGACTCCCTCAGAATGTATGTTTTGTTTGATTTAGTCACTTGAAAATTTTGGAGTGACAACAATGGAGTCGTTTGCCATTTAATCAATCAAGTGAAATATGGATCCTAGGGTTTTCCAAACTTTGATTATTCTGCACAGCAAGAAAACATAAGGCTTTGGGATTGATCGTACGCCCCATTGAAGGATGGCAATGGATTGTCACACTTTGGTATGTGACCAAGTGAAACTTTCCTGATTTAAGGTTATAGAGTGATGCCAAAGGTCCGTCGATCCCGCTGTAACTTGATGAAATGGGCTGATCCTGAAAGAATTTATACAACAAAGGCCACCCTTGGATTCAAAAGGAATCCTAATGAGTCTGCATGAGTGACTAACATCAGATGTACCCTACTATCACAATTGTCTTTGGGCATTTTCCACGAGCTCTTGGTTGAATGAGTTTTCTTCTCAAATGTGCAAGTGCGAAACCTCAAGGATTCTCTTATATATATATATATATATATATATATATATATATTTCAACAATCACAAGCGTGTGCGGGTTTCATTCTAGAATCCCAACTTAAAAGCAAAATTAGTCATTCCTTGATTCACATGGGCTTTATTGGGCTTTTAATGTTGTTAGGGGTAAGAGGGCTATGAAAGAAAGGATTAGAGAGGCTCAAATAGTATTTATGGGTTATATTGAGTAAAAACCTCGAGAGCGTTGCTTGTACCTTTATTCATTTTAACTTTTGGGTCGGGCTCTACTCCTTTTGTCTTATACATTAATCCTTATTGCACTTTTTGTGCCTTCCTTGTTAAATCTGGGGATCATTTGTCTCTTTTTTTTTCTTCGCTCGCCTTTGGCGGATTTTATTTTCTTTATTTTCTTTCATTGTTGCCTAACTTCATGCATGTGTTGTTTGCATTGCTCTTCCCGTCGATTCCTACTCAGGATTCTTATTTTGTTTTTGTTGTTTTTTTGTGTTGTTTTTAGAAAACAAATATGCTTTGGCTCGGACGAGGGTAGCAAGGGATAAATTAGTGTTTGGGATGTTGAAACACGGCCATGTGTCATTTCAAATCTTGACTAGATACTTTTGTAGTTTGGATTTTGGGACCAAACCCCTGATAAACACGCTCCTGATTGTTTTTTTTTTTCATTTTTTATTAACCCTAATTTTTGCCTAGGCCGCCCTTTCAGGTTTTCGACCTACCAGGTGAGAACTTCTTATCTACCCCTAGGTTCGCTTGAGGCTCATGCATGGTGCCTCTCATTGCCCCAGTGTAGGACTCTGATGTATCTATTGTTGTCTTTTGTCATGACCTTGTAGCAAGGAAAAATGAAAGGAACTGTGTAGGTTCTCGAAAATAAATTTTCAAGGACAAGAAATATTTAAGGTTGTGTTTGGATGAGGCAATATAAAATTCTAAATAATTTTAAATTCTGGGAATTTCAAATGCTTCAACTTAAATTCCTTCATTTTTAAAATTCCGTGTTTGGATAAAAAATTAAATTTCTTCATTTTCAAAATTGTGTTTGGATAAAGAAATTGAATTTCTTCATTTTCAAAATTTGGTGTTTGGATAAAGAAATTGGATTTCTTCATTTTTAAAATTTCTTATTTTGATAAAATAATCAAATGCATTCTTTTTTAAAATTTTATATTTTAATAAAACAATTTTTTAATAAAATAATTATTTTTTTCATTAATAAATTCTATGTACTATTTGTCGAGTGTGGTATTTTAATAAATGTGTACTATTTTAATCTATTTCAATTAAAAATACATAATTTAACTATTTAAATCATTATTCCATTTACGACCCACTATAAAACTCACAACAAAAAAAATATTTAGTACCATTTCACCTTGGTATGTTATTTAGAAGTCTATAGATAAAAACTTGTTTTCTGTAGAAGTCATTGGCCAGTAATGCAATTACACAAAAAAAAACTTGGGCTGAAGCAAAATCTAGTCACAAAATAAGTCCAACTTCCAAAATAATTCTAAATTTTCTAATTGCATTTGCCTTAGCACAGGAATTCCTTCACATCTTTTTTGCAGAAGAAAACATAATGTTAAATGCTACTGAACAAATCATATTTGTTAAAACATAATTTGCTATATAAAATGAGAGATATAAATGTAAAACATAATTATACAACATCAACATACTTGTCATGATATCAAATGTACCTGTAATTTGGCATCGAGGCATAAAAGACAAGATGTAATCCTCCTTCTCATCCAATGGAGGCCTATTGATTGAATTTCCTTCTGGGAATAAGAAGTTTGTTGATGCCATTATTCTTGAAGCTTC
Organism: Glycine max; assembly: GCF_000004515.6. Taxonomy (NCBI): domain Eukaryota; kingdom Viridiplantae; phylum Streptophyta; class Magnoliopsida; order Fabales; family Fabaceae; genus Glycine; species Glycine max. The sequence goes on along the minus strand of NC_038256.2, from coordinate 10,693,166 downwards.
TAAACTTTATACAAGAATTAAGCTCTGATACCACTTGTTAGACAAGTGGCCTCATAAATCTTAAGAGGGGGGGGGGGGGGGGTTGAATTAAGATTATGCAAGTTCTAAGTTCCCTTTATAACAAACTACTTAGATGATGAATCAAATGAGCAAACTTAAATGAGACTAATAAAAAACAGTAAATATAAGAGATAAAGGGAAGAGAGAATACAAAACTGGATTTATATTGGTTCGGCCACACCCTTGTGCCTATGTCCAAACCCCAAGCAACCCGCTTGAGAGTTCCACTATCTTTGTAAATTCTTTACAAGTACTGAACCACACAAGGACTTTCCTTCCTTTGTGTTCAGATTTCCTTTACAAGAAGAGACTCACAGTCTCTTAAGCCTTTGAACAAAAATAAGATGAAGAGTAGATTATCTCTCTAGAAAGAGATAGATATTACAATTGAGGCCCTCAATTCCTTATAAAAATCACAAGTTTTTGGCCAAGGAATATTGAATGATAAAAGATTTTTGTTTGAGAGGATTATGCCTTTCGTGAACAGGGAAAACTCTGAAGAAAATTCATGCCCAAGTCACTTATTTATAGGCCTTTGATGGCCATTTAAAAATCAAATGAAAAGATGTGACTGTTGGCAAATTTTCTCAAAACATGCCACTGGTAACTGATTACAATCCTGGTGTAATCGATTATACAATTATCTTTCTTGAAAAGTTGTGACTCTTCATTTAAAATTTGAATTTCCAACGTTCAGAGCCAATAGTAATCGATTACATGTTTTGTGTAATCGATTACAAGGTTTTTCAAAATATTTTTGAAAGTTATAAGCACTAGTAATCGATTACAAAGTCATGGTAATTGATTACACTTTCGAAAAACCATTTTTAGAAATGTTAGGCTTATGGTAATCGATTACAGTCTTCTGGTAATCGATTACCAGAAGGTAACAAGCTATGAAAATTATTCTTAAGATAAAAACTCTCTTGGCCAATCATTTGTGCTTTTCAAAATCTTTTCTAATAGTCTATCTTAAAACCTATCTTAATTCTTTTCTTGAGACCTTTGCCTTTGCTTGAAATCTTGCTTTCTTCATTCTTGATTGATCTTTATAATTCCTTGGCATCATCAAAATAATTCTTGAAGCTTTGCTTCTACAATGATTAGTGAATTTTAGCTATGGTTCAGCCCACTAATCCAAGATCAAGTCCAAGATTCTCCACTAAGTGTGCTTAGGTGTCATGAGGCATGTAAAGCATGAAGGACATGCACAAAGTGTGACTATATGATGTGTCAATGGGGTGTAGCAAGCAAATGCTCACCTCCCCTTCTAAAATTTAATTGGATTGGGCTTCTCCCAATTCAATTAAATTTATTTCCCAACACACACATCAAATATTCACTTAATGCCTGTGAAATTATAAAACTACCCCTAATACAAAAAAGTAGTCTAGGTGCCCTAAAATACAAGGGCTGAAAAATCCTACATTTCTAGTAAAATGACTTTCCTTCTTAGCTAACCTCTTGGAGGAGACACTTACCTGCTTACACTACTCCTTAACCATTAATGGTTGTCCTTCTTCTTGGGGGTAGATTTCTTCACTAGATTCTTCCCCTTTTGCTTCATTGCTTTCACTAGAGGAAGGTGAAGTAGTAGCCTTATCTTGGCTACTATAAATGTCTCGGACCCTCATAATCATGGTTTTCTTGGTGGGGCATTGAGAAGTAATTTCTCATCTTCCAAGACATTTAAAGCACTTTATAGAGCTAGTCTTCCCTTGCATACTAGCCTCAGGGGGTTGCTTTTCTATTGTCTTCCCCTTATCATCTTTGGGCTTAGAAGGTGCTGCCCCTAAGATGCCTAGACCTTGGTCATTCTTTGGATAAGAGTGAGAGCCATATGATTTTAAAGTAGACTTTCTTTTACGTTTTTGCTTTACCCTTATTTCCCAATCTAAGTAAGCCTCTACATTGTCCTTCCCATGGAAGTATGGGAGGTTAATATTAGCCTTTTGAGGCTTTCTTTCATTTTCTCTCCTATGGGAGTGAGGTCTAAGATGTGATCTATGCCTTCCTTCATAATAGTCACGAATTTCTTCACTTAGGCTCTTGCAAGAGTTATGACTACTATAGGAGGCATGTTTTTCTTTTCTTAACTCTTTTGGTATTTTCCTTCTTTCTTCTTCCCTTATTTGTTCCCTCTCATCTTGATTTATTTTTACCCTCTCTTTTCCTTTTACTTTTCTTTCTAGTTTTTCTTTCCATAACTTGAGGGAACTCAACTCATCTAAGATTCTAGATAAAAGGGTCCTTATGACTAGTACCCTCGCCATTAACACTAGATGAATGATGACTCATGTTGGTTCCTAAGTTGTGGTTCTTTCTTATTGGGGGTTTGAAAAAAGGTAAAAGCTAGGGTTCCAAAAGAACTCAAGATAAGCGGGATAAGCAAGAAGAAAGTATTATGCAATAACAGGATAAGCTAGGTGTGACTAGTAATGAAAATAAGCTATGAAAGTAAGCAACAAATTAAAGTGAAAGAAATGTAAACTAGGCGTTTCCTAAGAGTGTTTGGATGACCTCATTTAAGGTTCCCAACAAAACACTCAATATCCTAAGGAAAAATTGCCTAAAATTATTACACACAAATGGAAGTAGGGTGACCTATTGGAGGCTCCCAACTTACTTCCAATGAAAGGCCTTTTTGTTACAAAATTTGAAAGCAATGAAGGTAAGTAAATTGTCAATTACAAAATTACAAAAAGGTCCTTAATTTTGGTGGTTGTTCACTCTTTGGTGATTCATTTAATTTGGAGTGCTTCTTAGTCCAATAGCTTTTAAGGTGGTTGGCCCCTTGCTTCTTGACTCAAATTCTTAAAGGGATGACACCAATCCTCCTTTGCAATTCCCTATATGGCAACTCACAAACAAGGAAACAAAGAGACAAGCAAAAACCAAAGACCAAAAAAAATGAAATGAAAGCTAAACCAATAGAGTTTTATCAAGACAAATTTGCAAGGATTATTCAACAATTAATGCAATGACAAGCACATAAAAGCAAGCTAGGACTCAAAATGAAACCTAGAATAAAATAGCAAGAAACCTCTAGTTTTGGAACTTGTTTTCACACTAATTTTCAATTGAAATTTTAGAACTATGATTGGTATAAAATAGACACAAATTATAGAACAAATTTCGAGCCAAAACAACAAGCACACTTCCCTTTCACTTTTTTTTTCTACAATGATTTTCCTACCAACTTGTGTGATTTTTCGTATTTTTTCCTTCTATCCAAATCACTTGTTTTTTTTTATAATTTTTTTTCCAGATGTCTATAAAATTCAGTAAAACTTTCTGCTAAAATTTGCAATGACCAATTCCCAGTAATTTTTACAAGTACGTATGTTCAAGCTGCCAGCACCAGCGATTTCAACCTAGAAATCAAGAGCAGTGTTTATGTTGCTTAAGGCTAAGATAATTACAATTTATGTTTACTTATGCTCAAATGTCTTGAATAACACAATTCAAGAGAGCTTAAAAATTATTTTGATTCACAAATCCAGCCACATCTCAGCACCACAACTCAATTTCTTCATAGGCGTCATATAGGAAACTTAGAAAACAAAACAAAGTCCAACAACAAGACTACTTCTAGGAATTGATTTAGAACATGTTATGAACTAAATAACATGCATGAATTAGACTCAAAATTCAAAAGATAGGCTAAGAATGACAAGAATACATGAACAAAAGTAAATTTAGATCTAAAGGTTCAACAGAAGAAGATTATGACTGCAAAATGATAGAACCTAAAATCAAAACAAAAACATGATTCAAGAGTAGATCTATAAAATTTGAACCATAGGAATGCAAGAACAAGTGTAGATCTAAAATTTAATCGGTTTATTTTTTTTGAATCTACTCTAAACAGCACCAAACCACAAGACAATGGAGGATATACATGGAGAATAAGATGAAGAACAAGGAATTAAAGTGATTTGACCGAACAAAAAGATAGAGGAAGCAAAAGAACATCACCTAGACGAAGATGCTCTTGATAGCACATGATGTAGCTCCATGTGGAGCTTGTAGGCCTTGGATCTTCTTCATTAATGGAGTCATTTTCTTCTTATGATGAATGGCAGTGGAATAGAGATGGAAGAAAGATGATTGGAGGCATCACTTCAAGGAGAAGATGAGCAGAAGCTCACCACCATAGGAAGCCATGGATAAGAACTTGAAGGTAGAAGAAGATGAGTGGAGGGAAAGGGAGAGAAGGGGCACAAAATTTTGTGCCTCAAATGAGGTCTAAACTTTGAAGTGTAATTCTCAAATGATCAAAGTTGAAAAAATGCACACACATGGCCTCTATTTATAGCCTAAGTGTCACACAAAATTAGAGGGAAATTTGTGTAAATTATGCAAGCTTTGATGGTGTCGAGAAGAAATCACATGTTTGTCATCATCAAAAAGGGGGAAAATGTGAATGTATGTATACATGATTTTGATGATGTCAAAAGAAGAATCAAACAAGGCTTATTTGCTTCAAGATTAATACAAGATTGTTTCAACAAACAAAGCCTTGATTCAAGATTTCTTCAAGATCAAGCCTTGCCTCAAAACGAAAGGTTTCAAGTCATCCAAGGCACATGTAATCGATTAGCAATACATGTAATTGATTACCAAGGCACATGTAATCGATTACCAATGGTTTGAAAGTGTGTAATCGATTACAAATCATATGTAATCGATTACCAGAGACTCTGAACGTTGGGAATTCAAATTTTAAATGAAGAGTCACACTGTTCAAGAAAAATAACTTTTGTGTAATCGATTACACTAATGATGTAATTGATTACCAGAGAGGATTTTCAAGGAATATCGCCAACAATCACATCTTATCATTTGGATTTTGAATGGCCATCACTTGGGACGAAATTGGCAGAGAGTTTTGCTAATTCAAAATGTCTTATCCTCTCAAAAGGAAATGAGAAAGATTCCAAGAGAACTTCATTGCCAAATGCTCTCTCAAAAGAAACTCTTGGGAAAACACTTGCAAATCCATTCAGAGTTTCTCCATAGACTTCAATTGTAATATCCTTCTCTTAAAGAGAGAATTCTTCTTTCTTTCTTCTCATTCAAAGAGACTGATTAAGGGACTGAGGGTCTCTTAAGTTGTATGGAATGTTGAACACAAGGGAAGGGTTGTTCCTGTGTGGTTCAGACTTTGTAAACGGTTTTTTACAAAGGGAGTGGAAAATCTCAATTGGGTTGCTTGAGTACTGGACGTAGGCACGGACTTTGCCGAACCAATATAAAGCTGTGTTTGCATTCTTTCTTCCCTTATCTTATTTATTTTGTTACAATCAATTGTGTCTTGCATGTTTAAAGAACATTATTAAATTGATTGGTGCTTCTTCTGCATTCTGAGCCTATCTCTTTTAGAAGAGGGTTAAAAGTTTGTTAGTGGAAAATTAATTCACCCCTTCTTAAGATTTCTGAGGCCACATTACCAACAATTTGAATTTCTATTCAAATTTCACTTGAATTTGAAATTGAATTTGTGGAGCCAAAATTTCACTAATTATAATTAGTGAATTTTAGCTATGGTTCAACCCACTAATTCAAGATCAACTCCATGATTCTCCACTAAGTGTGCTTAGGTGCCATGAGGCATGTAAAGCATGAAGGACATACACAAAGTGTGACTATATGATGTGGCAATAGGGTGTAGCAAGAAAATGCTCAACTCCCCCTCTAAAATTTAATTGGATTGGGCTTCTCCCAATTCAATTAAATTTATTTCCCAACACACACATCAAATATTCACCTAGTGCATATGAAATTACAAAACTACCCCTAATACAAAAAACTAGTCTAGGTGCCATAAAATACAAGGGCTGAAAAATCCTACATTTCTAGGGTACCTTACCTATATTATGGAGCCTTAAATACAAGGCCCAAGAATAATGAAACAATAATCTAATATGTACAAAGATAAGTGGGCTCATACTTAGCCCATGAGTCCAAAATCTACCCTAAGGCTCATGAGAATCTTAGGGCCTTCTCTTGCATCTCTGGCCCAATCTTCTTGGAGTCTTCTATCCAATGCCCTTTAGGGGTAGGATTCCATCAGAACCGCTTACCGAAATCTTTTGGGGATGTCTCCCTATAGGATGGTTTTTGGTAAGGCATGCCACCTTCCGGTGGAGATTGAACACTGTGCTTATTAGGTGATGAAGGGTTTTAACATGGCATTTGATGAAACGGGTATGGAAAGGAAGCTTCAATTTCAAGAACTTGAGGAGATATGCTTAGAAGCCTATGAGAACTCTAATATTTACAACGAGAAAATGAAGAGATTTCATGACTCTAGGATCCTTAGGAAGGATTTCCATATCGGCCAAAAAGTGCTCTCGTTTAACTCTTGCCTCAAGCTTATTTCCTGTAAACTTCGATCTAGATGGGATAGACCTTTGGTTATTACTAATGTTTTCCCCCATGGTGTATTTGAGATTAAAAATGAAGTTACCGACAAAGTTTTCAAAGTGAACGGTCACCATCTCAAGCTTTTTCATGAGAGCCCTTAAGTGGAGGAAGAATTTATGGTGGACCTCTCTTTGGTCTTGCCAATTTTATGTGATGATGTGCCTTGACAGACACTTGAGGAGTTTCCTTCCCTTTTCTTTTATATGTTGTCTCTTTGTTTGCATTTCATTACATGCTCACGTTGAGGACAATGTGCATTTCAAGTGTGGGGAGAGGGTTTAGAAAAAAATCTGTTTGTTTTCTTTATTTTTGTTTTCTATTTTTTCTTTGCTGTATTTATTTTTCTGTTTTTGTATTTTGTTTAAGTTTTTGTGTTTGTATTTATTTTCTATTTTTGTTTAGTTGTATTCTATTTTATTTATTTTCTATATCTGTATGTTGTTTCTGTTTTGTTGTTGTTTTCTATTTTTTGTCTTGCTGTATTTGTTTTATTTTGTTGTTTTACTATTTTTACATGCATAAAATAAAAAAAATACAGATTTTACAGTTGCTATTTTTTTGATGTTTTTTTGTTGAATTTAGACATTTTTTCATGTTTTTCATAGGATTTCTAACTTGTGTAAATTGTGAGAGATGTATCTTTTTTTTAGTTGAAAGGTTTCATGCTTGATGTGAATCATTTTTGAAATTGTGGAAGTGATAAGTAGGCTTGGAAAAAATTTGAGGTGGATCATGTGTGATAGAATGGTGCCTTGTGAGTTTTGGGATTTTGTGGACGAATTGCATTATTCCATTCATGCTCTTTCATGTGTGATTTCACCCTTGTGCTAGATTACTCTAGGTTTTGCCTTGTCTCTTTTGTCATTCCTTGTTGCACATGCATTGATTAAGATGATTTAGACCTTCTTTCTTTTAGCCACTAGCCAAATAAGCTTACCTTGCATTGATATCCATTGTCACCACCCTCTTTGAGCCTTTAACTCCTTCTTTCATTTTATAGCTCATTACAAGCCAAAAAGTGGAAAACCATGTTTTCCTAAACTATAGGGAGAAAAGGGACCTTGGAATTGTTTTGAGAGTGGGTTTCAAACAAGTGTAGGGGTACTTTGCTTTATAAAAGTTCTTTTGTTTTTGTCATTTCATTGCTTGTGACTTGTTGAAAAGAAAACAAAAAGAGAAGAATACAAAAGGAAAAAAATTAAAAGAAAAAAATAAAAATAATAAAGAAAAGAGAAAAGTTGGGAGCATAAATGCAAAAGTTCAAAAAGAAAAAAAATGTAAAACACAAAAAAAAACAGAGAAAAAAAATGAATGAAAAAATGTGTTGTGGTTCATTTTCATTCTTGTAACTTCTTGTTATTTTAATTTTGTTGTTCTCCACTTTATTTCTTTATTTTTAACCCTATTTTTACTTGTTGACTTACTCCTCATTGCCCCTCTTTTCCCTTAGTTTTAGCCTAAATATTCTTCTCATATCCACCTTTACCTAAGTCATACATTACAAACCAATAAAAGTCCTTTCGATCTTTTGATGCATGTGTATTTCAAGTTGAACGGATTAGAATCTTATCAAAATTTGGATGTGCTAGTTACATGTGGTGCATGAGCGTAAACACAAACCCATACAAATTTGGTAAGGTTGAGTGTTGTTCCTTGAGAGATTTCTATCACCATGGTACATTCTTAATTTTGACTTGACTACTTGTCCACTTTGCATTTTGTGATCATGTGTTCACGGATTGCTTGTTACCTTGAGACCATTATTCCTTTTTCATTCTTTCTCATTTTTGTGCATTTTAGGATTCACTGAAAAATGTGTGCCTTGTTCGTACCTTCTTTTAGTCGTGATTATTTTTTTTAGTTTGATTTCTTTTTCTTAGTCTTTCTTTTACTTTTGCCAAAGAGTGCAAAAGATAAGGTGTGGGGGAATTTGATCGAGCATTTGTAGTTTAGTATTTTTTATTCTTCTTAGCTCAATTGACACCTCTTTGACCCTTATTTTATCACTTTAACTTAGTTTTGGTCTTAGGCAAATGATTGAGCTTAATTGATAATTATGGCTTATTTTTGGATTTTTGTGCTTACTTGATCTATCTGCCTTGTTTAGGGCCTATAAGATACTACAAAACTTCAAATGGATCATGTGAGTAGTTCCTGGAAAGCTAAGAAAAATATCTTCAGTTTTGTAAAAAAAAAATAAGCTTGGGCCAATTCTGCCATTTAGAGGGTCAAATTGGGGTTGTAAGTCAGAACTTTTGCACTTGAATAATTGGGTTGCAAATTTGGGGTTTGTTTTGGGTAATTAGTTTAGTTAGGTAGATTAGATGGGCCTAATCAAGGCCCATCCCTTCCTTCTAAGTAGTAACTATATATGTTAGTTGAAGTTAGTTAATTAGTTACTTCATTTTGTACAAAAAAAAAAAAAATTAGTTACTTGTTGTGCAAGCTTTATGATCAATTTTATTTTTCTCTTTTTCTTTCAACTATTCTTCACTCTTCTTTTTTTTTTGTTCTTCCTTTTTCTTGCACAAATTTCGTGACTCTTCTACTGATGATGATGTTGGAAGGCTAAACACTCAATCAATCAAAGGATCCACTCCAAGCAAGGTTAAATTTGAGTTCTAGTTAGTATTTTTAATCTGTGTGAATGTTCATATTTTTCTTCAATCCTATTTTCGATTTTCATGATTATGAATATGCTTAGGATTGAAAATGAATTAGGTTATGGATTACTTTCTTAATTTCGAACCTAATCGCAAATTTTTTGGATGATATTCGAACCTAATTTGCGATCTCAAAGAATTTAGAGATTCATTTGATTGAACTAACTCTAATGACATTGATTGAACCTTCACAACTTAATCATTCTCTGTAGAACTGTAATAATTTGATTTGTATTGGTTTAGTGAATTGGATTGATGATTTCAAATTTGTTTGTGCAATTCTGTTTTTGTTTTGCAACTAAAACTGTGTTTCGATTTAGATTTCGCATTTTTGTTCCGTGATTTTGCATTTCTTTTCAATGCCTACAAACTATTCATTGAAATTCTCCTTGTTGTTTATAAGTGAAATAAAGTAGGAATCATATTGAATCGTATCTCTGAGTCGACCTAAGTTAATCATGTACTGCAAAATTTCCTAGTTTTATTTGTTTTGAATCAATTCGACAGACGTTATTAACTCTCCATCTCAAGGATGAGTGCACTTGGAGGCGGCGAATACTCAATGTGATCAAAGGCATGAATCACTTCCTTGGGTATCCTGATTATGCGTGAACGCCTACTAACTTATGTTGGGGTAATTTCCTCACCGGGATGGGTGTTAGAGATGACTGCTCTAAGTCTAGGACCTTTACGTCTATATGTATCTGTTTTGGGTAGGCCTAGGCTTCAGACTTTTACTTGTATGTTTAGTAATTAGTTTCCATTATATGCATTTTGCCTCACTCATGCACTTGGATTTATTTACCAATTTTGAAACTCACTACTTTTGTATATTTATGCACTCTTTACATATATTTAAGTAGTTTAAAGTTCAGTGCATTTCTTTTTCCTTTCGTCTAAAAAGGGTGTGTGGTTATATCCAAAAATGACATTTTGCACTTGTAAAGTATTTCAAAAACTGCATTTGTTTTTACCAAGCAATGTATCTTCTGTCACAACTTGTATGTAATAAAGAAATAGAAAGTAAAAAAAATACTCATGTTTTCTTAAATTAAAATGCTTCCTTGATTATATGGATGAACACAATTATATAAAATTAGTTTAAATTAAAGGAAAAGTGCATGGTTATTCATAATAGATTTTAGGGTGTCACAATCACTATCTAACGTGATTGGATATATTGTCTCAACCGCCTCGCTGTTGTAATCAGAGTAAAGACTGCCTTTTCCACTTTTGGATACTTGAGTTTGACACCTTGGAGCGTATTACATACAAAGTAGATTGTCCTCTAGTGCTCATCTGTTTCCAAGTCTAAGGCAACGCTTATTACCTCGTTTTCCATGGCAAGATAAAGGTAGAGGGTTTTGCCCATTTCTAGTTTCACAAGCATAAGTGGTGATGATAATGTCTCTTTTACCTTTTGAAAGGTTGCCTCACACTTTTCATCCCATTTAAACTCAGTGCCCTTTCTCATGATCCTAAAAAAGGGCAACGTGTGTTGGGAAGATTTAGCTATGAACCTTGTCAAAGTTGCTATTTGTCATGACAATTGTTGAATTTCTTTCACCATCTTAGGACTCTTCATTTCCAAAATGACCTTACACTTGTTAGGATTCACTTCTATTCCTCCTTCGCCTAGCATATATCCCAGCTCATACCCCGAAAATGCACTTGGTGGGGTTGAGCATATTGTATTTCCTTAATTTCATGAACACCTCTTGCAAGTGAGCTAGGTGCTCATCCTCTTGCCTACTCTTTACGATCATATTGTGTATGTAAACTTTTAAATTTCTCCCAATCTGCTTTTCAAAAACAAAATTCATCATCCTCTTGTTTGTGGCCCCAACATTTTTCAAGTCGAAAGACATTACCTTATAACAATAGCTTGCCTTATCTATCATGAAAGTTGTCTTCTCGTCATCTTTGGGATGCATAGGGATCTAGTTGTACTCTGAATATGCATCCATGAAAGATAACAACTGGAAGCCGATGAATTATGTACAAGTTGGTCGATGTTGGGTAAAGGATATTAATCTTTCTAGTAATGTTTGTTCATGTTTGTGTAATCAGCACACATCCTCCATTTCTTGGAATGCCTTTTCATCAAAACTATATTAGCCAACCAAGTAGTATATTTAACCTCTTTAATGAAACCAACTACTAGTAAGTCGAGGACTTGCTTTTTGACTTCTTCCCTTTTTCTGCACCCATCTTTTGTCTTCTTTGGTAGATGGGTTTTGCCTCGGGATCCACCACCATCTTGTGGTCGAACTATCTTAAATCAATTCAAAGCATGTTTGTGGGGGTGTATGCAAAAATATTTGTGTTTTCTAGCAAAAAATGAGAAATTTTTTAGGGTAGGTGAAAACTGTAACAGCTGTGCCTTTTGGGTTTTTCATTTTAATAAATAAATAAATAAAATTAATTAGGTCATAAGTTCCCCCACTATATAAATTGACCTTTAACCTAGAGCAACTTTTAAAAAAACACATTTTGTTCTCTTTTCTTCTTTTGACGCACAAGAATCCTAACAGAGCAACTGGAGGAGAAGCTCTAGAGAACACCAGAAATGCCACCATTGCTAACAGAGAATGCTTGAGCGACTACCTTGAGGTAAAGGATGAGTTACTCACGCTTGGGGATTAGAATGAACATGTGTAGGAATTCTTAGAGGATCAATTTTTGGGTTATTTTGGGATGTTTTATGAAGTTCAATTATGTTTTGTTTTGTTTTAATCATGGATTGAGTGTGTTTGATGGACCAATTGGTGTTCCGATGTGAATTTGTTGTAAAATTGATGTGTTCTGATATTGAGTATGTACCTTAGGCGTTAGGATTCTTTATAAGGAGCATAAAAATTGTGCGATAGTGGTTTTGTTAGACAAGATATATTGGCCTTTCAATCTTGTTGATTGTTTTTTTTCCTTTTTTTTTTTTTAATTTTCAGCACCGCAGTGTATACACTACACATATTGACACTTTTATTTCACAACTTTATATTTTCTTCCGCGTAGGTGACTTCTCATCATGAAATTCATATGTGCAGGAGTTATTGGATAATTGAATTTTGTTATGTTTTTTGTTTAATTTTTTTATATTTATTTAGAATGAACGATCTTGTTTGAGCCAGGATAACTTTATCTTTTATTCGAACAATTTCTACTATGATTTCACTCAGTGGATGTGAACCTTTTACTCTTTTGAATTATTTTCAATTAAATGTGTTTTCTTTAAAAACAAATTAATTAATTCCACATGGGTTTCTTTTCTTTTATTATTATGTGTTTGAAAACTTTTAAATAAATTCTGTATGATTTTATTTCCTTTTATTATTCATTTTTATTTGTGAGGGTAGAGGGTGTCACATTTAGTGGTATCAGAGTAGGTCGGACCTGTCGATCATGTGTTATGAGCTTTATGTGTTTCCTTGTGTACTCTGATGCATTGTGTTTTGTTTCTTGCGTGACATAAGATGTAATGGCAACGAGAACAACTTCTTACCGAGGCCTTGAACAACTTGGCTCAAGTTATGGCCAATCAGGGAGGCGGTGGAGGAGCAGTTGTGTACCATGGTTTAGATCGCTTTCCGAGGAACAACCCACCTACCTTCAATGGGGATTATGATCCTGAGAGTGCTGAGGCTTGGCTGAGGGAGATTGAGAAGATCTTCCGGGTGACAAAGTGTCAGGACCAACAGAAGGTGTTGTTTACTACTCACATGCTAGCTGATGAGGCAGAGTACTGGTGGGAGAACACTTGCCCACGTCTAGAGGGAGTAGGTGGTGTTGTTGTCCCATGGGGGACTGATCGAGGTCGTACCCGAATCAAATAAACATTAAAAATGCAGTATCTAGGAAGTGATCCTAGGTCGTCTCCCAATGAGCAATGATCAACCAAACGTTCATAACAGATAGTAATTAGACAGTAACGAATTGGGGGGGGGGGGTTGTTTGTTTTTGTAAATTAAACAGCAAGAAAATTTGAATTATAAAATAACAAACTTAAAACATGTTGTTTCCCCTTGTGAAGTCTCTTATCCTAGGTTACGAGAATTTATCCTTAATCAGTTCAACCACTTAATCCATCCCTAAATTAAATTACTAAGCGAAAATTAACATAAGGCTGTCATTATGTGATTAAGCAACACATACACCAATTAATCATGAACGAAACTGATCATTAAGTATGAACGTAATTTAAGCGCAGAGACAATTAATCAAGCACTAAGCATGCATGGATTAATAGCAACAAATACAGAGTAATTGGTGAAGAGGAAAAACTGATCAGAATTCAATAGTAATAACAAAACCTCAAAGAGAGCTGTGCTTGATCCTCAAGAGAAAACAATGCTGGAGACTTAGCCTTCCATTAATCAATAGAAAACGAAATTGTAGATTGAAGCAAAAATGAAATTGCAGAAAACAAATTTTATTCTACGTGAACAGTGCGCATGAACAGTAAATACTGGAATTCTAAAACCATAGAATTATTCTGCTCTCCAAAAAAAAAAAAACTCTCTAAACTAAAACTCTGGTGTTGTTATATAGGTCCTCAGCCCCAAAACTTACAAATCTATTTTAAGTTCAAGCCCATAAATAAAATAAAATTTGGACAAGATAAGATAACATTGGATGGAATAAAATCTGGACAAGATAAGATAAGATTGGATGGAATAAAATCTGGACGAAATAAAATCTAGATGAAATAAAATCTAGATAAGATAAGATTTGATAAAATAAAATTGTCTGCTCTCTTCAAGTCCAAGCCCAATTCTGGATTCAAGCCCAATTGCTTATAATTCTCCTGAAATTAAATTAAAAACACAAAATTAGTCAAGTAGGCTCAAATGATAAAACTACATAATTAATTTGATAATTAAGGCTAATCAGTAATTAAAATGGTGACAAAAAGGGTTAAGAAATAGGAGAAAATAATGACACATCAAATCCCCCCACACTTAGCCTTTTGCACTCCTGGGCAAAATCAAAAAGCAAAGCAAGGAACAAATCCAGAGACATTAAAGAGAAACCAACAAACACAAAAACAATTACATATTTCTCAATGAATCTCAAGGAATGAAAGGAATGGGCAACATCCAACATGTAGAGAGTTAAAGATTCAAGACAGTCATGAAAATCATCCAAGCATCTCAAACATGGCAAGATAGTCAATCAGCTCAAGAATGAAAAGTGATAAAGCCTCATAAGATATGCACTTTATCTCTCAAGTGTCTAGGCTACTGTTTACTCTTAGAGCACCCATGAAAACAAACACCACATAGACTTGGCAAGACTCTAAAATTGACAACCACATCACAAACACATGCATATGAGGATCAAAAGGTCTTTTAAGGTTGTAATGGGGCCAAGGACAAGGTAGAGGAAAGTATGGGATAAGTAGCTAAAACCCAAAGGAATAGAGGAGCAATAGGGAATAAGTGAGAACTAAGAAAAAGTAGTAAACCCCAAAACCAAAATTAAAAATTAAGCATAAAAAGTAAACCCAAAACAAAGTCAACCAAGTCCTCAAACCAATCCAAGTCTTCAAACCAAGACCTCATGTATTCAACTTCATTCTTTTTTTGTTTTTTTTTTTCGTTTTTTTTAACGTGAACAGTATTGAAAGCATTTGAAAAATAAAGCAATAATTAGACAATATATGTATATACATCAAGCATGGCCAAAATACATCATCAAGCATGGCCAACAAAAACATATCATCCAATGAAACATAGCCCCCCACACTTATTCCCAAAACAATTCCAAAGCTCCAAAATTCCTTAAGGGTAGGGTGAGATCATGGTTTTTCACTTAAGGCTTGTAATGAGCTTCAAAACAAAGAAAAGGGAACATAGGCTCAAAGGGGCTATTAAAGGAATTAATTCAAGGTAGGCTCATTTGGCTAGAGGCTTATAAGAACAAAATGCCTAAATCATCTCCCAACATACATGTAAAGCAAGAAGTATCAACAAGAGTCAAGCCAAGGCTATTGTGCAAGCAATGAATAGGGCAAAACCCACCGAATAAAATAGATGATGATGGCTCAAATTCTCACCAAGGGTAAATCTATCACTTACAATTCAAACTTTCAAAACTAACTTGACATGCAGAGAAAAACAATGATTTCAATTCACAAAATTCCAAGAAACTCCTATTTCAAAAACAATTACCCATTACCTGTACATAACCTATAATTCAAAGAGAAACATGCAATGTTGTACATAAAACATAAAACCAAAATAACAAAATTAACCTAGAAAACCTAACAGAATTAAACTAGAAAACCCAACAAAATTAATCTAGAATACCCAACAAAATCAACAAAGTTAAAGAACAATCTCCCCCCCCCCCCCCCACACTTAAACAACATATTGTCCTCAATGTAGCACAATCACAAGATCAAGAACAATCAAAACAATCAATAAAATTGGACAAGTGCAATAAAAGTAAAGAAGGAGACATAAAAAAAAACTCCCTAAGTCATGGCGGAAGAGAAGTAGGGTGAAGTAAGGAGGTCTCCTCCACCACTACATCCACTAAGGAGGGATTTGTGAGGAATGGTTTCAGCCGGTGTCCATTGACCTTGAAGCTCTTATCGGTGGATTCACTTTTGATCTCAACTGTACCATAAGGAAAAACATTTGTCACCACAAAAGGACCTATCCACTTTGACCTCAACTTACCACTTATGAGTCCGAGCCTAGAGTTATACAATAAAACTTTCTGTTCAACCACAAAGTCCTTCTTAGCTATCAAGCTGTCATGGAACTTCTTGCTCTTCTCCTTGTAGAATTTGGAATTCTCATAGGCTTCTAAACAGATCTCATCTAGCTCACTTAGTTGCAACTTCATTTCCTCTCCAGCCTGATCAATAGAGAAGTTGCAGGTCTTTATAGCCCAGTAGGCTCTGTGCTCTATCTCTACAGGAAGATGACATACCTTACCAAAGACAACCCGATAAGGAGACATTCCTATGGGTGCTTTGTAGGCAGTCCTATGCATCCAAAGAGCATTATCCAGCCTGGTGCTCCAATCTTTTCTGTTCGGCTGCACAATATTCTCCAAGATCCTTTTTATCTCCCTGTTTGAAATCTTAGCCTGCCCATTAGTTTGGGGGTGGTAAGGTGTGGAAATTATGTGCACGAGCCTGTATTTTTTGAGCAAGGCATACATGGATCTTTTACAAAAATCGGTGCCTTGATCACTAACGATGGCTCTAGGGACTCCAAACCTGCAAAACAGATTAGATCTAACAAAATCCACAACAACCTTAGCATCGTTAGTTCTGGTGGGTTTGGTGTCGCAACGTGCCCTTTCGCGGGCGAGCGAAAGCGAGGCTCACAGGTGCGCTTTCCAAAGGAGGAAAGATGCGCAGAGTCGCCACCAATGTTTATTTGTGGAAAACGTCGAAAAAACCGAAGGAAACCGGTCGAAATAAAAATTCTAAGTTCGGGAGTTGTATTTACGTTTGAGGAAGGTATTAGCACCTCTTACGTTTGTCTCAAAGGACAACAGCCTATTTTTTAGAATTGTGAAATTGTGTTATCTTAACTTTTATTTCTTTTTATTTTTTTGAGGTCGACAAAAGCGGGGCTCTTGCTCCTACGTACCCTCCATCAAAGAGGAAATCAAACCTACGTAGTTCTTCCTTAAGAGTGAATCAAGTGATTCTTTGTACTTTGAAAGGTGATCATTTTAAGGCGTTGGACCTTAAAAATGATCCATTTACTTGATAAGGAAAACTGAAATGATAAACTTTCAAACCCCATTTAATGACCCTTTTTTGTGGACGAGCTTGACTAGGCAAGTTGATTTTAGCCTTAGTTTCACTTTAGTTATTAGTCAATTCGATTAAGAATGAGAAATCCCAAAGAGAAAATGTCTTATTGATTTTTCGCTTTATTTTACTAAAAGGTATTTTTTGATTATTATATTATTATTTTACCTCTTTTTTTATTTCCAACGTGGTTACGGCACGACCGAACGGTCGGAATTCATTTTAACAGAAATTAACGGATGATACAATTCAAATGATCGGTGAAAATTTATTTTATTTTTAGATTAGGCGAGAAACGAATTAAATAAATGATTGAAGCACGTCAAAAGGGGGTATAGAAAGCGAATGAAAACGAGAATAAAAGTACATGAAACAAAATATGGACCACCACGGGTACATAAAATGAATTGAAAAGCTCGGTTTGAGGTACTTACCAGTTGAAGACTGAAGAAAACGAAGAACGAACGATGAATGTCGAAGAACGGTTGAAAATCTTCGCGTAATTACTCACGGAAACGTTACGGAAGCGCCTCGGCTTGGATTTTCTTCACGGAAACAATTTTCCTCAGCAATTTCGAGAGAATAAGAAGTGCCAAGAAGGCTGAACCCTTGTCTTCTTCACTCCTCCCCCTATTTATAGCAAAATAGGGGAGGAGCTTGCCACCCAGCTCGCCCAGGCGAGCAAGGTTGCTTCCTCCAGAAGCAACCGCCTTCTGGAGGAAGAAACTGGAAGGCCCAAGTGGGCCTGATTTCTATTTGTACCCCCCCTTTTTACTAAAAGCACCCCCTTTACCTTTTTTGGTAATTCTTTTTCCGTAACGTTACGAAACTTTACGAATTTTGTAACGATACTTATTTTCCTTCCGCAAGGTTACGAATCCTTACGGATTATGTACTTACTCTTTTTTAGCTTTCGAAGAAGTTACGGAAACTCACGGATTGCGCAAAAACACCTCCTTTTGATTTCCGTCACATTACGGAATTTCAAGGATCGCGTAAGCCTGCTTCCTTTTGATTTCCGGCACGTCTCGGGACTTCACATATTGTGCAACAAAGGGTGCCAAGTATCTCGAAGCGGCCAATCAAAGGTTGCATATCATCAAATAATAATCCCCGGACGAAATTAGGGTATGACATTTGGCTTCCACCCATTTTGAAACATAATCAACAACAAGGAGAATATAAACAAAACCAAAAGAGATAGGGAAAGGCCCCATAAAATCTATACCCCAAACATCAAATACCTCACAGAATAACATGGGTTGTTAAGGCATTTGCTGTCTCCATGAAAGTGAGCCGCTTACTCTCTAACAAGACTCACAAGTGCTACAGATTCTCCACACATCCTTGAAGATGGTGGGCCAATAGAAACCGCAATCAAGCACCTTGCGAGCTGTCCTTTGTATGCCAAGATGGCCACCTGGTGTGGAAGAATGACAGAATTGTAGGACTGAGTCAATCTCATGGTCTGGAATGCATCTCCTAATAACCTGGTCACTGCACAACTTCCACAAATAGAGGTCATCCCAAATATAATGCTTAGCATCGCTCTTAATTTTATCATTTTGAGCTTTTGATGCTAAGGGAGGAAAAACAGAAGCAACCAAATAATTCACAATATTAGCAAACCAGGGAGTGGGGAAGGAATCAGAAATACTATACAGAATGTGCAAATGGTCATCCGGAAAATCATCCCGAATGGGTGAGTCCTCAGGTGGTCAGCCACGAGGTTTTGTGCACCACTTTGATCACGGATCTCCAAATCAAACTCTTGGAGCCAAAGCACCCACCTGATCAATCTAGGCTTTGATTCAGCCTTCTTCAACAGGTAATTCAGAGCTGCATGGTCAGTATAAACAATAACACGAGTACCAAGCAAATATGAACAAAATTTTTCAAGAGCAAAAACTATCACTAATAGCTCTTTCTCTGTGGTAGTGTAATTTGCTTGAGTAGCATCCAAAGTTCTGGAAGCGTAGTAGATCACCTGAGGCATCTTATCAATCTTTTAAGCAAGGACAGCCCCCAATGTGTAATTGGATGCATCACACATTAACTCAAATGGGGCTGTCCAATCAGGTGCCTAAATGATAGGGGTGGTAGTCACCGCACGCTTGAGGCAATCAAAAGCCTCTTTGCACCGGTCATCAAAATCAAACTCCACCTTCTTTTGTAGTAGATTGGATAGTGGAAGGGCCACTTTGCTAAAATCCTTGATAAAACGCCTATAAAACTCTGCATGACCAAGAAAAGAACGAACCTCTCACACGCAAGAGGGGTAAGGCAATTGTGAAATAACATCTATTTTTGCAGGGTCTACCTCTATGCCCCTACTGGAAATGATATGCCCTAAAACTATACCTTGTTCTACCATGAAGTGACATTTTTCAAAATTCAGCACAAGGTTAGTTTCAATGCATCTACTAAGAACTCTATCCAGACTATCCAAACATGTATCAAAAGAGGATTCATAAACAGTAAAATCATCCATAAACACCTCTATGCAACTCTCTAAAAAGTCACTGAAAATGCTAAGCATGCACCGCTGGAAGGTACCAGGGGCGTTGCATAGGCCAAAGGGCATCCTCCTATAGGAAAAAGTGCCAAAGGGACAGGTGAATGTGGTCTTTTCTTGATCCTCAGGAGCAATATGAATTTGTAAATAACCAAAAAAACCATCAAGAAAATAGTAATGAGACTTACTTGCCAAGTGCTCAAGCATTTGATCAATGAATGGCAGAGGAAAATGATCTTTTCTGGTTACCTGGTTCAGCCTCCTATAATCATTGCAGACTCGCCAGTTGTTCTGCACTCTTGTGGGGATAAGCTCATCCCTCTCATTCTTGATCACTGTGAGGTCTGTCTTCTTAGGAGCCACTTGGACTAGACTCACCCACTGATTGTCAGAAATGGGGTAGATGATTCCAGCTTGTAAGTGCTTGGTCACTTCCTTTTTTCACCACATCTAGAATGACGGGGTTGAGTCGCCATTGTGGCTGTCTCACTGGCTTAGCTCCATCCTCTAAAAGTATCCTATGCATGCAGGTAGATGGGCTAATACCAGGAATGTCTGCTAAAGTCCATCCAATGGATTTCTTGTGCTTCTTGAGAACTAGCAACAACTTCTCCTCTTGCTCAGCAGCAAGGGAGGCAGAGATGATCACTGGAAATTTTTCCTTGTCCTCCAAGTAAGCATATTTGAGGGTTGCAGGTAAGGGCTTCAACTCTAATGTGGGTGGTGGCTGAACAGTCGGAGGAACCAGGGTAGGAGAAGAGGAAGGTTTCTCAGCCTGTACCTCATAAAGCAAGTCAGAAGTATATGAACTTCCTGCAACATGGTTAGTGCATTTTGACTCTAAAAAATAAACATCAAGAGGTACAACACCCGGAAAATCAGAACCAGACTCAAATTCAAATTCACTCTCAACATAAAAATCAGATACAGGATCAAATTCAAACTCAGATTCAGATTCAATGCATAAGGAATGAAAAGTATGCATATCAAATAAAATCGGATGTTTCCTACCACGAAGAACAAAATCAAAATCAAACATATAATCATCAATAATCTGATCAATTATCTCAGCACGAAAAACAGAATGATCCTTAGATGGATGTTTCATGGCATCAAGAATGTTAAAATGAACAACAATATCACCAAATTCCATAGACAATGTGCCAACATAAACATCTATCTTGGTTCAGGCTGTTTTCATAAATGGCCTACCTAAAATAATTGGAACTAAACCTTGGGAAAATACCTCTTCCATGTTAAGAACATAAAAATCAACAGGAAAAATAAGTTCACCAACCCGAACCAGCACATCCTCTATGAAACCTACGGGGTAAGCAACACTTCTATTTGCCAAATGAGTCACCACATATGTAGATTGCAAAGGTCCAAGAGATAAAGAATTGAAAATGGACAAAGGCAAGACACTAACTGATGCTCCTAGATCTAGCATGGCATTCTCAGGAATGTGAGGAACAAATTTACCTATCAATGCTGACACATTTCTGCCTATGCTAATCCTTTCATTGTCTTTGAGCTTCCTTTTGTGGGTGCACAACTCCTTTAGAAACTTGGCATATCTTGGAATCTGCTTGATGGCATCTAGCAGAGGTATGTTCACTTCTACTTTCCTGAAGGTCTCCAAGATCTCCTTTTCCGCTTCTTCCATTTTTTTGTTTGGAATTGCTCTAGGTGGGAATGGAAGAGGGAGAAGAGGCTGTGATAAGTCAGAATTACTGGAAGGTCCACTTGCATGAAAATTTTTGTTAGGAAGCTTTCTCTTTTATGCAACTATCTCATCCTCTTTTTCAGGTGTAGAATGAAGCTTGACAGGTTCAGGTGCAGGTGCTGCTACTGGTGGAGGCACTTGAATTTGGTTGCCAGACCTCAAGGTGTTGGCACTCATATTTTTCGGATTCTGCAAAGTTTATGAAGGTAATTTGTCAGAATTTTGGGACTGAGCTTGGTTCAACTGAGTAGCCATCTGCCCCATCTGATTTGTCAGACTCTGAATGGAGGCTCTTGTCTCTTGCTGACATTGCATATTCTGGACAGTCATTTGCCTCACTAACTCTTCTAAGGAAGGTTGAGGAGGAGCCTCAGTTGCTTGTTGTCTTTGTTGTGGCTGCTGCTGTATTGGAGGAGGAACATATGGCTTGATTGGACCAGCAGCATTCTGGAAAGGAAGGACAGGCTGTTGTTGTTGTGGAGGACTTGCCCATCTCAGATTTGGATGATTTCTCCAACCTGGATTGTATCTGTTGCTTGAAAGATCATAATTATTCTGCTGTTGTTGGTTTTGCTGCTGAGAGGGTCTATTATAAATGTTTGCAGCATAACCTTCAGGTTGCTCATTGACTCCAGATTCCTGCAAAGAAGGACAAAGATCTGTATGGTGATCTACAGAAGAACATAGACCACAGACTCTTGCAACAGGTGCAGATTTCTGATTCATGGCAAGCTGAGTTACTAGGTTGACTAAGGCATCAAGTTTTCCCTCAAGCTTTTTATTTTCAGCAGATGAAGATGAATCTGTGGCCACCTCATGGACTCCTCTAAGGACAATAGCATCATTTCTTACATCGAATTGTTGGGAGTTGGAAGCCATCTTCTCAATCAAATTCCTAGCCTTAGCAGGAGTCATATCACCAAGAGCTCCTCTCCATGTTGCTACGTCCCTCATAGAAATATTGCAGAAGGAGTTGCTCAGAAATCTGGTGGTGAGGACAGCTTGCAAACAATTTCTTGAATCTTTCCCAGTACTCATACAAGCTCTCTCCACTAAGTTGCTTGATGCCCGAAATGTCTTTTTTGATGGCAGTGGTCCTAGATGCAAGGAAGAATTTCTCCAAGAACACCCTCTTAAGGTCATCCCAGTTGAAAATGGACCTAGGAGCATGGTAGTATAGCCAATCTTTTGCCACTGCCTCTAGAGAATAAGGAAAAGCCTTTAGCAAGATATGATCTTCTTGGACATCAGGGGGCTTCATGGTGGAACAAACAATATGGAACTCCTTAAGATGCTTATGAGGATCCTTCACCTGCAAGACCATGAAACTTGGGCAGCAAATGTATTAGTCTAGTCTTGAGAACATATGGAACACCCTCATCAGGATATTGAATGCACAAGTTTTCATAAGTGAAATTAGGTGCAGCCATCTCCCTAAGAGTCCTCTCACGAGGTGGAGGTTGAGCCATGTTCTTAGTATGAAAATTAGTAATTGAATGCTCAAAATCAGAATATTCAGAATCACCAGCAACAAAATACTCAGAATGCTCAAAATGCATAGAATGATCAGGATGCACACTATGCCTAACTAATCTATGAAAGGTTCTGTCTATTTTAGGATTGAAGGGTTGTAAATCACCTGGATTGCCCCTAGTCATGCACTATATACAACAAATAATGTGTTCTCAAATAAGCACCAGGGGAGGGTTAAAACTACAACTATAGTCAAACGATATCCAAATGAGCTGAAATTTTGTGAGCAACACCCTAAAATCATGAAAAGATAGCACAAAAATTTTCAGACAAAAATTCAAAGTCTAACTATGAAAACTGCCTAAGGAAAGTTTAGAAAAATAAGACAATAATACTAAAAAAATAAAGAAAACTTAGTAAACGGCTGATTTTTCAAGTTTAATACGGCAACTGACCTATACCATAGGTCAGTTGCCATTGGCATGGGAAATTTTCTTCTACCCCAAATGCATAAAATAATAGTCATTTTGATAGCCGAAGCAAAAATTATGGCCGTTTTAAGTTTTGCTAAAAACAAGTCCCCAAAATTTTTGCCTCTCTCAAATTCAGCCACACCAAGTGCTTCTGGTATTTTTCACACAAAATATGGACCAAAACAAACTACCACACAAAAAATCAGCCAAAAATAACAACTCTAACTATCAAAACAAAAATTGCCAATTAAATTGCAAAATCAGTCGCTAATCACTATTCAAAGCATTACACAAAATTGAAACAGTCGCTAAACAGGAAACGCGACTCAAATGCAAAATAGAACGCTACTCAAAACAAAACAACACACACTCACAACCTAAACGACAGAGCTACACACAAAAAAAAAAACTAAACACTATTATGAACCTTTGGCCCACTGCTCCCTAGCAACGGCGCCAAATTTGATCGAGACCGTACCCGAATCAAATAAACATTAAAAATGCAGTATCTAGGAAGTGATCCTAGGTCGTCTCCCAACAAGCAATGGTCAACCAAACGTTCATAACAGATAGTAATAAAACAGTAACGAATTGGGGGGGGTTGTTTGTTTTTGTAAATTAAACAGCAAGCAAATTTGAATTAGAAAATGATAGAATTAAAACATGTTGTTTCCCCGTGATTCACAAGCAAGTCTCTTATCCTGGGTTACGAGAATTTATCCTTAATCAGTTCAACCACTTAATCCAACCCTAAATTAAATTACTAAGCGAAAATTAACATAAGGTTGTCATTATGTGATTAAGCAACACATACACCAATTAATCATGAACGAAACTAATCATTAAGCATGAACGTAAATTAAGCGCAAAGACAATTAATCAAGCACTAAGCATGCATGGATTAATAGCAACAAATACAAAGTAATTGGTGAAGAGGAAAAACTGATCAGAATTCAATAGTAATAACAAAACCTCAAAGAGAGTTGTGCTTGATCCTCAAGAGAAAACAATGCTGGAGACTTAGCCTTCCATTAATCAGTAGAAAATGAAATTGTAGATTGAAGCAGAAATGAAATTGCAGAAAACAAATTTTATTCTACGCGAACAGTACGCATGAACAGCAAAAACTGGAATTCTAAAACCATAGAATTATTCTCCTCTCCAAAAAAAAACTCTCTAAACTAAAACCCTGGTGCTGTTATATAGGTCCTCAGCCCCAAAGCTTACAAATCTATTTTAAGTCCAAGCCCATAAATAAAATAAAATCTGGACAAGATAAGATTGGATGGAATAAAATTTGGACAAGATAAGATAAGATTGGATGGAATAAAATCTAGACGAAATAAAATCTAGATGAAATAAAATCTGGATAAGATAAGATTTGATAAAATAAAATTGTCTGCTCTCTTTAAGTCCAAGCCCAATTCCGGATTCAAACCCAGTTACTTATAATTCTCCTGAAATTAAATTAAAAACACAAAATTAGTCAAGTAGGCCCAAATGATAAAACTGCATAATTAATTTGATAATTAAGGCTAATCAGTAATTAAAATGGTGACAAAAAGGGTTAAGAAATAGGAGAAAATAAGGACACATCAGGGACCTTCAGACAAACTTTTCTGGAGATGTATTTTCCAGAAGATGTGAAGAATAGGAATGAGAGTTCCTCGAGCTGAAATAGGGGAGTATGTCGGTGGAAGAGTATGCAGCGAGATTTGAGAACCTCGTAAGGTATTTTCCTCATTATCAGGGAGAAGCTGGGGAGAGGTCCAAATGTGTGAAATTTTTCAATGGCCTCTAACCAGAAGTAAAGATGATGGTGAATTGTCATGATATTCACAACATTGCACAGTTGACCAACATGTGTTGGATCTTTTACGAGGATCAGTGGGAGAAGGTTGCATTTACAGGAACACCTTAATGTGATTAACAAGAGTGGGTCTTTCTCTATTCATAACAAAAATAACAACATCACAATATATCAAGCAGTTTAACAAGACATGATTGGAAGATGAGTAACCAATAACAAGATGAGCACCCGATTAATTAGGAGACAATAATTTTAAATAAGGATTACTCATCCAGAATCAACCATAGATATTCCAAATGAATTCTATAAACGAAAACATGACGATAATGTACACCCATATAAAGACGTTAACAATCGCTTGATTATGACAGAAACATCAGTAATCCAATTGTTTGATGTAGGCTTATAACACAAAGAATGAATTATACTCAAATTTTCAAGTGTAATCAAATTACTTGACTTAAGCAAGCAACACAACG
Source organism: Glycine max (assembly GCF_000004515.6). NCBI lineage: Eukaryota > Viridiplantae > Streptophyta > Magnoliopsida > Fabales > Fabaceae > Glycine > Glycine max. The sequence continues at coordinate 10,667,761 of NC_038256.2, read as the reverse complement.
GAAAATGGATTGTACTAGAACGGAAAGGTACAGTCGAAAGAGTATTCCTTAATAATTATATCTCGATGAGTCATCGAACAATAGAGTATTAGCATCGCTAAAAGAAAGAATTCATAAACAACTATATTGTCTATGCAATTAAGGCAGAACATTATACTACAAGCATACTTAGAATTATAAGATTTCTATAACAAGTATATCACATACGTATAAGAAGTAAGAATTGAACAGTCACCAAGAGTGTATTTAAGGAATCACAAGTTACAACAACCACACTAATGGTCACACACAAAGAAAGAAAAAAGAATTAGTCAACACATGCTAACACATTGATTAAACGCATTAATTCATAACACACCTGCAAGTTCAAGGTTTTTGACAACATTACCACACACATCAAGTTTTCAAGTCCACTTGTATCACTTAACAACTTGCCATGACATCCTACCGCACTTCACGAATTGTAGACATGGTCAGTCTCATAACTCATGACTCAACAATGGAATTATGGTATAACAGACATTAAGGATGCAACGCACATCACAAGCATCATTCAATCTCATTTAATCATGTAAAGTAAAATATAATTAATAATTCAAGCACGTTCAACAAAACTAGTCATAAGTAACCACATAGAGTGCACACCAGAATATGGTAAGCACATAACACACTGGCCGAAAGGTTCGACCTGCTCTGATACCACTAAAATGTGACACCCTCTACCCCTCACATATATACTAATAAAGGAATAAAAATTCAAATATTAATTAAAAGTATTTTTAAAACATTTTTTTAAACAAGTCTTTCAAAGTGGAAAAAGGCTCACATTCATTTTCTTCTACATCATATTCAAACTTGTCTAAATAAATAATAATGGAGTCAAAAGAGTAATCTCGACTCAAACAAGGTCGTCTAAGCTTCATACAATTAATATAGAACCTATATCCTAATGTCCCACCCTATCAGAATGTTGTGTTCTCGTGTCCTCTAGCATGAGGTTCTTCATAGTCATCCACCTATTCATCTGCTCCCCCGAACACAAGTTCAAGATCATCACAGGATCCAAACACAACAACACATAGGGAGTGAGTTATCACATTCCTAGCTAATAGAGAAACAAGACAATTAAATATACATATTATATAAATGAGATACCGCTTGCTTAAACATAGCTCACGTAATTTCACCACGTTGTCATTCAAAATTCACTTTTCAATCATCAATCATATTACACAAGAATCCCACACTCCGATCAAGCTATAATAACACATCAATTTTCATAATAAACAATTAGCAAGCGTATGCAACAGTTATGTTAAGACTCAATCCTATATGCAATGTGGTACCATGTCAGTGAAAAACCTCGTCGGGCGCCTAGGAGTACTTGACAAGACAAACCACACACTAACAAGTCAAGTCACTCTCACTAGGTAATATCATAGGGAGACCAGTTAGGGTCACAGTGTTTTGCGAGAATGCTCCAACCATATGGGATCAACATAGGCTTAAAGGAGCACTCAAATCGTGTGACCCCCAAGGCCTACACTCCGAAGAATCCGTCAGGGCCTCTCCCTCCTGATTCAGGTCCAACCCAGAAAACATTTTAGCGCACAGACTCTATCTATGAACTGTACAAAACACACAAATCCTCAATTGTTCTCAAAATAGTTTTAACTCGTCGCCCTTAAAGGGTCTTAGCATTAACTCACCGCCCTTAAAGGGTCTTAAAGTCGTGTGATTGTACAATCCATAGTTTACAACTCAATGCACACAACATATCGATACACACAACATCTCAATCACGTGCATACTCGGTTTATCACATACACTCAATCTCAATTACAATGATATAATCTCAAAATAGCATGTTATTACACCTTATGAATCATATTCACTTTACCTACGAACTATGCAATACACACAACTACTTAATTATTTTCAAAATCATTTTAACTCATCGTGCTTGTGATTAAACTCGTCGGTTTTCCACAATAGATCTCATCACGATACTCGTCACGTAAAACTCGTCACCCTTACAGGGTCTTACAGTTGTGTGATTGCACAATTCATAGCTCACAACACAATACACATCTCAATATACATGTATTCCGTCATTCATCACATGTTCAATTCACCACATACTCACAATTTGAATTATCATTTCATATCCTCAATATAACAATTTATACAAAAGACTATCACAACCTGGGGACTAAAACCCCTCAAATAATATTACACAATTATATCAAAATCATAGGTCAAAATATACAAATATCAAGAACACAATTTATCAAGCATTTCTCATCAGAACATCAATATTTTATTTATAATTATAAAGGAAAAATTACAATTTAATAAACATTCTAAAATAAAACCCCAATTTAATATTTTAAGGATCCCTACACATGTTCTCACTAATCTCCAATTGTGAATAACTCATCCCTTACCTCTAAGCGGACTCATGTCTTCCGAAAGCAATAGCGGCATCTCTAGCAAGTTCCTAAGATTCCTCAATTTCTTCCTCTGGTTGCTCTGATAGGATTCCCAAACGTTAGAGAGAATGAGAAGAGATTGAAGCCTCCATTTGTACTATCTTCGTGTGATTACTTTTTCTCCCTTCATGAATATGATTTCGCAAATCTCAACGGTGAAGGTGTGCGCAATTGAATTTCACACAAGATATCAAAATTTCAGGACAATCCAACGGTTAACAAAACGGGGATCGTAGTTTTACCGAGACAGCTCTGGGTTTCTGCGGGAAAGGAAAATGCTACAATGCGAAGGGTATTTCTCTTAGCTCAGACACGATATCATAATTCACAACGGTGAGAATGCTCGGAATTGGGTTGCAAACATGCTGTTTAAATTTCACGATGATCCAACGGTGAATGAGCCTGAGATCATCATTTTTCTGAGACAGGTTTGGCGGCTTACGGGAAAAAGAAAGAGTTTTGAGGAAGAGAGAAAAAATGAAATTAAAAGATAAAGGAGATTGAGGAGTCCGTCTCAAAACTGACCTATTATGTTGCTATTTATAGCTAAGGGTATTCACGACCTATTATTTACTCTATTTATTTATTTTTATTATTTTATAAATAAAAGAAACTCTATTTTATTCTCTATCATATGAATAATAACATATCCTTTTTATTTTTTCTCAAATCATTATTTTATCATATCTATTTTTATTTATTTATTTATTTATAAAACATCATTATTCTCTAAAATTTTATTTACGAACAAAATGGAATGTTACATGCATTTCCACCAAAGTTGTGCCACTAATATCAAGGTGGCGTAAATTGACCAAATTTCCTATCTGTCTAGGAAGATGAGTAAGAAATTTACAATTTGTTAATTTCAGAGTCTGCAATTTGTAAAGCTTGAAAGTTGCATCAGGCAACCTTTTGATAGAAGTATAGGAAAGGTCAAGATACTGCAAAAGCACCAAATAGCCTATTGAATCAGGCAGCTCAGTGATATTGGTGTATTGACACAATGACAATATTCGCAAACATCTTAGTTTTGGCAACCATATATGTGATACCATCTTGGTCAAGTAACTTTCAAAATCTGGATATCGGGGTTGGGGTCGAAAGGTCCTCAGAGAGTTCATGTCATACAAACCCTCAAATCTTCTAGAGACATCACACCACTTTGTAAGAAATGCTAAATGGCGAACAGTTCCTGGGATTTCACCACTTTCAAAGTAGCAATAACATTTTCCAGATACTAGTTTAGCTAAATCATAAATGAGGTTATGCATTCTGAACTTCTCCTTTGCTTTAGTCTTGTCTTTTTCAATTAAAGATCTAAATAATAATTCATCAAAGCATTCTGCGCCAGCTAATTCCATTGGTTTCTCTCCATGAGGCTGTTGTAGAAAGCCTTCAGCCATCCATAACAAAATCAATTCCTTCCTATCCAACAAATGTTGTCTCGGAAAAATTGAACAATATGCAAAACATCTTTTCATAAATGCTGGCAGATGAAGATAACTTATGCGTAAAGCTGGTAAAACATCATCATGTGCCCATAAGTTGCTGTTCAGAATTTTATTCCATTCCCCGACATCGACATTTGATCGCAAAAGGCCTCCCAATGTTTTAGCAGCTAATGGTAGCTAGGCCATTGCATTTTCTTGCAATTTTCCTACCAATTTCTTCTAGGTTTGGATATTTGTCATAACCATCATTTCCAAATGCATGTCTAGCTAGTATTCGCCAACAATTTTCATCAGTAAGAGGTTTCAACTCACAGATGGGAAATGTATGCGTGACCTTTGCAACTCTTTGTTGTCGGGTTGTAACAATGATCTTACTTCCCTTTTTCCCGCTACTGAAAGGAGTTGTTAGGTGATGCCAGTCACTATACTTGTCATTCCAAAGGTCATCAAGCACAAGCAAAAATTTCTTCTCTCTTAAGTTATTCTTTAATTCAACACGAAGAACATCAAGATTAGTATTATGACAATCCTTCATAGTAAGAGACTCAACGATTTTCTTCGTTAACCTAAAAACATCAAAATCATCTGACACCCATGCCCAAGCTGTCAAATCAAAATGATCTTGTACTTCATTGTCATTATAAAAGGCATTGAGCAAGGGTTGTTTTTCCCAGACCTCCCATGCCCAATATTGTGATCACTTCTATGTTATTATTATTCTTGTTGTCACCATCAGATAGAAGCATGTTTAGTAGCTTCTCTTTCTCATCCTCTCTTGCCACAACAACAGATTCAATCAATGAATCTGTAGCTGTTCTACAAGAGACTCTCCTAGAAACACTTTGCAAACCAAGAATATCTTTTTGTTTCACAAAATGTTCTAGCCTTCTAGATATTGCTTCAAGCTTGGAATTCATGCTCCTATGGAATTTTGTAAAGCGAGAAGAAAGTAATGATCTGACCTGACTAGTAAACTTTGTAGATTCTCCCTTGACCTTGCTTCCTAAGGATTCTGTGTTGATTGCATCCAACAAATCTTCTGCGTCATAGACAACATCTTTCAATTCATCAACCCATGCTTTCACAGTTATATGCTTCTCCTCAGCATCATTGAGTACAACATTAAGTGCTAACAGCTTTATCTTTACCTCATCCAACTCAGAAACATTCAGCTCTGTGATGAAGAAGAAATCTCGAAATTCTGTTGAAGCTATCCTGTTTAATAAGATCTCCACAGAAGCAGAGATAAGTGCCTCTCCCACCATAGCTAAGGCCATTTCTTCTCTTGTTTTGCAAAATTGATCAGAACACTGAACCTCCTCGTGCCAATGTTAACGAAGTGATAGGTGCAAACTTGTGCAATTGAGGAATTGTTGTATTTTAATTATTAAATCAAGTCAATGTTTTGATTTCACAAGTATTTTAATCAAGAAGTAAACGCGTGAACCTCTTTGCTTTTTTGGTTTTATGCATATATAAATGTTGACCGACCAAAAGTATGACATAGCCATCATTTGTTTTGTTATTTTTTTATTGACTTAAATATGTTTTTGAGTTTTAATAAATGTTGGATTGTTGTATTTGATTACTTATATTATGCTCATTCAACTGAGCTACAGGCCCTAGGTGGGAAATTTATTAGGTACTTTTGTTGAAACTAAATTATATAAATAAATAGAATATAAACTAATTCAGGTTGCAATTAAGTCGTGATTAAATACTGCAGTTTGTTGTTAAATTCAATCCATCAAATATGATCGATGTTATGGCCTTTTTGCAAATAAAACTTTTTTTCTTCTTCTTCTAATACTAGAATGGGTGACCTTTGTCATGTAGGTAATTAAATATTGTTTATGAATATTTTTAGAATAAAATTTAAATATATAAATATTTTTAAATAGATATTATGAATAATTTATGATTAAAATATTAAATTTTAATTATTAATTAACTGTATATATTTTTCTAATGAATTGTTGGTATACATTATAGATATAAAGTTAATTATATATATGGTAGACTATGATTTATAAAATACGATAAATTGGAAAAATAAAAATTAATTATATATCATGTAACATAGTAATTTAAATAGTTATTTAAAATAAAAGCTTAATCAACTAAAGTAAGAGTTCCTAATTACAATAAAAATATTTTTTTATATGAAATAACATTTTTAACTATATATTTTTAAATTGTCGTTAAAAAATTATATTTTTATATTGAAACCTAACTTTAATATTGGTGTCCTTTTCTGATGAAATTTAAATTGCATTTTGTTTACAACAATAATTCAATTGCATTTCAATGGATCAATTTTTTTATTTTTTTACGAAAATAGATTCTTGCTACTTATCATTAACTAATTGCTTAAAAAAATTAACTATTTTTCCTACTTAGAATAATTTAAAACCGCTACTTTTAAGTGGGGGTCTTTTATTTTAAAATTATTTTAATTTTAAATTAACGGTCATTCAATTACTTTTTTTTAGATAATTCTAAATACTTATAAATTTATACTTTTTTTACTATTTTATAAAAATATAGCTTTGATCAAATTTTATATATATTAAAAAAATTTATTTTTTATGTAGTATTAAATTCTGCTAACTAATTTTGCAGCTGAAAATAATTAAATACCGTTACTTTTAAGTAGAGATATTTGATTTTAAATTATTTTAATTTACGGTCATACAATTATTTTAATTAAATTAAGTAATAGACACATTATTTTGTCTATCAATTATTCATTTAGACATATTTTAGATAAAAGAAAATATTTTTCTAAGGCAACCCCAATATTTTTCATCTCTCTCTTCCTTTGTTGATGACTCACATCAATATAATTAAGCAAAAAAAAAAATTAAATTAAAATGAAAATCTGAAAAAAAAATGCACAAGGGATACATTCACACAAAAAACAAATAAAAAATAATAAGATCAAAAGATTAATTCCATTAAATGAAATAAAACAAGTTTAGGTATAAGGTGTAAAAGGAGTATGCAAAGTGTCTTTTCAATACAAAGACATCATATACTAACACCAAGTTATTTAAAGTCACCCTCAACAATTTATAATAATTATACATTTTACCTTTTTCACTGCATGCGTATTATAATTATTATTATTATTATTATTATTATTATTATTATTAAACTAATTGTTTATTAATGGATGCAAGTAATAAAAAAAACCTAATTGCCGGTAATCAATATGAAATTGCTAAAAATATTTTATACATAATTTTAAATAGGCTTATATGTAAGTTTGATATTTCTTTTTTCTTAATCTATAATTTTGATCTTTTCATTTTAAAATAGCGATATTTAATTTGGTCCCTATATTTTAAAAAAAATCATAATTAATCCCTATATTTTAAAATAAATACTTGTGGTCATTCAATTTTAGAAAACTCAATTTTGGTTCTCAAATTTTCTTTTAAAAAAATGTAATTTTGGTTAAATCTTCAATTTTATCTATGTTTTATTTCTTACATTATAATTTTGATTTGATCTTGAATATGTTAGGTCTAAGGTTTAATAGTATCAAAATAAAAGAAATAAATCATAGATAAAATTGAAGATTTGACTAAAATTATAAATATTCTAAAATAAGATGACCACATGTCTCTATTTTGAAATAGAGGATTAAAATCATGGATTTCTTAAATTATGGATCAAACATCTCTATTTTAAAATAGAGGAACAAAAAATTTGCACAGTAAACAAAATATGGGACCAAAGTCACATTTAATCCTTTTGAATAAATATCTTTGTCAATTATAAATAATAACCTTCTTTTGTCTCCTCCACTATTTTTTCTTATGTGTTAGCCTCACATTTACTTGCACATATAATAATTTAAGCATAATTATTTGCAAACAAAATAATTTAAAGATAATTATGAAATTCAAAAATAAAAATATGTGCCTTAAGACTCTGACTACTAGAAATAACGCATTTCACAACACGCATTTAAAGTGGGTCCTTACAAAACCACTTTTGTTTGGGGTAATGGCAGTTTTGTAAATATTGACAACATTTCAAAGACGGTTTTACCAAACCGCCTTTATTTTATAGTATTCAAATACGGTTTCGAGAAAAACCGTCTTTAAACTTGTGCAGTTTTAAAATTTAAATTTGAATAATGCTGATGACTCTTCCTTTTTCCAATGCTCTTCCCTCTTTCCAACAATGCCTTCTCCCCTCCTTCTCGAGAAAACGCGTCTCGTGCCTCTTTCCTCTTCCTAAACCCCGAAAGAACAAAACTGAGAGCCACTAAAACGAGAAAGTCATATCTCTTTCTCACATAGACACATTCTCTTATTTTTGTTATTCCTTCCTCGTCATGGAGTCGCGAGTGCGGTCACGCACCGGAACCTTGTCCTCCCTCCCTCACCTCCGCAAGCCACCGCGGGAGGTCGGTGCCGGCCCCTCCCTCGTCACCGTGAAGGCCGTGGGCTCCATGGCGAACGACGGGAACCTGTTTTGGGTGAGGCAGCTACGCCCAAAGCTCTGCTCGCCAGCGCTGAAGAAGGAGGCCTTCCTCCTCCAGCCATGCCTCGTCATCGCCGGCCGAGGGCAGTGATTCCGTTGGGTGAGGTTCGTTTCATCCATTCTGACTCAGCGAACTCGACCACGTCACTCTCCTAACTAATGTCATTCATTTTTTTCATTTTTTAATAATTATTATCACAGAGAAGCAAAGGTTGCTCCGGCGGGTTTTTTCGAGAAGTATCCGGCTCTGGTGACTGGATTCTTCTTCTTCACGTGCTATGTCACGAGTCGGGACTCTGTTCTGTGTCTCTTACGTTCCCTAAGCTTAACTTTTAACCACTTAACTGTGTTCCACGAGGAATAGATAGACTTTTATGTGTGGCTGTGATCGTTCCAAGTGTTAAAATTATGGTTTTGTCCTTTTTCTTTTTTGATGCAGGTACTTGAAAGTGATTTTCAGATCTACAATTACTTGCTCATGAATTTCATGTCTTGATGTTAATTGTGATTGGATCCGTGAAATGTTATGTGCAAACATGTTTCTCTGTCCTTTGTTAAAATCGGTTGTTAATGAATAGTTTTTTTTTGTTGAATTATGAATAAGGTTAATTTAAGGAAATACTTTTAACCACATTACTTGATTTATTTCCATGACTCCCACCAAAAACTAAATTCCTCCAATGCTATATAGAATTTTCATTTTACTAATATAAATATTAATATAATATTAAATTTAAGATGATTTATTTTTAAATTAAACTATCAAATTTGACTTTAATATGAAATTTCTATAATGATTTTCATATTAAATTAGGCCTTTATTATCTCACCAACATTATTTTATATTAAGGTAAATGTATAAATAATGAAAATAATAAATATATATAATTAAGGTAACTGTAGGTATCAATAATTAGATAAATTGGTATCTACAGAAGAAATTTTAAAATTTAGAAATAAATAGAAATATCTTTTTTTTATAATAAATTAACAAAAAAATTAACGTTGATTTGATTGATTTATATAAAATTCTTTTCTTTTGTGAGCTTAAAATATATAATTCTATTAAGTGTGAAAAAAATACGAGTTTATGTTTTTTTTTGGTTCAGAGATCACATAGTTATTCTCCAACTCATTGTAATTCAGTAAGTAAAAAAATATTTTAAATATAAAATAAAAATATTCAACATGAAATACTCAAACATTGATTTTTTAAAAATATTTAAGTAATTTAAAGTAATTAAGAGTAATATATATTTTAATTCAAATTAATTAATAACATTAATATATTTTGATTCAAAATTACAACATATTCAAATTAAGATAAAATATAAATAATTTATGAAGTGAATATAAACTTAATTTTTATTTTTATTATTTCCATATTTTGTTAGATATAATAATTTATTGGATCTTCAACTGACTATTTATATTACACAATAATAATTAGACTTAAATATGTTTTTGGTCTCTAATATATACTTATTTTTTGCATTTGGTCCCTAATAAATTTTTCCTTCGAATTGGGTCCCTAATATTTTAAAAGTTTTATTCGATGTCTCTGTCGTTAATCGGGATTTGTTAACTGCTTACGTGGTTGTTAACCAGACACATTAGCATGAAACGTGTGATGTCACGTGTGGTGCATATGCTTACATGGAAAAAAAATTATTAATTTTATTTGGCATCATTTGACTAAGCCTATGACTGACCCTTTTTATTTTCTTTGCTTTCTTTAATTCCTTCTCCTCTTCCTATTCCCTTTCTTCTTTTTTTCTTTCTTTGCCGAGCCGTTTGTCAAGGGCCTATGGCTTGACCTATTTATGGCTCGGCTCAGCTTGACTTGTTTACTATAAAGGTCAAGCTCAAGCTTTTTAAAAAGCTTTTTTAGACAAAAAGGCCAAAGCCAAACTATAAAAAAAGCTTTTTAAGCTTGACAGGTCGGCTTGTTTAAGTAATAACAACAACAACAACAACAACAACAACAACAACAATAATAATAATAATAATAATAATAATAATAATAATAATAATAATAACTATTATCTATACCATTATTATGGCATTATGAATGACAGGATGAAGTGGCATAAAGTGTTTAGAGAGTTTAATTGTATGTGGAAAATTTTCAAAAAGAAAAAGATTCAAGTTAAAAGGATAATGCAACCAGATTAATACTTCCAAAGAAAAGAATGTTTTGTAAAGACATTTTCAGACAATTTAAATATTTTTATTTGACTATATTAGTATAAATCATCTCTAATCCATATATTTTTTTAATATTATGCTCTTTTTTTTTTTCATTTTCTTTTGATATACTTTGTGTTTTAATAACTTGAATTCAATATGATTTTGTTTATCAATTATTTTTGGATTTGTACATTACTTATACGAAATTTTATAAGTTTTTTTTTTAGTTAATATGTCACTAGGTTTTAAAACAATTAATTGGTTAAAGACGTCTTTAAGCAGATTTTTAAATAGGCTCGTAGGCCAAACCAGGCTTTTATGTAAGCCGAGCCAAGCCTTTAAAAAAAGTCTATAATAGGTAATGAGCCAAGCTCAAACCTTGCGTATTCAACTCAAGCCGAGTTCAAGTCTAGTAAAGATTGGCTTGGCTTGGCTCATTTCCACCCCTAGATGCAAGTATGGTCATGGAGCTCGTGATGGCATACCAAAATGACAATTTCTTGGAAGAGAATGCGGTTCATGAAGTTGCATCGAGAAACTCATCAAGTTGGTGTCGCATACCCAACAATAATTTTAGACAACATCTAATTAGAGAGCTCGGGCTTGCAGTTCCACTGGAGGGTGAATGGGCTCTGGGTTTGGGTTTTTTGGGATTTAGGGTTTTCATGGGGAGGAGGGAAGAAAGGGAGAAAAGTAGGAATGCGGAGTTAGGGGCGATGGTGGTGCAAAGGAGAAGATGGAGAGAGGGCATTGTGAAGGGGAGAGAGGGAGAGAGAAAAGGAGAGGGAGAAAAAGAATGATAAAAGAACATTTAGGATTGTCTTGAAAAAGAAAGGAACTTGACCTTAACCGTGACCTACTGATAGAATCAAAGTTATCAAAGGAAAAACTCTCACAATAGAAAAACTCTCAAATTTCATTAATCTTCAAACTCTGCCAACAAAATGTTTAAAGATTCTATTTATACTCCTACTAATAACCCTAATTGAGGCCCAGGGCCCAATAACTAATCTAATAATTAAAAGACTTTAAAATAATAATAAAAGGTCGTGGCAGCCCATTACAAGTCTAAAAATAGGCACAAAATAGAATTAAATTGAAAATAAATCCTATTCTAAAACTTGGCTAAAATTCATGAACTTTGTTTCTTCTTTTCTTTTTTCCATGAGAGAATTTAGTCTGTCGCCAAGGTCTTCTTGAAATCTCTTACTCCTTGCTCTAGTGATTGGTCCAATCATGTTGGGCTTTATTATTATTTAATCAGCCCAATATTAATAGTCCACCAAAATTGATCAACTCAGCCCATGGATGTTGCTTGTCTTGTAACTTGTGCTTCCCGAAGTGATTCTTCAAGTTCACCTCAAAGCATCTTCATCAATTTGTAGGAGAGTGACCCAATTAGGTGCAACCCTTAATTCACATTGGTCTTCTTTCTCCTTGATATTTAGAATCAGGCCTTGCAATGCTTGCTTCATCCTCTTAGTCTTGGACCTTGTTATAGGACCTCCAATCACCTGTAAAGGATCATTAGATGAGTTGGTTGCACCTCCATCATTCCCTACCTCTTCGAAAGGATTCATCCTTGAATCTAGTTCGTTACCTCATTAGCATTCTTAGGTACAGGTTATTCCCTAATTGCCTTTACCTTTTCTTCATCCACACTTATTCCTTTTGAGTTTACCGTGATTTTATTTATGGCTCGGCAGTACACATGTGCCATGTCCCATCTTTCTTTGGAACCAAGATCATAGGAACATAACATGGGCTGAGACTTTCCCTTACAAATCCCTTTTGCAAGAACTCATCAATTTACCTTTGAATCTCCTTTGCTTCTTCTGGACTTGACCTATAGGCTAGCCTATTTAGAAGTGAAGCACTAGGAATGAAGTCAATTTGATAAAGGAGGTAATCCATATAGAATTTCTTCTGGAAAAACACCAACAAATTCCTGTAACAAGGAAACAACCTCACAAGGCAAACAAAAGTTAAGATTAAGATCGTTAGTAAAATAAACATCCTTGTACATTGAGTCCAAGTAGTTGCTCTCTAGCCATCAAAGCACTCTCAATCTTTTTCTTTCTTTTTTTTTTTGCAAATAAACTCACTTTCTTATTTTTCTCTTCTTTGTCTTTTTTTTTATTCTTTTCTTTTTTTTTTGCTCACTCTCATTTCTCTTTTCTTTTCTCTTTTTTTCTGGAATGCTCAATTGTTCTTCTCTTAAATTACACTCTCTTACTGATTTGATTGGCATAGGCCTCAGCTGGCCAGAGAGGTGTTAACATAATGGTGTGATTGTTCAAAACAAGAGCATATCTATTTTTGTAACCATCGTGTGTAACCTTTATATCAAATTGTCATGGACGCCCTAGAAGTATATGCCCAACATGCATAGGTACCACATCACAGAGAGCTTCATCCTTGTATTTACCAATGGAAAAAGAAACCAAAACTTGGTCACCCTTATGTCTCCACAATCATTCAGGCATTGAAGTCTATATAGATTAAGGTGCTTTAATGTGGGCAAACCCAATTTCTCAACCAACAAGGTGCTAGCAACATTAGTACAACTTCCATTATCAATGATCAAATTACATTTCTTGTCTTTTATGTGGCATCTTGTATGAAAGATATGCTCACGTTGCTCCTCATCACCTCTGTCATACCCTAATTTCGTTCGGGGACCTTTGCTTGGTGGCATGCAACTTTCATTTGACCATTTTGAGGTACTTGGCACCCATCGTTAGGCAATTCATGAAGTTCCGTGACATGCCGAAACTCAAAAGGAAGCATCGTTGCACCATTCGTGAGATTCCGTAACATTCCGTAAGTCAAAAAGGGGATGATTATGTAATCCGCAAAGTTCCGTAACATTACGGAAAGAAAACAAGTATCGTTACGAGATTCGTAAGTTTCCGTAACTTTACGGAAAAAGAATCACCAAAAAAAAGGCAGGGGGTGTATTTAGTAAAAGTGGGGGGTGCAAATAGCAACCAGGCCCACTTGGGCCCTCCAGAAGGCGGTTGCTTCTGGAGGAAGTCACCTTGCTTGTCTGGGCGAGCTGGGTGACAAGCATCTCCCCCATTTTCCTATAAATAGGGGGAGAAGTGAAGGGGAATTTCGTTCAGCCCCCCTGGTAATTCAAGAATCACTTGAAATTAGTAAAAAATTTGGTTCCATGAAGAAAATCCGAGTCGAGGCGCTTCCGTAACGTTTCCGTGGGGATTTTCGAAAAGATTTTCAGCCGTTCTTCGATGTTCTTCGTTCGTTCTTCATCGTTCTTCGGTCTTCAACCGGTAAGTTCCCGAAACCGAACTTTTCAATTCATTCTATGTACCCTTAGTGGTCCTCATTTGTTTTTACGTGCTTTTATTTTCATTTCATTTACTTTCCGTACCCCCTTTTGACGTGCTTTAGTCATTTGCTTAAGTCATTTTCTCATCTAATCAAAAAATAAAATAAATTTCCACCGATTGTTTGAATTGTAATATCCGTTAATTTCGTTTAAAATGAAATCCGACCGTTCGGTCATGCCATAACCACGTTGGAAACCAAAAAGAGGTAAAATAATAATATAATAATCAAAAATATCTTTTAGTAAAATAAAACAAAAAAAGCAATCGGAGGTTTCTCTTTGGGATTTCTCTTTCTTAATCGAATCGACTAATAACCAAAGTGAAACTAAGGCTAAAATCAATTCATAAACCAAAACTTTTGTCATCGTCTAAAAAAGCCATTTTCAAAGGTCCAAAGCCTTGAAATGGTCTTTTCCGCTTTTATCAATTAAGTGTAAATTTCAAAAGGGCTAAAATCAACATGTAGCTTTATTACCTCTTTCAAAAATAAAGAGAACATTAATGGTCCAATGCCTTAATGTCTTCTCTCTTTTCAAAAGAATCGAAAGTTTGTTTAACAGTCCAACGCCTTAAAATAACCTTTCATTCAACAAAAACATATCTTGCAAAAAGGATAAAAACAAACTTAACCAAACATTTTGTTCACAAAGAACTACATAGGTCTGATTTCCTTATCGCAATTAAGGAATACATAGGAGCAAGGGAAATACCCTCGTCGACCGCAAAAAGTTAAAAAGTACAAAAAGAAATAAAGACGTAAAAGGGAACCTAAAAATTGAAGTCATGTTTCCACATTTAATTAAAGGCTGCCGTCTCTTGTGACAGATGCGTGGGGTGCTAATACCTTCCCCGTGCATAAATACAACTCCCGAACCTTTTACTTAAAGTTCGTAGATCACGTCCTTTTCGGTTTTTCCGACGTTTTCCTCAAATAAACGTTGGTGGCGACTCCGCGCGTATTCCTTTCTTAGAACACGCACCTGCGAGTCACTCGTCGCCCTCCCGCCGAAGGGTAGGTTGCGACAGTTGGCGATTCCGCTGGGGTCAATTTTTAGAGAGTTAGGCCATTTAATCTTGTGCAATGTTTTATCATGACTTTCTCCTTTGTCTGTTTCCCTTTATTTGTCTTATGTTCTTGTGTATATAAACTCTTTGTTGCTTTTAGTGCGTTTTAAAATGTATGCATGAGGTAAATATTTATTCATTTGATGCACACAAACACCAACACTATTTGCACGCACGGTGAGTTGAAAAAGGGCCCTATACCCGGGTTCATGGGAACATAAGGAGTGGAGGTGAATCTGTGATCATGCTAGGTCTCCGACTTGCTTGATTACAGTGAACCCTCGTCTAGAGTTTTTCTCTTTGATGACACATTGTTGCTAGTAGTCCCTACTGCTACAATATGTTCTTCGAAGGGGATGATACCTCTAGAGACCATCAAGAGAGATACGACCACCTCGGGAATTATCACTAAAAGCCCTTTTAGCTCCCTCCCATATAGGTCCATTAAATAGGGGCACGGAGCAAACACGTTGCGTGCCATTATTCACACTGCCATGCATAAAGTTTCATGTACCCTTTTTTGCATATATTTGTTTGTGAATACTGTTGTACTATGTACATCCCCGTGTTGTACCTTTCGCATATGCATCATGCGTAGGTTCCGTCTTAATCCCCTCTCTTTGGCAAACCAATGGAGGGTCCGTGTCACCTTCTTAAATACATACGTCGGGCACTGTGACGTTGTATCTAAGAAGGAGGCAATTTCCGGGGCTCCCGTGTTCATAAATCGCATCTGTATCATATGCATCTCTTCATGCATTCATCCATTCCACCCATGATAGATGTTGGAGTTTTTAATTCGCACTAGATTTTGTTTCACTTTAGCAAATTAATGCAAACCAAGTTACTCCCACATTTTATCTCTAGCATGCATTGTATGTTGGTCTCGTCCTTTGTCACGGGAAGCCGGAAGGTCCATATCACCTTCTTAACTGTACACGTAGGGCACTGCGCCCCCAAATGCGCAAGAAGAGATAATTTTTTGGGCTCTCGTGTCCGTAAATGCATTCATATCATGCATCGCATAAACATCTCTTCATGGCATCATAATGAACATATTGTTCCTGCATTTGTCTGTTATCATATTCCAGCATCACATTTTGCATGAGTCATTGCATCATCATGCATATGCGTTCAACATACTTTTTGTTCTACAAACTGCATACCTTTTTCATGTTCGCTCACGCATGATCCTTGCATTTTCCTCTGCAAAACAAAAACAAAAAAAGGGAAGCATGAAAATTCATGATGCATTCTTAGTTGCATATATTCGGTACCATGAGCCAACCATGTTGGGATCACGAACCCGTTTCACTTAAAAAACAAAATGATTGAACATGGTACCTAATGCATGGTTTAACTAAGAAATGATGTTTCTTCGGGCATCTCAATTCCATAATTACATTTTTCATGCATAGCCCGAGTCATTCATCCCTATGAAATGTTGTTGAAGTATTGGCGGTCAGAATTTCCATTCCTTGGATTATAGGGTTGAACCAAGCTCATGCTTTTACGAAAAGGTTCATCTAGTCAAGTTGAAATATGGAAGTAACCATCTTGCAAAAATTGGGGCAAAAGACAGATCGAGTTACATCATTGCTTCGTCTACTGCCAAACATATTTAGGATTGTTGATGTCCTTGTTACTTCTAGTTTCACCTTGACAAAGATGTCATGGACCCAGTTGAAAATCTAAATTGATTCAACCCCATATCCTGCATAAAAATTTGCAATACTTCAACAATGCATCATTCGCATGCATCCATGCTTTTCATTGGTTGCATTGCTCATTGCATTCTTTCCTTGAAAGAAAAACAAAAAATAAAATAAAAATAAAATAATATATATATATATATATATATATATATATATATATATATATATATATATATATATATATAAAATAAAAACGAACTTAATCATTGTTATAAAAAAGAAAAGAACATGCTTTATGGCGCCCTTACCAAACCCGTGCTAGAGCTAGAGTAATGGGTGAAGGAGAGGAGGTGCAAGAGCAGATGAAGGCCGACATGGAGGCCATGAAAAGAGCAAATGGCCACAATGATGGAGGCCATGATGAGTATGAAAAAGATAATGGAAGCCATGCGGTTATAGTTGCCGCTATCAGCACTGTTGCTAAGGTGAACCCAATGCCTCCATCTGGTCTTAACCAAATGAATCATCCAACCTCAGATATGGTAGGCAAAGATTTGGGAATTACGGGCGGCCCCCATTATGTGCAAATTCAAATCAAGCACGCCTTCATGCCATATGGCTTGCCTCCCAACTATACACCACCCAATGTGGCGTACACTCCCAATAAGGATGTCAATAACTCCGCTCCCATACTCATTGAGAGCCGACAACCTCATCATGTACATGTCTCTCAACCCACAGGGAGGCACATGAAATTCCCCACCACAATCTAGCCGACTTCGAGCCTTGCCTCGGGTATGCCACTAAAGGGCAAGCAGTTGTTGATATACCCCTGCAAAACACATTGGAGGGCCCTCAGTATCACCCACAATCACACCTCTTGCATTCCACAGTGGGTAAAAACCCTCATGCTATGGCGGAAATGGGAAAGTTGGATCATGTAGAGGAAAAGGCTCAGGGCCATTAAAGCAGGCTGAGATTATGCCTTTGCTAACCTAGAAGAGTTGTTCCTAGTACCCGAACATAGTCATTCCCAAGTTCAAGGTGCCGGACTTTGACAAGTACAAGGGGACTACTTTCCCCAAGAACCATCTAAAGATGTATTGTCGGAAGATGGGGGCATACGCAAAAGATGAGGAACTACTGATACATTTCTTCCAAGAAAGTCTTACTAGGGTAGCTGTTACCTGGTACGCTAACTTGGAACCTTCTCGAGTCCATTCTTGGAAGGACCTAATGGTTGCCTTCGTTAGGTAGTGTCAATACAATTCTGATATGACTCCGGATAGGATGCAACTACAGAACATGTGCAAAAAGGGGGCATGAATCTTTCAAAGAATACACCCAAAGGTGGAGGGATCTGGCAGCCCAAGTGGTTCCCTCAATGACGGAGAAAGAAATGATAACAATGATAGTAGACACATTACCAGTGTTCTATTATGTAAAATGGTGGGTTACACACCTTCGAGCTTTGCAGATTCGGTCTTCACTGGCGAAATGATCGAAGTGGGTCTGAAAAGAGGCAAATCTGATCATCATGCTTTGATAAATAAGAAAACTGGGGCAAATGAAGAGGGTGAGAATGAAGGAGAAACCCATGTTGCGATTGTCGTTCCTACATGGCCAAGTTTCCCACCAATCCAACAATGTCATTACTCAGCCAATAACAAACCCTCTCCTTACCCACCACCCAGTTATCCACAAAGGCCATCCCTAAATCAACCACAAAGCCTGTCTACCGCACTTCCAATGACGAACACCACCTTTAGAACAAACCAAAACACCAACCAAGAAATGAAATTTGCAGCGAAAAAGCCTGTAGAATTCACCCCAATTCCGGTGTCCTATGCTGACTTGCTCCCATATCTACTTGATACTGCAATGGTAGCCATAACCCCTGCTAGGTTTCCTCAACCTCCATTTTTCCGAGGGTACGGCTTGAACACAATGTGTGCTTATCATGGAGGAGCCCCGGGGCATTCCATTGAGCATTATATGACCCTGAAGCGTAAGGTGCAAAGTCTAAATTGATGTGGGCTAGCTGAAATTTGAGGAGAATCGCTTGTGAATCCTAACATTGACAAACAACACCACACATGGGGCAATTTTGAAAGATGTTGTTAGATGTCTCTAATGACTCATCAGGATTTTCAAGTTTATGCCATTATAGTAAACCATAATTACAATGCTAAATAATGGATGAATTTGACATCCTTGTCTCTCTCATCCTTTCACAAACACATCTTTGCTTATTCAACTTCCACCGGAATGTAAGTGTAAGCCATTGGTTTGTTTGCTCGAGCGACATGCGCTCCTGAGTGCTGACTTCCAAGACCGTTCAATCAGAAATTACTCGTCTTGCACGTTAGTGGGGGTGCTGTAAAACAACGAGTAAAGTTCAAAACAAATAAGTTTCAAAAAAAAAAAGTTCAAAAAGAAAAAAAAAGCATTTGATTGACTGTGTTTTCAAGACGTTCATGTGACCTCATTCCGGAAAGTTTGTCTTTTTAGAGAGAAGTGAGTTATCAAGAATAGGATGTTGGACAAATGACCTCAGAAGGGAGGGGTTGAATTAAGATACAAAGACTATTCCCCAATTAAACTTTCACTCTCTCTTTTTGGATTAACAATGCACCCTTAAAAGACAATTCAAAATAAACTTCTTTAAAGCAAAAGATAAATAGCAATAAATAAAAGAAGTTTAAGGGAAGAGAGGAATGAAAACTTGATTTATACTGGTTCGGCCACTTCCCGTACCTACGTCCAGTCCTCAAGCAACCCACTTGAGATTTTCCACTCTCTTTGTAAAACTCCTTTTACAAAGTTTGAACCACGCAGGGACAACCCTTCCCTTGTGTTCAAGAATCCTCTACAACAAGAGACTCTCGGTCTCTTAATCCTTTTTCAGAAGTAAGAAGAAGAGAAGAAGAAATCTCTCATGAAAGAGATAGATTGTACAATAAAGATCAATCAAAATTCCTTATTGAATATGCAAGTGGTTGACCAAGGAATCTTTTTGAGAAGATAAGACATTTCAGTTTAGAAAAACTATCTTAATCTTTTGAGAGGATAAAACCATTTTGAGCAATGAAAACTCTCTTTAAATTCATTTTTCCAAGTCACCTTTGATGGCCATTCATAAAACATTTGAATAGATGTGACTCTTGGAAATTATTTTCTGAAAATCCCCTCTGGTAATCGATTACAAGACTTGTGCAATCGATTACTGGATTTAAAATTTGAATTAAAACGTTCAATAAACTCCTGGTAATCAATTACCATCCATGTGTAATCAATTACACATTATAAATTTTGAATTCAAATTTCTAGTAACTGTCATAAACATTTTCAGCTGGTGGTAATCAATTACCAGAGAGTAAATCTCAATTTGAAATGATTTAGATAGAATTCTTTGGCCAAACCTTTTGCTTTTTCAATTTGGAAACTTCTTCCTAAGATTCTAGAGATCAACTTGATCATATATCTTGATTTTCTTGAATTCTTGGATTCTTGTCTTGAATAAAACTTAGAAGCACTTGATCCTTTGGCATCATCAAAGCATCAAAACATCTTGCTTCTACATAGGAGTCATTTGACTTAATCCATCAACTATTTCTCGTCCTTGGAAAATTCTTTTTGCAAGAATCAACTGCTTCTTTCATTCTTCCTCACTACGAGGTTGTGAAAACAAGACGACAATTGGTACCTCAAAGCCTTACACTGGGGCAATGAAAGGCACCATGCATAAACCTCAAACGAACCTAGGGGCAGATTAGAAGTTCTCACCCAATAGGTTCCTTGCTACAAGGTCATGACGAAAGACAACGATTGTACCTCAAAGCCTTACACTAGGGCAATGAAAGGCACCATGCAAAAACCTCAAGCGAACCTAGGGGTAGATTAGATGTTCTCACCCAATAGGTTCCCAGCTACAAGGTCATGACGAAAGATAACAATTGGTACCTCAAAGCCTTACACTGGGGCAATGAGGGGCATCGTGCATGAGCCTCAAGTGAACATAGGGGTAGATCAAAAGTTCTCACCCGTCGATGTTTTTAAACAAGAAAGAAAAAGGGGGGGGGGGGGGGGGAGACAAACCCATGAATTTCAATGGATTGATTAAACGTCAAACAACTCCATTGTCGTCACTCCAGAATGGTCAAGTGACTAAATCAAATAGAACATACACTCTGAGGAAGTTCCCGGAGAGATTTGCAAAAGATAGGATAAGGTCGCATGAATTATCACCTTTTTCAAAAGGACAGTCAATCTGTGTTTTCCAAAAAGATTAAATCAAAATCAAAATCACAAAATAGGGAAAGAATGACATGAGCATTGTACAACTTTCTATTACATTGCATTATTTAATATGAAGTCCACATTTACCAAATTTCACAACAAAGGTTGCATGCATCTACATCCCTAAAAATCATGTTAACTGCATAGATTTCCTACATCTAATGTCCAAATCTTTTGAATTTGGGATGATCGGCTCTCTCGTTGAGTCGATCTCTTGCTTTCTCATAAGGATGGACCCTCGGGTACTAGTACCCTCGCCTCTAGAGGACTACACGTCCTCACCTTCAGAGGGCTTCACGTCCTTGCCTTCAGAGGGCTTCACGTGCTCACCTTCATAGGGCTACATGCCCTCACCTTCAGAGGACTTCACGTCCTCGCCTTCATAGGGCTACATGCCCTCACCTTCAGAGGACTGCACGTCCTCACCTTCGGAGGACTACACGTCCTCACCTTCGGAGGACTACACGTCCTCACCTTAAGAGGGTTGCACACCCTCGCCTTCAGAGGATTGCATCCCCTCACCTTCAGAGGACTACACGTCCTCACCTTAAGAGGGTTACACGTCCTCGCCATCAGAGGGCTACACGTCCTCAAACTTTAGAGGACTACACGTCCTCACCTTCAGAGTGCTACACGTCCTCACCTTCAGAGGGCTACAAGTCCTCAAACATCAGAGGACTACACGTCCTCACCTTCAGAGTGCTACACGTCCTCACCTTCAGAGTACTTCACATCCTCACCTTCAGAGGACTGCACGCCATCGCCTTTAGAGGGCTACGCGTCCTTACTTTCAGTGGGCTCCATATCCACGCCTTAAGAGGATTTAAGGTCCTTACTTTCAGTGGGCTCCATATCCACGCCTTAAGAGGATTTAAGGTCCTCTGCCCTTAAATGCTTAACCGAGACTTGCGCTCTCGGCTAAGGGGCCAGAAGTTCCCTTTTATTAGTTCCTGGGCCACCCCCTGATATTGAAGGGAGACCAACTGTGCGAGCATGACCAGAGAGGGAGGCAGCTACTATGCATACCGGGGCAAGATTTCACCCGTGCCATTGCAAAGAAGCGAGTGCGGATCATGCGCACCAACATGACCACTCTTACACAGATATAGATGATGTTGCTACTTAGCAACATTCTGCCCAGCGGCCGTAGTGCCGATCTCCCCCTGCGAAAGTATGAGTTGGTCTGTGCCATCACGACATAGGTAAGTATGCATTTGGTTCAAATGATTTCTGATGTCATCTATTATTTGCAGGGGTAGCGCCCACAAGACACCCAGTGGACCCGAAGGAGCCCAACAGGGCCCTGGGGTTTCCAGCTCTAGTTACGGACCTCTGTCAATCCTACAGGGTGCCCGTCCCCCCAGCAAGTTCATGCCATCGTGACATAGGTAAGTACGCACCTCCCCCAACTGATTTCTGATGTCATCTATTGTTTGCAGGGATCGTGCTCGCAAGACACCCAATGGACCCGAAGAAGGCCAACAGGGTATTGGAGTTGCCAGCTCTAATTATGGGCCTCTGTTAGTTCTACGGAGTGCCCGTTGCCCCCAACAAGTTCATCAGACCCCCTATTAACCGGGCTTTCATCAAGAAGTACTGCGCCCCCAGGCAGGCACAAGGTGAAACACCACAGCAGCCTGGGGAGGGCCGGCAGCGGGCAACAGACGCACCGCCACCACCTCTAGAGTTCACCTCAGCTCATCGACAAAAAGGTTAGAGTGTTGCCTATGGCACGTGGCCGAGCAATAGGCGACCAAGTCCAAAGCCAAAGGTAAGCAAAGTATTAGGTCCGTGACCGACAAGTCATAAGGCGTCCAGCTCAAGAAGTTATAGAAGCGCTACTAGGAGGCAACCTAGTAACTTTTTAATTTTTGCTTGTTATTTGATCACCTTTTGTTTCTCAAGTCATAGTAGGACACACCTAGTTGCTCATGATCCTAGGAATTTAAATAAAATGAGCACAAGCTCGGGAGGTAGTCATACCTCACAAATTATATATATGTATGTTTAGGTAGAAAGATACCTTCGATATGCATGTATGTAACAAAAAATACCTCACAAAATATATATATGTATGTTTAGGTAGAAAGATACCTTCGATATGCATGTATGTAACAAAAAATACTTCACAAAATATATATATGTATGTTTAGGTAGAAAGATACCTTGGATATGCATGTATGTAACAAAAAAATACTTCACAAAATATATATATGTATGTTTAGGTAGAAAGATACCTTGGATATGCATGTATGTAACAAAAAAATACTTCACAAAATATATATATGTATGTTTAGGTAGAAAGATACCTTGAATATGCATGTATGTAACAAAAAAAATACTTCACAAAATATATATGTATGTTTAGGTAGAAAGATACCTTGGATATGCATGTATATAGCAAAAATACCTTACAAAACATATATATGTATGTTTAGGTAGCAAGATACCTTGGATATGCATGTATATAGCAAAAATACCTCACAAAAATATACACATGTTTAGGTAGCAAAATACCTCATGAAAAAAAGGAAAAAACAAAAACAAACAAGAAAAAGAAATAAACAAATGATAATGATAAAAAAAAGAGAAAAGAGAAAAATAAGCTGTCTAGCTGAAAAACCAACATGCTTTTGAAAAGAGATGACTTCCAGCTTTTCTTTGAAAAATTTACTGATCATGACTAGTTTTTGAAAAAATGTGTATACACCTGAAGGGTGAATGTTGTGAAAATTTTCCCGAAGACCCAAAATAGACTCAGATGAATGCATAAATTGATAAAAGAACATATTTTGGAAATACTGGGTTGACTAAAATAGAGAAAATGAATCCTGAGCCCTAGCATCACATGACCATAAAAGTTTGACACTTGAGTGTCCACATAGGTGCATGCATGACTAGTTTTGCATAAAATTTCCAAATAATCATTGTTGCATTTGTGTCATGGAAATAATGTGGGACATTCCCTTTTATCCTTGAACCGAACCAAACCCTGACATATATCATGTCCAGCCGTGCTACAAGCCTTGAGCCAAAATCCCGACTTACCATAAACCTTGACCTAGGGTGAGAATGTCAATCCTTACCCTCAGAAGAAAAAATGGGAGAAAGCAAAAAAAGAAAAGAAGGAAAGTTCCCAATCAAAAAGTGGGAGAAAGCAAAAAAGAAAAGAAGGAAAATTCCCAAATCAAAGAGTGGGAGAAAGAAAAGGAAGGAAAGAAAATTCCCGATCAAGGATCGAAGGAAAACAAAGGAAATGTGCAGAAAGGTCGTTGGACCAGACGATATCTGAACAATACATAATTGTCACCAAATAAACAAAAAGAAGGAAAGGAAACCACGATCTAAAGTGGTCTTCTCCCTTAGATTGCCAACCAAAATCTTGTGCGTCGGTGACTTGTTCGCCTCGCGTAAAACAAAAACAAAAAAGAAAAAGGCCAGAAAACTCAAAGCCAAATTTCCCACCAAAAGAACCCATTCCCAAGAAAAGTCCTATTGATCCATGATCGCGCATGTAATCTTTGATTTGATAGGAAATGATTTGCAAAGTCAAGTCATGGCATATCTATGGTTCGGAATTAGGATGAAACACTTACCTGTGTGAGATTGATACACTTTGAGTGATTTTCTTCTGTTTTTGTTGAACCCAGAGTTTCCTCTAAATGGTCATTTAGAAACGAAATGCTAACATCCAAAATCTCATTTGAGGTTATGGGAGGATTTCATCAGCGTACTCTCCTTCCCCGGTAGACACATTGTTTTTCTACCAAAAAGCATATGTTGCTCTAATCATTTGGAATATTTGTCTCTTTACTAAAGCATGTTCGCATTTTAGTGAAGAAAACACCAAGACTATTTTTAGTCTCACAAGTTATCCAGAACTACGTAGGTCTGAATTCCTCATTTAAGGATACGTAGGAGCAAGAGCCTCGCTTTTGTCGGCCGCCCCACAATTTCTGTCATACTAACACTGGAGTCACGTGACATGCGGAGATACCCGAGTGGTTGTCCGCACTTTCAAAACTTTCTTTTGCTATCTGTAAGACAGAAAGCCTAATAGTATGCGGAGACTAACGTCGTCTTCTGCACCCTTCGTCAATCGCGGCCCAACAAGCCCGTTGACATGCAGAGATTTACGTCATCTTCCGTGCTCACAAGATCTGTCATATTGACATTTGAGTCACGCTGACAGGCGGAGATACCCGAGTGGTTATCCGTATAAATTTTCTTTTGCTATCTCTAAGACTCAAAGCATGATAGCAAGCTGAGTGGGTAAACGCGCAATACATATTCTGCACCCTTTATCATTCAGGAACAGACAAACTGAGTGGGTAAACGTGCAGAGACAAATTCTGCGCCCTTTATCATTCAGGAACAGACAAACTAAGTGGGTAAATGCGCAAATACATATTCTGCGTCCTTTATCATTCAGGAACAGCAAGCTGAGTGGGTAAACGCGCAGATACATATTCTGCGTCCTTTATCATTCAGGAACAACAAGCTGAGTGGATAAACATGCAGATACATATTCTGCGCCCTTTATCATTTAGGAACAGCAAGCTAAGTGGGTAAACGCGTAGAAATAGATTCTGCGCCCTTTATCATTCAGATTTTGCAAGTTGGGTGATAAACGCGCATAGACAAATTCTGCGCCCTTTGTCATTCCGCACACCTTTTCGCCACCCAGGCTTGATCGTGTCCAGCAAAATGCAGAGACAAATTATGGTCATTCTGCGTCTTGTATCAACAAAGAGGAACAAGTTCGACAGTATCGGGATGATGTGTCGGTACTGATCATTTTCAAATTTTTGCAGGTTCCGCTGGCAGGAAGGTTCACTGGCCGTAAGGTGTTTCCCTTGAACGAAATTAGTGTCTTATCTTTACTTCCCTTTTATCTCCAATAAAAGACAATTAAGAGGGGCAACTGTCATACCCTAATTTCGTCCGGAGACCTTTGCTTGGTGGCATGCAACTTTCATTTGACCATTTTGAGGTACTTGGCACCCATCGTTAGGCAATTCGTGAAGTTCCGTGACATGCCGGAACTCAAAAGGAAGCATCGTTGCACCATTCGTGAGATTCCGTAACATTCTGTAAGTAAAAAAGGGGATGATTATGTAATCTGCAAGGTTCCGTAACATTACGGAAAGAAAACAAGTATCGTTACGAGATTCGTAAGTTTCCGTAACTTTACGGAAAAAGAATCACCAAAAAAAAGGCAGGGGGTGTATTTAGTAAAAGTGGGGGTGCAAATAGCAACCAGGCCCACTTGGGCCCTCCAGAAGATTCCTCCAGAAGGCGGTTGCTTCTGGAGGCAGTCACCTTGCTCGCCTGGGCGAGCTGGGTGGCAAGCATCTCCCCCATTTTCCTATAAATAGGGGGAGAAGTGAAGGGGAATTTCGTTCAGCCCCCTGGTAATTCAAGAATCACTTGAAATTAGTAAAAAAATTGGTTCCGTGAAGAAAATCCGAGTCGAGGCGCTTTCGTAACGTTTCCGTGGGGATTTTCGCAAAGATTTTCAACCGTTCTTTGACGTTCTTCGTTCGTTCTTCATCGTTCTTCGGTCTTCAACTGGTAAGTTCCCGAAACCGAACTTTTCTATTCATTCTATGTACCCTTAGTGGTCCTCATTTGTTTTTACGTGCTTTTATTTTCATTTCATTTACTTTCCGTATCCCCTTTTGATGTGCTTTAGTCATTTGCTTAAGTCATTTTCTCATCTAATCAAAAAATAAAATAAATTTCCACCGATCGTTTGAATTGTAATATCCGTTAATTTCGTTTAAAATGAAATCCGACCGTTCGGTCATGTCGTAACCACGTTGGAAACCAAAAAGAGGTAAAATAACAATATAATAATCAAAAATATCTTTTAGTAAAATAAAACAAAAAAAGCAATCGGACGTTTCTCTTTGGGATTTCTCTTTCTTAATCGAATCGACTAATAACCAAAGTGAAACTAAGGCTAAAATCAATTCATAAACCAAAACTTTTGTCATCGTCTAAAAAAGCCATTTTCAAAGGTCCAAAGCCTTGAAATGGTCTTTTCCGCTTTTATCAATTAAGTGTAAATTTCAAAAGGGCTAAAATCAACATGTAGCTTTATTACCTCTTTCAAAAATAAAGAGAACATTAATGGTCCAATGCCTTAATGTCTTCTCTCTTTTCAAAAGAATCGAAAGTTTGTTTAACGGTCCAACGCCTTAAAATAACCTTTCATTCAACAAAAACATATCTTGCGAAAAGGATAAAAACAACTTAACCAAACATTTTGTTCACAAAGAACTACGTAGGTCTGATTTCCTTATCGCAATTAAGGAATACGTAGGAGCAAGGGAAATACCCTCGTTGACCGCAAAAAGATAAAAAGTACAAAATGAAATAAAAACGTAAAAGGGAACCTAAAAATTGAAGCCATGTTTGCACATTTAATTAAAGGCTGCCGTCTCTTGTGACGGACGCATGGGGTGCTAATACCTTCCTCGTGCATAAATACAACTCCCGAACCTTTCACTTAAAGTTCGTAGATCACGTCCTTTCCGGTTTTTCCGACGTTTTCCTCAAATAAACGTTGGTGGCGACTCCGCGCGTATTCCTTTCTTAGAACACGCACCCGCGAGTCACGCGTCGCCCTCCCGCCGAAGGGTAGGTTGCGACAACCTCCTACCTTAGGCTTCATGTTAAGAGCACACCTAGTAACAAGCACATCTTCATTTATAGGTTCAGCAACATCAACATCAATGCAATCCTCCAATGGTGGCATTTCATCATCACTTGATCTCTCACTCTCTATGTCTCCATTATCAAACAATATCATGGCTCTTTTATTTGGACATTAAGAAGCAATATGTCCAATTCCTTGACACCTAAAACATTTGATATCATGAGATCTAGAAGATGAATTAATTTCCAATTTACCTTTAGCTGTAGCAAATGAATTTGAACTTAGATTCATCTTTTAACTTTGTCAAAGATTTGTTGTTTTGGGAGTTTGACTTCCATGAAGAAGTGGAAGCAAACATAATGTTGCAATTCTACCACATCGGCTATATCTTTCTTTAGACCTCCAATAAATATGGCTATAGTTGCCTTATGGTCTTCTTCAACATTGGCTCTAATCATGGCTATTTCCATCTCCTTGTAGTAGTCCTCCATACTCATGGAACCTTGAGTTAGAGTTTGCAATTTTCTGTGCAAATCTCTATGATGGTGGCTAGGTACAAATCTCCTTCTCATGACAGTCTCCATTTCCTCCCATCTACTAATAGGCCTTTCACCATTCCTGTGCCTACTAGTCACAAGTTGATCCCACCAAATACTAGCATAATCGGTGAATTCAACAACTAGTTTAACCGTTTTTTTCTTAGAATAATTATGTCAATCAAACACAAATACTAGCTTCACCATGAAGAATGGAGAGTCTGCGGATGATTGATAAGTGCCAAATTTCAGTTATTTTTGGGATTAAATTATTAGCACTTATCCTTTGATTGTAATAGTTTTCTTATAAACTACCCTTAAATCTAGTTGTTTATATATATTGTACATTTACTAATATTGTTGTTTAAATATGAGAGATTCATCCATGATTTTATATGTTTTGATAGTTGTTTGTTAGATCTAGAAACAAAGCCAAAAGTAAGGGCAAAATGGTCTTTTCATGAAGGTTTCCGACCCTAAATTCACTCAGGCTAGCATCCAGCTTGCCTGGGCTAAAATGTAACTTCAGCCAGGCAAGCAACTCGCCAGGGCGAGCTACAACTCGGCTAGGTGAGTGAATACCTTCACCATTAAGCCACAATTCGCCTGGGCGAGCTACAACTCGCCTAGGTGAATTTCCCTATAGTTTGGTGCAATCCTACCCCCCCAAGGGTATTGGGTAGAAGACTCCAAGAGGATTGGGCTAGAGCTTCTAAAGAAGGCACTAGGGTTCTCAAGAAGCTCAGGGTAGATTTTTGAACCCATGGGCCAAGGTTGGGTCCACCCTTCTTTGTAAATATTAGAATAGGTTTTTCCTTCTTTTGGGCCTTGTATTTTGGCCATTCTAGTAGTATAGGTTTTTAGTCTTGTATTTCAGGGCATTTTGAGTAGTCTTTGTAGTAGGGACTTTTTTTGTATTTTCATGTATTTTGGCACGGGGGTGAGCTTAGCTACTATAGGGGGTGTTTGCAACTAAGCTCTAGCTTCTCATCTCAAAGAGGTGAGCTTAGCTATTAGAGGGGTGTGTGTAGCTAAGCTCTAGCTTCTCTAGGAATCTTCTCAAGGAATCTTCTTAAGGAAGCTCCTCTCACCTCTTCTCCTTTATCTTTCACTGCATCTCCATGGTGGAAAATCACCATTGAAGGACTTCATTGAAGCTCAAAGATCCAACCTCAATTGAAGCTTCACAAGCTTGCCTCCATCAAGTGGTAATCAGAGCACAAGAGCTTTAAGTAGGTGCTTCTTAAACCTCTATTAATTTTTAGCTTTACCTTCGCCTCCATTGTTTTTTTTTTCATTTTTCTCCATGCATCTCCTTACATGTCTTGTGCTAAATGTTTTTAACATGATTCTTTAGAATTTCCACCAATTAAACTTGCTATAGAAGCTAGATTTGATTTTCTATGGTTCAAATTTGTTGTTCTTGTTCTTGAACCATGAATTGTGTTAAGTTTAGGTTCCTTTGAGTTTTGTCTTGCTATTTTTTGTGGCTGAAACCTAAACCATAAAATTCTTACAAAAACATTAAAGTAGAAGAAAACTTCAAAAATCTAGAGTGACTTGTTCAGCTATTGCAGTTTTGCAATAGAAGTCATGTCTAGTCATGAAACTTGTCACATAAGATTTCTTAT
Source organism: Glycine max (assembly GCF_000004515.6). Classification (NCBI taxonomy): domain Eukaryota; kingdom Viridiplantae; phylum Streptophyta; class Magnoliopsida; order Fabales; family Fabaceae; genus Glycine; species Glycine max. Next base: position 10,637,925 of record NC_038256.2, on the reverse strand, counting down.
GTTGTGCTGAATTTTATTTTTCTTGTTCTTTGTCTAACTCATTTGTTCATGAGTGTATGAAATTATTTTAGCCTATTGGTTGATTTGAGTCAAATCTTGCATGTTAACTAGTCCTTAACATGTTCATGAAAAATTCTTAGAGAGTCTTTGATTGTGAACCTTTTCTTGAACTTTTAGGTTTCCTTACGATTGTGTCTATTGTGAATTTGAGTTTTGGTGATTGAATTGCTGGCTGAAATTTTGATCCTTAGTGAATATTGAACTCCTAAAACTGTGGTAAAAAATCCTAGTGAGTTCAACATACATAGGAAGGTTGAAAGTAAGCCCCAGGCAATCAATATACCATGCTTAAAAAATTTGATGTCTGAAATCGCTGGTGCTGGCAACTTGAACATACGAACTTGCAAAAATTAATGGGAATTGGTCACTTCTAATTTTGAGCTGAAATTTTTACTTAATTTTCTAGACATCTAGGAAAAAATTAGAAAAAAGAACCAAGTGATTTGGATAAAAGGAAAAAATACGAAAAATCACACAACTTGGCAGAAAAATCAGTATCCAGGAAAAAAAAGTGAAAGGGAAGTGTGCTTGCTATTTTGGCTCAAAATTTGTTCTATAATTGGTGCCTATTTTATAGCAATCTTAGTTCTGAAATTTCAATTGAAAATTAGTGTGAAAAAAGTTCCAAAACTAGAGGTTTGTTGAGTCTTTTTTTTTTTTACTTTATTCTAGAGCCATTCAAAGTTTCTCTTTGAGTCTTAGCTTGCTTCTATGTCCTTTTCATTGCTTTAATTGTTGAATAATCCTTGAAAATTTGTCTTGTTAAAACTCTATTGGTTTACCTTTCATTTCATTTTTTGGTCTTTGGTTATTGCTTGTCTCTTTGTTTCCTTGTTTGTGAGTTGCCATATAGGGAATTGGAAAGGAGGATTTGTGCCATCCATTGAAGAATTTCAGTCAAGAAGCAAGGGGCCAACATCCTTAAGAGCTATTGGACTAAGAAGCCACCAAAATGGAGGACCTTTTTGTAATTGGAAATTTATTTGTAATTGGAAACTTGTACGTTTACCTTCATTACTTTCAAATTTTGTAAAAAAAGGCCTTTCATTGGAAGTAAGTTGGGAGCCTCCAATAGGTCACCCTACTTCCATTTGTGTGTAATGATTTTAGGCAATTTTCCCTTAGGATAGTGAGTGCTTTGTTGGGAACCTTAAATGAGGTCATCCAAACACTCTTAGGATCCGCCTAGTTTACATCTCTTGCACTTTAATTTCTTGCTTATTTACATAGCTTATTTTCTTTACTAGTCTCACATAGTTTATCTTGTTATTACATAATACTTTCTTCTTGCTTATCACCCTTATCTTGAGTTCTTTTAAATCCTAGCTTTTACCTTATGCAAAACCCCAACAAGAAAGAACCACAACTTAGGAACCAACATGAGTCATCATTCATCTAGTGTTAATGGTGAGGATACTAGTCATAAGGACCCTCTATCTAGAATCTTAGATGAGTTGAATTCCCTCAAGTTATGGAAAGAAAAGCTAGAAAGAAAAGAAAAAGGAAAAGAGAGGGTAGAAATAAATCAAGATGAGAGGGAACAAATAAGGGAAGAAGAAAGAAGGAAAATACTAAAAGAGTTAAGAAAAGAAAAACATGCCTCCTATAGTAGTCATAACTCTTGCAAGAGCCTAAGTGAAGAAATTTGTGACTATTATGAAGGAAGGCATAGGTCACATCTTAGACCTCACTCCCATAGGAGAGAAAATGAAAGAAAGCCTCAAGAGGCTAACATTAACCTCCCATAATTCCATGGGAAGGACAATGTAGAGGCTTACTTAGATTGGGAAATAAGGGTAGAGCAACAACTTAAAAGGAATTCTAGTGAAGAAATCCATGATTATGAGGGGCCTAGACATTTATAGTAGCCAAGATGAGGCTACTACTTCACCTTCCTCTAGTGGAAGTGAAGAAGCAAAAGGGGAAGAATCTAGTGAAGAAATCTACCCCCAAGAAGAAGGACAACCTTTAATGGTTAAGGAGGAGTGTAAGGAGGTAAGTGTCTCCTCCAAGAGGTTAGCTAAGAAGGAAATTCATTTTGCAATAAAGACAAAAAAGAAACTTCCCCTCTTAGACAACCTCCACATCTTCTCCTTTGTAAAAAGACACTTGTTAGCGCTGCCACACTTCTTGGGCTTGAGGTTATTCCTCAAGTAAAGAAGTTGTTGGATGAGGGTTTGGTTCGAAACAGCTTAAATCCTTGTGCTTTGTTGGTGCCCGAACCTTAAAATAAGTGATATGATGAATGTGTTGAGTGTTGCAACCCTCTTTTGTAAAACCACTCATGCATCAACATCTTCATGATTCGTGTACATAGGGACTGATTAGGTAAGTTTTTTCTTATTTTTTGTTTTAATACAAACCTAGGTGCTCATATGGGACACCTTAGGTTTGTCGTACTTTTTTGTAGGAATAATCAACATGAAAATACAGAAAAAGGTACATTTTATTGCATTACTTTGCTTAATTTTTTAAATAGTGATCAAGGGGTTCCCATAGACCCTAAGAGAATAAAGGTCATTCCTGATTGGCCCACTCCACCAAGTTTAAGGGAAATCTCAGGCTGCCATGACTTAACAAAATTTTACAAAAGGTTTATCCCATATTTTTCTATACTTGTAGTGCCACTCATTGAGTTGGTGAGGAACCATGGTCCCTTATGAGAAGATGCCTAGGAAAGGGATTTTCAGACCTTACCCTACTCTAACATACCCAACACCACTAATATATATGTTTTTATTCTTTTTACAGGTGTCGAGGGAAGGAGCCCGGAGTATCAAGAACCTCGAGATTTGAGGTCAAATCCTTTCCAATGGAGAGGGGATGATGCAATCCTACTCTCCAAGGGTATTGGGTAGAAAACTCCAATAAGATTGGGTTAGAGTTACTAGAGGGGTGTGTGTAGCTAAGTTTTAGCTTCTCATCTCAAGGAGGTGAGCTTAGCTATTAGAGGAGTGTGTGTAGCTAAGCTCTAGCTTCTCTAGGAATCTTCTCAAGGAAGCTTCTCAAGGAAGTTTCTCAAGGAAGCTTCTCAAGGAAGCTTATCAATGAAGCTACCTAGTCTATAAATAGAAGCATGTGTAACACTTGTTGTAACTTTGATGAATGAGAGTCTTATGAGACACACTTCAAAGTTCAACTTCTCTCCCTCTTTTCCTCTTTCAATTTCATGCTCCCCCCTATTCTCTCTCTCTCTCTTTCTTTTCCTCCATTGAATTTTCCTCTCTAAGCTTCTTATCCAAGGCACTCTCTTGGTGATGAAGGTTCTTCTTCCATGGTTTATTCCCTAGTGGATGGTGTCTCCTCTCACCTCTTCTCCTTTATCTTCCGCTACATCTCCATGGTGGAAAATCACCAATGAAGGACCTCATTGAAGCTCAAAGATGCAGCCTACATAGAAGCTTCACAAGCTTTCTTCCATCATAGTCCTGTGTTGTTTTCAATAAATATCCATGCATGGTTGAAGTGAAAAAAAAGCCAGCAGCCTTAAAACACCAGAGAATGCACAGATGAAGAAGGAGAAGAGGGAATGTGGAGCCGAGGCATTGCAAAGTTATGACCGTGGATCACTTCCTTCATTTCTCTTGTTAGTTTTGTGTTCTGCGCAATGATCGATTAGTTTTCCTTAAGGATTAGATGTAATCTATGTATCCTTATGTATCCCTTTTGATATTATATATGTATTAATATTTTCTACTCATTATTGGTAATTTCATTCTACTCGTAATGCTTGATTCTATTTGATCACTAGTGTCATGAAATTAGATTTTAAGTGAGACTCGAAAGTAATCTTAGAATTTGAACTAAATGATTTTACTCTTTACATTATGTTGCCAGGAATAGAGCATAACATTTTGATTGCACAAAGCATGAGAATATTATTGTAATGCTGGGATATTTACTGCATATGCGAGGAATCGATATTTAGTAAATATTCTTAGGTTCCAAGTGTGAGGAATCGACTTGGGATAACCATGTGTGCATCAATAATGTTAGAAAATGATTTATATATGTTAATCTTATTAGGATACTAAGGGTATGAACGATCAAATCCTATCATATGTTTTCTTAAATTAATTCAAGTCGTTATTATTATTTCCATAATTTACGTATTTCCGACTCACTAAATCCGTTTTTTCCATTTTTTCCATATTTCCTTTACTTACGTAAATCCATTATTTTTACTTTTCTTTTACTTTAAGTTGTCTTTAGTTAATCAAACCAAAACCAATGACATTCGATTAAATTTGTACATAACTATTAAATTGATAACCTTTATTTGAATGAATTAAGTAAACTCAAGTTCCTGTGGAGACAAACTCTTTTATAAATGTGAAACCTACAATGATAATTGGTACGATTGCCAAAAGTCTAACAAGTTTCTAGTGTCGTTGCCGGGGACCTGAGTCATCCACTTAGTTCTTTTAGATTTGAACTTTCAGTTTGATAGGCTATTTTCCTTTGTAAATTTCTTTTGATTTTGTATAAATTCCCTTTTTTAATTTTTCTTACCTTTGACTTATTTCTTTCATTTTAATTTTGTATAAATTTTCTCTTACTTTTATTTTCACTAACCTTGGTGCTTACGGGTTGTTGTAGTGTGTTCTTTTTTCCTTTATGAGAGGTAAAAATCCAGCAGATACAACGCCATTTGATCCGAAAATTATTAAGACTGAAAGGAAGAATAGAAAGAAAAATAAACAAGAAACCACTATAACATTGGGTAAGTCTTCTTCTACAAATTATCTTTCAACTGATAAGCTACTTGTAGAAAATAACATGGCTGAAAAAGGAGGGGAAGGAAATAGACCACCTAGGAGGACTCTGGGTGACTATGCTTATCAACAAGGCCCAAAACATTACAATAGCATACTCATTCCTCCTTTCAGCAATAAAGTCGTGGAATTAAAGCCAGCACTACTTAGTCTAATTGGCTCACATCACTTTGCTGGAATGGATCATGAGGATCCATACAAACATTTGTCTACCCTCATGGAACTATGCAGTACTATGGGAGCTTCTAACGAGGATGCTAAAGCTGTCTACCTTAGAGCTTTTCCATTTTCACTAGCAGGTAAGGCAAAACACATAGCTTCAATTCATAACGAGGTTCTTTCCTCCTTCAAGATTTATGAGTGCAAAATCCGCCATCGCGACTTTTTCCCAAGGATCTGACGAACCTCTCTATGAGACGTGGGAAAGATTTAAAGCTTTATTGCGAAGGTGCCCAAACCATAACTTTGATGATGCTGCACAGCTGCATATCTTTTATAGTGGTTTGAAACCTCAAACCAAGATGATCCTTGATGCCTCAGCTAGAGGCACTATGATGTCCAAGAGTCTGGAGGAAGCCATTGTAATCATTGACTCCATAGCAACCAATGATTATCAAAGTCATCATGATAGAGCTCTGACTCAAAGAAAAGGTATAATGGAGTTGGACACTCAAAATGCAATTCTAGCTCAAAACAAACTCTTAGCGCAACAAATTGAGGCCTTAATAAAGCAGATAGGCCAACTTCCTCAACAATATCACAAAGGTGGACCACTGAAAACACATCAAACTCACCAAGTTTAACAAATTTTGAGATGTGATTTATATAGAGGTAACCATCAGAATGACCACTGTTCAACACCTAGTGATGGACAACAAGAAGAGGAGACCCATTATCTCCAAAACCAAGCCAAACCTCAACAAAACTTTCAAGGAAGCTATCGAGGATATAAAGGTTGCTCAGGTTCAAATTAGCCTTATGGTTGGAGACCACAAAATTTTGGTCCCACTAACACTTCTTTTGTAGGTCCTTCTAATAACTCTTATGGAGGTTCTTCAAATAGGGGCCCACAACAACAACAAGCTCAGCCAGATAGAATGTCAAAGATGGAAAACGCGTGGAGGGCGACGCGAAGGCTCATGGGTGAGTCTTCCAAGGAAGGAAAACGCGTGGAGTCACCACCAACGTTTATTCGAGGAAAACGTCAGAAAAACCAAATGTGTGGTCTATGAAATTTAAGTGTGAAAGGTTCAGGAGTTGTTTTTACGCACGGGGAAGATATTAGCACCCCACGTGTCTGTCACAAGGGACGACAACCTTCAATCAAGTGTGCAAATATGACTTCAAAACTATGTATTTTCCCTTTTTTATGTTTTTATGTATTTCTTTCTTTTTTATGTTTTTTACTTTTTTGTGGTTGACAAGGTTGTTTCCCTCACTCCTACGTATCCTCAGGTGCGATGAAAAAATCAGACCTACGTAGTTCTTTGAGAACTAAACGTTGGTTAAGTTGTTTTTATCTTTTTTCGCAAGATATATTTTAACCGAACAAAAGTCGTTTAAGGCATTGGACCTTTAAACGATCTTTTGATTTTTGAAAAGGAGATAAACGTTAAGGTGTTGGACCATTAACGATCTCTTGGTTTTTGAAAGGAGAGAAACGTTAAGGCGTTGGACCATTAACGATCTCTTGGTTTTTGAAAGGAGAGAAATGTTAAGGCGTTGGACCATTAACGATCTCTTGGTTTTTGAAAGGAGAGAAACGTTAAGGCGTTGGACCTTTAACGATCTCATGGGTGAGAAAAGGGATGGTCGACAAAAGTGGGGCTTTTGCTCCTATGTATCCTCAATTGCGATGAGGAAATTAGACCTACGTAGTTCTTTGTGATTTTGGAAAAGAGAGAAATGTTAAGGCGTTGGACCTTTAACGATCTCTTGGGGTAGTCAACAAAAATGGGGCTTTTGCTCCTACGTATCCTTAATTTGCGATGAAGAACTCAGATCTACGTAGTTCTTCGTGACCATTTAAGGTGTTTGACCTTAAAACGGCTTCAAGTGATTTTTGCGGATAAGGCTTGGTTTGTGAGTTGATTTTAGCCTTAGTTTTCACTGGGTTATTATCAACTCATTTAAAGAAAACTTTCAAAGAAAAATGTCCGATTGATTTTTTTGATTATTTTATTATTATTTTTTTCAGAGATATTTTGATTATTTTATTATTATTTTCTTCAAAGATATTTTGATTATTTTATTATTATTTTTTCAAAAATATTTTAATTATTTTATTATTATTTTGCCTTTTTTTGATTTAACTGAGGTTACAACACGAACGACTGGTTGGATTTTGTTTTAACAGTGATTAAACGAGATTATAACACAAATGATCGGTTGAAATTCATTTTATCAATTATTAAATGAGATAACGACTTAAATAAACGGTTGAAAGATCGTAAAAGCGGAAGAAAATAATACTGAAAGTAAACGAGATGAAGAATGAAAGCGAACAAAACAAGAATGAATTGAAAGCTTCGGATTCGGAAACTTATCGGTTGAAGACTGAAGAACGAACGAAGAACGACGAAGAACTTTCATGGAATTGCTCACGGAAACGTCTTGGAAGCGTTACGGAAGCACCTTTGCTTGGATTTTTTCCTTCTTTCTCTTCTCCTCACTAATTTCAAGCGAAAGCTTAGTGCAAAAATTGTTGGATCCTTAAATTCAGCCCCCTTCCCCTATTTATAGGAGAAAAGAGGAGGTGAACACCGATCAGAGGCTTTTGGAGGAAGATTTCTGAGCGCACCCCCCAATTGATAAGTTCACCCCCTCTCCAAAGGCTTCCTGCGGAAGTTTCCTGAGCGCAGCCCCGTTTTTGTGTTTTTGGCTGATTTCTTTCCGAAATATCGTGGAACTTTATGGATTACGCGACGATGGGTGTTAAGTGTCTCAAAGTGATCAACCAAGGTCCACACGCCGACAACAATTGTCCCAGGACAAAATTACGGTATGACAATACTTTAACACAATTTATGCAGGTATCTATCACAAACTAGAAGAACACTAATGCTTCTATTAAAAATCTGGAAGTTCAAGTTGGACAACTGGCTAAACAACTATCTGAACTTGGAAGTGGATCTTTCTCAGAAACCACATACGTTAACCCAAAGGAACATTGTAATTTAATTACAACAAGGTAGGGGACTGTGGTTGGGTTGAAGGATAATGATGAGAAAAAGAATAAAGAAGGAGTTGAAAAAGAAAATGAGAAAAATGATGAAGTGGTGACTAGCGAAAAAGTGGTAAGGGAAGAAGAGTTAAAGAAATCAAATGAACAAACGCTGATAAAGGTAAAGCTATAGTAAACCATCCACCAATTGAGCATCTTCCTTATCTGCATACTCCATCAAAGAATGATAAGGAAAGGCAGTACAAGCGTTTTATAGATATTTTTAAACAACTACATATTAACATTCCTTTTTCTAAGGCGTTAGAGCAGATGCCAACATATGCTAAATTCATGAAGGATTTTCTTATGAAGAGGAAAAGAATTATGGATGATGAAATAGTGAAGCCTTGGCCACAACAATGATGTCCAGCTATAAAGACATTAAAGAAGTGTTCCTGGGAGGCAACCTAGTATTTCTAAACCCTACTTTTTAAATTTTCTTTTCATCTAATTTCATACTTGTGTTATTTAAATATTTGTTTGTTTGAACTTTTTCTAAATATCTTAAGATTATCATTTTATTTATTAGGGATTAATTTTCCATGTTATTAGTACTAAAAAAACAGACCATTAACTCGGTTGGGCGAGTGAACGCCTGTGAGAAAAATAAAAAGGAGGGTGAAATCAAATTTCACCCCACTCATTTCAAAAACTCAACCTCCAAAACCTTTATTCATCTTAAAACACGAAGGCTATGCCTTCAAAATCCAGAAATTCATCCAAGTGTCATCCTTTTATTCAAATTTTGCATTTCACTTCATCTCATTCAAGTAAGAACCATGTCCTATCTAACTTTTGCATCTTGTTTAGGTTTTATTTGATGAACTTGTGCTTTCCTTTCAATGAAATGCAATTTAAATTTTTGAATGATTGGTGACCCTTTGTTTAAAAGGTTTGTGTTCTAAATTGTAATAGGTCTGCTCTTGCTTTTCTACTTGTTGCATTTTTCTGATTATTCTCAATCCTTCATTTATACATGCGTAAACATGTGCACACCAAGTGTTCAATAAAATGTCACAATGGCTAGACTATGTTTTCTTTCAAATTATAAATGTTTAAACATGTTTAGTAATTAGTTTAGGTGTGATATAAACTCAAATTGAAAACTTAAATGGGGTTGTGAATTGAGTTTCAAAATTACCACATTTCCTTAAAATGCAATTACATGAGTTGTTAGTGGGCAAATAAACTTGTTGGGTTTGAATGACCACCATTTTTCTTTTGGACTTAAATTACTGCATTTGGGTGGATTGAATTGTTGTTTAAAATGCTGTTTTGGATTGAACTTTCACACACATTGACTTCTTGGTTGCTAAAAAAATTGACCTATTCACAATGGCTAGCTATTCTTTGAAAAATGATTTTTGCTAAAATTCTAGTTGAATTTGTCTTTGTTATAGATGGTTCCAAAGAAACTCACCTCTAAGAGAGCTAGAAAGACCACTGTAGGAGAAGGATCTAAAACAACTCCACTTGTAGAATTTGAATTTGATGGACACCACTTTCATAGTGAGGAACATCAGCGCCGCTTTGAAGTGATCAAAGATTGGTCTTTCCTCAAGGAAAGAAGGGTCCAATTAGCTGAGGGTGGGTATATTGAATTCCAAACAAAGATTGCTAGGAGGCACTAGACATAGCTTGCAGAGCCCATGCCTAAATATGACCCTGAAGTTGTCATGGAATTTTATGCAAATGCCTGGCCTACTGAGGAAGGTGTTATGGATAAGCGCTCCAAAGTATGGGGCCAATGGATTCCTTATGACACAGATGCCATCAACCAATTTTCAGGGAATCCATTGATCTTAGAGGATGGGCAACAATGCGAATACACGACAAGAAGAGGTTAGACTACAGGTTTTGATGAAGAGGCTATTGGTCAGCTGCTTTGCTTCCCAGGACGTGATTTTGTACGGAGCATGGCAGGGAAGCAGTTATGAATCATGCGCACCAACATGATGACACTGTCTCAAATTTGGATGACTTTCCTTCTAAGTAATATCCTTCCGAGTGACCATAACTTTGATCTTACCCTTCCTAAATGTCAGTTGGTCTACAACATTATGGAGCAATTCAGTGTTCAGGTGGCCCAACTTATTTTAGATGCTATCCATCAGTTTGTTGGTACTGAACCTCCTAGGCACCTAGTGGACCAAGAAAAGTCCAATAAGGCACTGGGTTTTCCTGCCTTAATTACAGGTCTTTGCCAATTCTATGGAGTACCGGTCACACCAACAAAACACATTCGCCCTCCAATTAACAGATCATTTATTGAAAAATATTGCATGCCAAGGTAGGTACAACAACTAGAGCAGGATCAGGAAAATCAACCAGTAGCAGATGCACCACCATCACCTCCACATCAGCCACCATCCTTGGAGTCCATCTTAGCCCATTTGCAGAGGATGAAGCTCCTGATGCACACATACATGCGTCATTTGGCTGACCAATAGGTAGCAAATCATAGGGGCCAGATGTAGTTGAATGAAAACTTCTACCATTACACACTACACCAGCATTGCTAGGACCCTAGCCCTTACCCTTGGCCTATTCCCGAGCAGTTTAGGGACATTGTAGCATGACCTGGAGACAAGCCTATTTTTCAGGGGGAGGCAAGACCTGTAGATGCTCAAGGAGCTGCCCAAGGAGATGGTGGAAGAGCCAAGGAAGATGAAGACATGGTGGATTTGGTTGATCATTTCATTGTAGGAGATTGAGCGCCTCAACCATGATCTTCAAAAACTCGTGAACTTGTCTTTATGTTTATTTATCACTTTGTATTAAAATTCAGTACTTTATTACCTTATTTACTTACGTGAGTTTATTTTTGACTAATTTGCGCATGCTTTGATATTTTGTTAGTATATTTATAAATTATAACTCTTTTTGGGACTTTAAAAGAAAATTTTTCTTGAACATAACATGCTTTGAAAGAATCAAACAACTAGTATTTTTTTAAAACTTATTTTTTTATCAGAACACAACAAAAGAATTTTTTTGAAAACATTGAGAATGAAAATAGTGAAGGAATTTCCCAAAACCCAAATGAATTTAGATGTTTTTGCATGGACTTGATAAAATAACAACTTTCAGAACACTGATTTGATTTCAATATGGAAACAAGCCTTAAGCTTTAGTGATTGTGTACAACCATAGATTTTACATTGAGTGTCCTCATTGATATGTTCTACAGTTGGTTTTGCATGAATTTCTAATTGTCATAACATATGATTCATGGATATGATCTAGGAATTCTTTCTTTCTTTACATTTTAAACCATTGGCGAAACAACTATACATTGAGGTAGTTAGCTAGTCTACTTGTTTGTCATTGGTATGTTAGGGCTCCCATTTCCCAACTAGTTCTTCTATTTGGTCACAATGTTAAGGATCAAAACTCTTGTGTGAATCAAACAACTGAACATGCACTCTAACTACACCTCAAGATTTTCTGTGGCCATCCTAACCCCTACTAACCTTTTGTTTTCACTTTGAAGCACCATGGCATCATAATAGATCATATCATCTGAACAACAATGCAAACTCACACGCACAATCTTTGATGTGAAGGGACAAAAGGGATTCCACAATGCAAATACTGGTCATCCTCACTTCTCTTAGCTCATCAACAACCAACACTAGCTTTTGTTCATTAATCATTGAAGGGTGCATGGTGGCTGCTTGACTCTTCATACCATTCTTCAACCACTTCAATGTTTATTTCCTTAGTTTCTTCGTATAGCAATTGTAAGCTGCGATTTTTTCCTCAATTCCAGGATCACCAATGCTTGCTTTACGCAAAGTGAATTAAAGTTCTTGGAGGTGCCCTTTTACCAGCAAGAGAACATCATTTGAGATGCCACACACCTCTAACATCCGCAGAGATGACTCTGACACATCATTAAACCATTTTTCTTCTATTTGATGGACAATAGCTTGTTGAACCATTGGAGAATGGAGAAGGTTGTTTGCTGAATTATAACATTTGCTTCCGATGGAGCAAGAGCAGGGGTGGCTCCTAACTCCTATACAATCCCCATAATAACAATACTGTAAATAACAAGAAAGGTAGTTGTGGTTCCATAGAGATTGGAAACAAAAAGCTGCATTCTTTTCTACAGAAGAAAATATCTAATCAGCTATGAGCTAACTAGTTAATGGGTAATTTTATTAGAGAGCTAAAAAGATTTTTCTAAGATTTATGACAAATTGAAATTTTCTTGTGTGACTAACATGCTACTTGATCACTCTTTTATTCTCACATCCCAGCTTTGACTACAGCAGCCATGATCATAGAATTCCACAACGTTGTGAGTATTGCTTGGCTTCAAGTTAGAGTCAACTTTGAAGAATTGAATGCAACAATTTTTCTGTTGCTAGTACTATGGTATAGGCTCATAGGGTGCTTTAAGGGATTTATGTACTGATGCAATCCTATCCCCCAAGGTCATTAGATAGAAGACTCCATGAAGATTGAGACAGAGATGCAGGAGAAGGCCCTAGGGTTCTCATGGGCCTTAGGGTAGATTTTGGGCCCATGGGCTCGGTATGAGTCCACATATCTTTGTACTTATTAGATTAGGATTTCATTATTTTTGGGCCTTGTATTTAGGGCTCCATAATGCAGGTAGGGTACCCTAGAAATGTAGGATTTTTCAGCCCTTGTATTTTAGGGCACATAAACTAGTTTTTGTAATAGGGGTAGTTTTGTAATTTCACATGCACTAAGTGAATATTTGATGTGTGTGTTGGGAAATAAATTTAATTGAACTGGGAGAAGCCCAGTCCAATTAAATTTTAGAAGGGGAGGTGAACATGTGCTTGCTACACCCTATTGCAACATCATATAGTCACACTTTGTACATGCCCTTCATTCTTTACATGCCTCATGACACCTAAGCACACTTAGTGGAGAATCTTGGACTTGATCTTGGATTAGTGGGTTGAACCATAGCTAAAATTCACTAATCATAATTAGTGAAATTTTGACTCCAAAATTTGGCTCCACAAATTCAATTTCAAATTCAAGTGAAATTTGAATAGAAATTAAAATTTCCTTCCAATTTTGTGTGACACTTAGGCTATAAATAGAGGCCATCTGTCTGCATTTTTCCAACTTTGATCATTTGAGAATTATACTTCAAAGTTCATATCTCATTTGAGGCATAAATTTCGTATTCCTTCTCTCCTTCTCCCTCCACTCATCTTCTTCTACCTTCATGCTCTTATCCGTGGCTTCCTATGGTGGTGAGCTTGTGATTGACTCATCTTCTCCTTGAAGTGGCATCTCCAATCATCTTTCTTCCTTCTCCATTCCGCTGCCATTGAACTTCAAGAAGCAAAGGACTCCATTGATGAAGAAGATCCTAGGCCTACAAGCTCCACATGGAGCTACATCATGTCTCCCAATTCAATTAAATTTATTTCCCAACATACACATCAAATATTCATTTAGTGCATGTGAAATTAAAAAGTATCCCTAATACAAAAACTAGTCTAGGTTCCCTAAAATACAAGGGCTGAAAAATCCTATATTTCTAGGGTACCCCACCTACATTATGGAGCCCTAAAAACATGGCACAAAAATAATGAAACCTTAATCTAATATGTACAAAGATAAGTGGGCTCATACTTATCCCATAAGTCCGAAATATGCCCTAAGGTTCATGAGAACCCTAGGGCCTTCTCTTGCATCTCTGGCCCAATCTTCTTGGAGTCTTCTATCTAATGCCCTTGGGGGGGGGGGTAGGATAGCATCAGTTGACCCCTTGCTTCTTGACTCAAGTTCTTCAAGGGATGACACCAATCCTTCTTTCCAATTCCATATATGGTAACTCACAAACAAGGAAACAAAGAGACAAGCAATGACCAAAGACCAAAAAAATGAAATGAAAGCTAAACCAATAGAATTTTAACAAGACAAATTTTCAAGGAATATTCAACAATTAAAGCAATGAAAAGCACATAAAAGTAAGCTTGGACTCAAAGAGAAACCTAGAATGGCTCTAGAGTAGAGTAGAAAAACTAAAACAAGGACTCAAGAAACCTCTATTTTTGGCACTTGTTTTCACACTATATTTTAATTGAAATATCAGAACTAAGATTGGTATAAAATAGGCACCAATTATAGAAAAAATTTTGAGCTAAAACAACAAGCACACTTCCCTTTCACTTTTTTTTTCCTGGACACTGATTTTTCTACCAACTTGTGTGATTATCACTTGGTTTTTTTTTTATAATTCTTTTACAAGTGTCTAAAACTTCAGTAAAAAGTGAAGCTCAAAATTCGCAGTTACCAATTCCCAATAATTTTTACAAGTTCGTATGTTCAAGCTGCCAGCACCAACAATTTCAGACTTCGAATTTTTTAAGCATGGTATATTGATTGCCTTAGGCTTACTTTCAACCTTCCTATGTATGTTGAACTCACTAGGCTTGTTTAACACACATTTAGGAGTTCAATATTCATTTAGGATCAAAATTTCATCCAGTAATTCAATCACCAAAATTCAAATTCACAATAGACACAAGCATAAGGAAATCTAAAAGTTTAAGAAAAGGTTCACAATCAAAGACTCTCTAAGAATTTTGCATGAACATGTTAAGGTATAATTAACATGCAAGATTTGACTCAAAATTCAAATGATAGGCTAAGAATTGCAAGAATACATGAACAAATGTGTCACAACCTGTCGAGCCCTTCGGTAGGAGGTTGAAAAGACTCAAGGGTGTGTCTTCCATGTAAGGAAAATGTGCGGGAGTCTCCACCAACGTTAATTTGAGGAAAACGTTAGAAAAACCAAAAGAGGGTCTACAAATTTTAAGAATAAGGGTTCGGGAGTTGTTTACGTGTGGGGAAGGTATTAGCACCCCACGTGTCCGTCACAAGAGATGGCAGCCTTTAATCAAGTGTGTAAAATCATGACTTCAATGTTATTTGTTTTTGCCCTTTTTTATGTTTTTTACTTTTTGGGGTCGACAAGAGCATGGCTCTTGCTCCTACGTAGTCCTTAAAAGAAAGAAAGTTATGCATAGGGTTGATTTTAAACTTTTGAAAGGTTCATTTTAACTGATAAAAGCAATAGAGACCGTTAAGGTGTTGGACCTTGAACGTATTCAAGCAATTTTTATGGATAAAAGCTTGTTTATGTGTTGATTTTAACTTTGGTTTCACTTATTTACTTTCAAACTCATTAAAAGATGATGCGCAAAGTAAATGATTGATTGAAACTTTATTTTACATTGATAAATCGAGGTTACGACATAAACGATCGGTTGAAACTTTATTTTACAATGATTAAGTGAGATTACGATACAAACGATCGGTTGAAACTTTATTTTACAATGATTAAGTGAGATTATGATACAAACGATCGGTTGAAATTTTATGTTACAGTGATAAGGTGAGATTATGACACAAACGATCGGTTGAAATCGCTTTACACAAAGAAATGAGATCACTGATGGTAGAAGAATGAGATGAAAATGTGAAAAGCAACAAGAGGGACCTCTAAGGGTGCATAGAATGAATTCAAAGCTTCAAAATAAAAACTATCCGGTCGACGAATAAAGAACGAACAAAGAACGGTGAAGAACAGTGTAGGAATCGACCATGGAAGCGATTCAGAAGCACCTCAGCCTCGTTTTTTCTTCTTCTTTCTCCTTCTTCTCACTAATTTCACTAAAATGCTCTTAATGTAAGAAGCTGATCCCTTTACCTCACCCCCGCTCATGCCTATTTATAGGAAATGAGGGGTGGAGGTTGAACAACATCTCGCTTAGGCGAGCTGACTGCTTCCTCCAGAAGTAACCTTGCTCGCTCAGGCGAGCTCAACTTGCCCAAGCGAGCTGGTTACTTCAGCCCGAAGTTTTCTGGTGGCCCAAGCGAGCCAGGGGCTTGAAAAAGTCACCAACTGACCATTTTGCCCTCCCTTTTGAGTATTTTTCACATTCTTTTCTGAAACTTCGAAAAACCTCACAAATTGCGCGATAATTGGTGTTAAGCAGCTCAATTCAGCTAGCAAGAATCAAAACTTTAGCAAATGATCATCCTCGGACGAAATTAGGGTCTGACAGTTTCCCCTCTTTACTTATCTTTTAGTTGAAAATGAAAAGGTAAGTAAAGATAAAGACACTAATTTCATCCTAATGATCTCGCCATCCGATCGGCCATTAGCGGAACACAAATAATGAAACCTGTCAAAAGAAGGAGTGTAAGAGGCATCAGGTATATCAAACGAAAGACCTTGAAGTCTTGCAAAGTAAAGGAGACATTGATGTCTTGATGGAAGACTCTGATAGTCTTTGAAACAAAAGACTCTGATGGTCTTTGAAAAAGTAAAGGGCGGAAGACATTGATAGTCTCCGCAAGACAACAAACTTTGATAGTATTGGAAAAGTAAAGAAGACTGTGATAGTCTTGCAACAAAAGACTCTGATAGTCTTGGAAATGTAAAGAAGACTGTAATAGTCTAGAAACAATAGACTCTGATAGTCTTGGAAATATAAAGAAGACTGTAATAGTCTTGGCGAAAGACATTGAAGTCTTTAAAATGTAAAGAAGCAGATGACCTTGATTGTCTCTGCAAGACACAAGACTTTGATAGTCTCGAAAATGTAAAGAAGATTGTGATAGTCTAGACAAAAGACATTGAAGTCTTTGGAAAATAAAGAGGCAGATGACCTTGATGGCCTCCGCAAGCCAACAGACTTGATAGTCTTGGAGGCAAAGAAGACTACGATAGTCTTGGTCGAAAGACGTTGAAGTCTTCGAAAAACAACGAGGCAGATGACCTTGATTGTCTCTGCATGACAAAAGACTCTGATAGTCTTTGAAAAGTAAAGGAGCAGATGACCTTGATTGTCTCCACATGAAAAAAGACTCTGATAGTCTTTGAAATCTTTTCACTAAAATGCGAACACGCTTAGTAAAGAAACAAACCTCCAAACCGATCAAAACAACATATATTTTTTTGAAGAAAAACAATGTGACTACTGGGGGATGAAAGCATGCAGATAGAATTTCTCATAACCAAATATGAGATTCAGATATTAGCGTTTTGTTTCCAAAAGAGCATTACAAGAAACACTAGGCCCAACCAAATAAGGGAAAACTACTCAAGGTGTATAAAATCTCACACAAGCAAGTGTTTCATCCTAATTCCAGACCATAGATATGTCATAGATCGACTTCGCAAGTCATTTCCCATCAAATCAAAGATAATATGCACAATCATCATGGATCAATAGGGCTTTATGAGGTGGGATTTTGGTAGGAAATTTGGCTTTTGGTGTTTTGGCCTTTCCCTTTTCTGTTTCCTTTTCACTTTGGTTCGGTGCGGAACAAGAGAGGACACAAAGATTCGGTTTGTAACTGAAGCAAGTGATTGCTTTATACCCCCCAGGGTTCCACCAAGTTATCATTTCTTTTCTTTTATATTTTTCTCTTTTGGCAATTCTGCACATTGTTCAGATATTGTCTGGTTCAAAGAACCCCCTTTTCTTCTTTTCTATTTTCCTTTCTTCAATCTTTGATTGATTGATTTTTTCTCTCTCTTTTCTTTTTATCTTTTCAATGCACATCTCTAACCTAAAGTAAGAGAAGCTTCTCTTACAGGATCTCCCAGTTCTCTCTTCCTAGGGTGTCGCACCTACCTTTCAGCGGGAGGGCGATGCGAGGCTCACGGGTGCGTCTTCCAAGGAAGGAAATTGTGCGGAGTCGCCACCAACATTTATTCGAGGAAAACATCGGGAAAAACCAAAAGCGGGTCTATGAACTTTAAGAATAAAAGGTTTGGGAGTTGTTTTTACGCACAGGGAAGGTATTAGCACCCCACGCGTCCGTCACAAAGGACGACAGCCTTTAATTAAATGTGCAAAATCATGACTTTAATTTTATTTTATTTTCCCCCTTTTTACGTTTTTTTTTTAATCTTTTTGGGGTCGACAAAAGCAGGGCTTTTGCTCCTACGTATCCTCAATTGCGATGAGGAACTCAGACCTACGTAGTTCTTTAAGAAAGCAAGAAAATTATGTGAGGTATTGATTTTAGGCTTTTAAAATAGTTCTTTTTGACCGATAAAAGTAAAAGGACTGTTTAAGGCGTTGCACCTTGAAATGGTTTCAAATGACCTTTTTGCGGGCAAAACTTAATTTGTGAGTTGATTTTGGCCTTAGTTTCACTTGGTTATTTCTCAACTCATTAAAAGAGAATTTTCAAAGTAAATGTCCGGTTGAAACTTTCCTTTTTGATGATTAACTGAGGTTACAATATAAACGATTGGTTGGATTTTATTTTAAAGGCAATTAAATGAGATTACAACGCAAACGATTGGTCGAAATTCATTTTAACATCGATTAAGTGAGATTATGGTTTAAACGATTGGTCAAAACTCGCTTAAAGCGAAGAAAAAGAATACCGAAAGTAGACGAGATGAAGATGAAAACATACAAAGCAAGAATGAACCCCTAAGGGTTCATAGAATGAATTCAAAGCTTCGAAATCGAAAACTAACCGGTTAAAGATCGACGAACGATGAAGAATGGCGAAGAACGTTCACAAAATTTGATGCAATCCTACCCCGCAAGGGCATTGGATAGAACACTCCAAGAAGATTGGGCCAGAGATGCAAGAGAAGGCCCTCGGGTTCTCATGAGCCTTAGGGTAGATTTTGGGCCTATGGACTAAGTATGAGACCGCTTATCTTTGTACTTATTAGATTAAGGTTTCATTATTTTTTGGTCTTCTATTTAGGGCTGCATAATATAGGTAAGGTACCATAGAAATGTAGGATTTTTCAGCCCTTGTATTTTAGGGCACCTAGACTAGTTTTTGTATTAGGGGTAGTTTTGTAATTTCACATGCATTAAGTGAATATTTGATGTGTGTGGTTGGAAATAAATTTAATTGAATTGGGAGATGCCCAATCCAATTAAATTTTAGAGGGGGGGGGTGAGCATTTGCTTGCTACACCCCATTGCCACATCATATAGTCACACTTTGTGCATGTCCTTCATGCTTTACGTGCCTCATGACACCTAAGCACACTTAGTGGAGAATCGTGGACTTGATCTTGGATTAGTGGGCTGAACCATAGCTAAAATTCACTAATCATAATTAGTGAAATTTTGGCTCCACAAATTCAATTTCAAATTCAAGTGAAATTTGAATAGAAATTCAAATTTCCCTCCAATTTTGTGTGACACTTAGGCTATAAATAGAGGCCATATGTGTGCATTTTTTAGAACTTTGACCATTTGAGAATTACACTTCAAAGTTCAGACCTCTTTTGAGACACAAAATTTCGTGCTCCTTCTCTCCTTCTCCCTCCACTCATCTTCTTTTACCTTCATGCTCTTATCCATGGCTTCCTATGGTGGTGAGCTTCTTCTTGACTCATCTTCTCTTTGAAGTGGCATCTCTTCTCAACTCTTCTTCTTCTCCATCCCGTTGCCATTAAAATTCAAGAAGCAAAGGACTCCATTGATGAAGAAGATCCTAGGCCTACAAGCTCTACATGGAGCTGCATCAGAATTGGTCATGGAAACGTCACTGAAGCATTATGGAAGCGCCCCAACCTTGATTTTCTCCTTCTTTCTTCTTCTCCTCACTAATTTTAAGTGAAATCTGAATACCAAGGGTGTTGAACCCTTTCCCCTCACTCTCCCACATCCATTTATAGAAAAAATGGGGAAGGAGGTTGCTGCCCAGCTTGCCCAGGCGAGCTGGAGGCTTCCTCCAGAAGCAACATGCTCGCCTAGACGAGCTGGTTGCTTCATGTTGAAGCTTCCTGATGGGCCTAGATGGGCCCAATGTTAAAGAACACCCCCTGAATTGATCTTTTCCCCCCCATTTTGAGTTTTTTTGGCTCATTTCCTTCTGAAACATCGCGAAATCTTATAGATCGCGCTACAATTGGCTTTAAGCAGCTTAACGTGACTGGCCAAAATCCTCATGTCGACAAACAATTGTCCCCGAATGAAATTAGGGTATGAAAGTTTCCCCTCTTTACTTATCTTTTATTTGAGATAAAAGGGAAGTAAAGATAAGACACTAATTTCGTTCAAGCCGAATTTCAACCCGACCGACCATTAGCTCAATCAATGAGACCTGTCAAAAGAAAGAGCATAAAAGACATTAGGCGCATCAATAAAAGCCTTGGTGCCTTGAAATTGATAAAAAAAATGGATAACCGTGATGGTCTCCACATGCTATTAGACTTGCTTGTCTCGGGATAGCAGGGGAGACTTCAGTAGCTTTGGTCGACAGACATTTAAGTCTTTCAACAAGGGAAGCAGATGACTATGTTTGTCTTTGCATGCCATCAGACTTGATTGTCTCCGGATAGTAAAGGGGACTGCAACAATCTCAAAAAACAATTAGAAATGGACGACCATCATCGTCCCTGCATGCCATCGGACTTGCTTGTCTTTGGATGATAGGGAACTTTGATAGTGTCGGAACAACGAAAGCAAGTGATTGTGGCGTCCCTAAACTAATGACTGGTTTAATAGTAATAAATTAAATAGCAGAAACCATGGAAATTTTTTTTCACACTGTTATTTATTTCATGATAATTAATTTCAAAAGGAAAATTATCACTATAGAGTCCTGAGTGGCTAGTTCACAACTCTATTCGGATTCATTTCTTTCTGATCACTCATAACCTCCACACTATTTTTCTTTTTCTAAAAAAATGCCAGCCATCATTTTAGGTCGTCACGTGAGAAATAATAAGGTGCGTTCGGTAAACTCTTTTCAAATAAAGTTCATTAACATTCTTTTTCAAATAATAAGATAAAACATAATTGTTTTCATCATCGAAAACTGTCCAAAACATGGGAGTTTGCAAAATAGTATAGTGACATCAAGAGCAAAGGTAATAACTGTGGTGGCTTCAGCCACAATATATACAATCATCAAAATTTCTATACAAGAGGTCTACCCACCCAAAAATCAAAAGAGTAAACCTACCAGCCTGAACTAGATACACCCACCCACAAAAGTATATACGCTTAATCTAAGGAGCAGTCTGCTGTGATGAAGAGTCGTCGCTATTCACCATCCCTCCAGGACCACTCTCCTCTGTAGAGTCTGCCTCAGGTGCTGGCATAATATCCTCTGGAGAATCAATATCAGGAAGTGGGTCCTCATCATCCTCTGGTAAGTCAGGGGCATCCATAGCAGGTTCAGGAGATAACTCCTCTGGGTCCCCCTTCAGGATCCTCTTCGGAGGATGACACCTCTATCAATTGAACGGGCTCAACTAGTCGATATGGGGTAGGCGTAGGTAGTATCCACTCCACAGGTTGCTGAAGTGTGCGTGCGGGTTGCTCCAGATGTACAAGCGATGTAGCAGTGAGTTGAACTGTGCCGCGGAATTGGCACCTCTCGTTGCCCTCGAGGGTCTCCCAAACACCCTCTAGGCACTCCATCATGACGCGATCACGGATCAGCTACGCTACCATCACGATCTACAAGAGAGAAAAGAAAGGGGTAGACTCTTTCATAAGAAATCTAACTACACAGGCAAACAATACAATGCGACCTATGACTGTTGCTTACAGTCAAAAAATCTTTTTCAAGAGATTTACTCTCTGGTAATCGATTACCAGTGGCCAAAAATGATTTACAACAGCCATTACAAATTGGAATTTAAATTTTACACTGTGTAATCGATTACACATAAATGGTAATCGATTACAAGCAGTTACTGAACATTTTGATTCAAATTTTAAAACCTGTAATCGATTACACAAGTCTTGTAATCGATTACCAGAGGGAATTTTTCAGATAACTATTTCCAAGATAGTTAGCTGGCCAGCTGCCACGCAAGCCTCCCTGCCTCGTGGACTTTTGTTCCTTTATTGGTTGACTGCCAGGAGCTTGCCTGCTGAGGTACATCACAGGTTCTCACTGACTGACTATGCCCGGGTTGGGTTGGGATTGGTCAAGCTTGGTTTTGGGCAATAGCACCCCACCTAACGTCCCCAAGGTCTCCTGACCACCGTGACATATCCTCAGGTACCACTCTGTGGTCAACTAATAATGGTTGGAAGACTGACTCTTCCACACTTTCTCACACAGTGTTTATTGGATTATGGGGCACCCATCATATGTGGTACTAGGTGGCGGTCGGGCGATGGCGCAATGCAAATATTCCCTTTCCACAAGCCCAAGCATAAGCACACCATCCCCAGTTGCCCACCTTTAATTTGAGCTCATGCACGCATACGTAGTTATTCTCCTCGTTCCTCTCAGCACCGGGTTCCCATCAATCCCTCCAAGCCTTAACATTGTTAACCACCGCAATGCATCATCTCTTATAGTTGTAGTCTCCTCCGGTTTCTCTCTCGGATTACTCTCATCCTCACCGTCAATCAATTCAATATACACATCCACAAGACTTAATAGTGTCCTTGGGAACCAATACAATTCAATTTGAAATGAAACTACCATGAAAAAAAAAAAACCAGATTGGAATCAGAAATTTTTACACAGGATTCACTCAAATTTCAATGGGTTTTTCCCTACAAACATACCTCAGTAAAGTCCCCATCCCCGATTCATTAACCGTTGGATCGCCTTGAAATTTTAAATGGAGGTTCCTAATACAGAAATCTAAGTTTTGACCGTTGAAATCTCCGAAATAATGTCTAGAACGCGAGACATAAATTTTTTCCGCGACAGTGAGAACTGGTACTGCACAATCGAATTTTCTGCATAATTTGACAGCTTTTCTGCATAATTTTGCATATTTTTAAAATCTAACTTATATACATCCAATTCCACTCAAATTTGATCCTACAAGTCCTAAACCATGTATAAATCATGTTCAAACTAATTACAAACCTCAAATAAAGGTAAATCAAAATATAGGTATCCAAAACCAACAAAATTTAGTGAGTTTTCAAGGTTTGAAAGGTGAAAATTAGAATTGGGTGATTTTGGGGTAAACTCTCATCTTCATCAAGTCTATAACATTGAATTAGACTTGCTCAAACTGATTTTAGAGTAAAATCTCCACCTATTCAAAATTGGACCTCTCAACTCTCAATTTATACTATAAATGACTCTCTTTTCACATTTGCTACTAATTTTTCTCATTTGCTCTCACTAAGCTTCCCTACAAGTCCTAATTGACATTCTAAACTAGAATCAACTCACTTCAAACTCATTTCCACTAACACCAAATTTGGCATTCTAAACCTCAAAATCTCACACTTTTCCACCTACAACACTACCTTCCTCATATTTAACTCTAAGCTAACTCTACCAATCTTCTCTACCAGTTTACTAACTGCATTTTAAGCATACATATACATCAAAACATCATTATTTAACCATCAATCAACATGGGCAGTTTGCTTAAATTAAACATATCAAGTTTTAGCATGATTTACAACAATTTCCTTCACAAACAACTACCTAAATGCGATAACCTAGTAGAACTACCCATTATAGCTCCCAAGAACCCAACACCCTCAGATTTCAAGTGAGGAGAAGTCCACCCATACCTGGAATTGAAGGTCCCTTGATATAGAGGTAGGTTCCTAGGCTCCAAAAATAGCTTTAGCTTGAAATTTTGTGTGGAATTGAAGAAGAATTGGAAGCTTGAAGAAGGCTAACAATGGTGATGGAGGAGCAAGAAGATAACGTAGGGGAAGAAGGAGAAGAGGCTGGAAATTTCTGGAGGAAAGAGAGAGAAGGTCTTGCTTTTAACATTTTTTTTCTTTTTCTTTTTTTTTTAATTGCATTTCCACATGCAATTTTGTGATGGGAGCAAAAATGGGCCCACCTTTAATTTGACTTTGACCACGTGCTCAACCATAACAGAAGAAAAATCTGGACCTTTTTGGATGCTAAAATCTTGCATCGATTTGTGTGCCGTCTCCTCAGTTCCAGTTCTTCGCGTTTCTCTGCACCCGTCGGGGCCCGTTTTCAAAGGTAGACAATATATATATATATATATATATATATATATATATATATATATATATATATATATATATATATATATATATATCAAAACGCTCAAAATGAGGCCTTGAGCATGGTTCAGAGGTTAGTTTTGTTTAATTATTAGTTGCACGCAAAACGATAATTTTTAGACTAATTAATTGTGAATTAATCCATAACCGTCCAGTTACGGGTTACTCTTCATTAATTAGTCTAACCCGCGTATTTTCCCCCCAATATACATATTTCTACCAAGAATATATATATATATATACACTGAATAATATATATTATTAATTATTTAAATGTAATATTTACAAAATTTCCAGGTAAAAATTCTAGGATGTCACAACGACTATTACAGTCTCTGCATGCCATTAGACTCGGTTGTCTCTGGATAACAAAGGGTAGACTATAACAGCCTCGGCCGAAAGACATTGAGTCTTCGACCAAAGGGGGCAGATGACCATATTCATCGAAAAGAGCAGATGTCCACGTTAGTCTCTGTGTGTCATCGGACTTGATTGTCTCTGGATGACGAGGGGGAGACTAAAGTAGTCTCGGTGTTCTTTCACTAAAATGCGAACACGCTTTAGCAAAAAAACAAACCTCCAACCGATTAGAGCAACATATATTTTGAAGAAAAACAATGTGTCTATTAGAGAAGGAAAGTATGTTGATAAAATTTTCTCATAACCAAAATGAGATTTAGGATATTAGCATTTCGTTTCTAAATGATCATTTAGAAGAAACACTGGGTCCTACTGAAAATAGAGGAAAACCACTCAAAGTGTATAAATCTCACACAAGAAAGTGTTTTATCATAATTCTGAACCATAGATATGTCATGACTTGACTTTGCAAATCATTTCCTATCAAATCAAAGATAACATGCGTAATCATGGATCAATAGGACATTTAGGAAGTTGGATTTTGGTGGGAAATTTGGCTTTGGGTGTTTCGGCCTTTTCTTTTCCTGTCTTTTTTTTTGTTTAGCGCGGCACGAAAGATATGTGGACACAAAGATTTGGTTGGTAACCAAGAAGGGGAGCTTCATGTGTGATTAACCTCCTGCTGGCTAGTCACATGACGCATATACCTGTGCATCTGGAGCTCTATCCTCTGCAGGCAATCGGAGATGGACCTCAGAGATAGTACCTCCTCTTGAGGCGGCGGTGGTGCATTTGCAGCTAGCTATTGGTCCTCCTCCGGCTGCTACAGTGCTTGGCCCTACGCCTGCCTGGGGATGCAATATTTCTTGATGAAGGCCCTATTAATAGGCAACCGAGTGACCTTGCTGGGGGCGACAGGCACTTCATAGGACTAGTAGAGGCCCGTGATCAAAGCAGGAAACCCCAGGGCCCTATCGGACTTCTCCGGGTCCACAGGGTGTCTCGTGGGTGCAATACCTGCAAACTGATAAATGGCATCAGAAATCAGCTAAGCCACATGCACACTCACCTGCGTCAGAATGGCATAAACCAACTGACACTTTGGCAGGGGGAGATAAGAGTTGTGGTCGTTGGATAGAATGCTGCTAAGTAGCAACATCATCCATATCTATGTAAGGGTGGTCATACTGGTGCGCATGATCTGCACCCGTCTCCCTGCGGCGGTCTGGGTGAAGTCTTGCCCCGGTATGCATAGCAGCTGGGCAATAGCCTCCTCATCAAAGCCAGAGACTTGTCTCCTCCTCTAGTTGTACTCGCACTGATGGCCCTCTGCCAAGATCAGTGGGTGCCCCAAGAACTGATCGAAGGCATTTGCATCGAAAGGAATCTATTGGCTTCTCACCCAGGAGCGCATATCACGGACCCCCTCCTTGGTAGGCCATGCATTAGCGTAGAACTCCATGACTACCTCCAGATTGAATTTAGCCATGGGTGTCACAAGTGGTGCCTAGTGCCTGTGGGCTATCTCCCCCTGAAAGTCAGGAAACTCATTGTGCCTTAGTTGGACCTGTATTTCTTTGAGGAATGACCATCCCTTGATGGTCTCAAAATGTTGCTGATGTTCTGCGCTCCGGAGCCGGTGCTGGTCGAAGTCCATGTCAGCTTGCAGGGCAGCACTGGAGCCCTCTCTGATGGTGTCCTTCCTGGTCCTCTTCGTGGGAAGCTTTCTCAGGGCCATCTCCTGCGAAGACACATTTGTAAAGTCAGTTTACAAGGAAATACCATTTTAAAGCACAATCAAGCAAAAATGGCATACAATTCCTTCTGACAAACACAAATATCAATATGAATTTAGAGAAAACTTACATGTCGACACTTGTGCTTCTCTAGGATGCACATATACTGACACACATTTTTCTTAAGGAAATACATTTACGAATACACACATGTGCAAGGTATTTTGCCACCTATATCAACATACATGCGTATGCAAGGTATTTTTGCTACCTACATTTACGTACAAGCATATTCAAGGTATTTTCTAGCTACATTAACATACAAATTAACAAGGTATTTTTGCTACCAACATTAACATACAAATTAAAAAGGTATTTTTGCTACCTATATTAACATAAAAATTAACAAGGTATTTTGCTACTGTAGAAGCAAGCTTCATGATGATGAATCAAGATTGATTCAAGGAGTTTTGATGATAACAAAGATGATGACAAAAAGCCCAAGAGAATGAGTTCAAGATTGAGTCAGGAACACTTCAAGAATCAAGAGAAATTTAATTTCAAGATTCAAGAATCAAGTTTCAAGATTCAAGTTTCAAGAATCAAGAATCAAGAATAATCAAGTTGAAGATTCAAGAATCAAGAAAAGACTCAATCAAGATAAGTACTAAAAAGTTTTCAAAACATTGAGTAGCACATGAATTTTTCACAAAACCTTTTACCAAAGAGTTTTTACTCTCTGGTAATCGATTACTAGTAGCAAAGATTGTTTTCAAAAAGCTTTCAACTGAATTTACAACGTTCCAATTAATTTCAAAATGGTGTAATCGATTACAATGATTTGGTAATTGATTACAAGTATGTTTGAACGTTGAAATCCAAATTCAATTGTGAAGAGTCACATCCTTTCACAAAAATGCTTTGTGTAATCGATTACAATGATTTGGTAATCGATTACCAGTGATAAGTTTTGAATGAAAATCAAAAGATGTAACTCTTCCAATGGTTTTCAAGTTTTTCTAAAGGTTATAACTCTTGTAATGGTTTTCTTGACCAAACATGAAGAGTCTATAAAAGCAATACCTCGATTTGCATTTGAAGAGACTTACAAGACTTACTTACAATCTTTACAAACAACTTTTCCACACAATCTTTTACAACCTTTGAATCTCTTTGAACTTCTTCTTCTCCTTCCTTTGTCAAAGGCTTTCAAAAGTTTTCTGGTTTTCCAAACCTTGAAAACAAAAGTGTGTTATTCATCTTTTTCATTCCCTTCTCCCTTTGCCAAAAAGAATTCGCCAAGAACTAACCGCCTGAATTCTTTTTGTGTCTCTCTTCTCCCTTTTCCAAAAGAACAAAGGACTAACCGCCTGAATTATTTTGTCTCCCTTCTCCCTTGTCAAAGAATTCAAAATGACACAGTCTGAGAATTCTTTTGATTCTTCCTTTCCCATTAAACAAAAGATTTCAAAGGACTAACTGCTTG
The DNA here is from genome assembly GCF_000004515.6 of Glycine max. Lineage (NCBI taxonomy): Eukaryota > Viridiplantae > Streptophyta > Magnoliopsida > Fabales > Fabaceae > Glycine > Glycine max. The sequence continues at coordinate 10,610,299 of NC_038256.2, read as the reverse complement.
AGATATCTTTTGTTTCCCCTTCACAAAGTTTCAAAGGACTAACCTGCTAAGAACTTTGTCTTAACACATTGGAGGGTACATCCTTTGTGGTACAAGTAGAGGGTACATCTACTTGGGTTGTTGTGACTGAGAACAAGAGAGGGTACATCTCTTGTGGATCAGTTCTAGTGTAGGGTACATCCACTAGGTTGTTCAAAGAGAACAAGGGAGGGTACATCCCTTATGGATCTTTGCTTGTAAAGGACTTTACAAGGTTGAAAAGAAATCTCAAGGACCGCAGGTCGCTTGGGGACTGGATGTAGGCACGGGTTATTGCCGAACCAGTATAAAACTCTTGTGTGTTTGTCTTCTTCTTCCCTACTCTTTTAATTTCCACTGTGCACTTTAATTACCACTTTTACTTTTGGTTAAGTTTATATTTCTGTTCTTTACTTTCTTAACAACATAGTAAAAGCCTAAGAAGGGTAAATTTTAATTAGTAAAGGTCTAGTAATAATTAATTGAACCCCCCTTCTTAATTATTTCGAGGCCACTTGATCCAACAAGTGGTATTAGAGCAGGTATCTTGTATAAAGTCTAACCACTTCAAGATTCATGGCCTCTTCAAATCCTTTGTTTCCTAAAGGAAATTCCATTCATAGACCACCCGTTTTCAATGGTGAGGTTTACCATTATTGGAAAACCCGTATGCAGATTTTCATTGAAGCCATAGATTTAAACATTTGGGAAGCAATAGAAATAGGACCTTACATACCCACTGTAGTAGATGTAAGCACAAGTACCACAACACAAAAACCTAGAGATAAGTGGACAGAAGAAGAATCCAGTATGATCTTAAAGCCAAAAACATTATTACTTCAGCCCTAGGAATAGATGAGTATTTTAGAGTGTCAAACTGCACAAATGCCAAGGAGATATGGTATACTCTCCAACTTATACATGAAGGAACCACTGATGTAAAAAGATCTAGAGTCAATACCCTTACACATGAGTATGAATTGTTTAGGATGAACCCTAATGAAAACATCCATAGCATGCAGAAAAGATTTACACATATAGTCAACCATCTTGCCTCTTTTGGAAAATCTTTCCTAATGAAGATCTAATTAATAAAGTTTTAAGATGCTTAAGTAGGGAATGGCAGCCTAAGGTAACTGCTATTTCTGAAAGTAAAGATCTTTCCTCTATGTCTCTTGCTACTTTGTTTGGAAAATTGCAGGAACATGAGATGGAACTCCAACGTCTTAATCAGAATGAAGAAACTGACAAAAAGAAAAGAAGTATAGCACTTAAAGCCTCTTCATCAATGCAAGAAGAAAATGAAGAAGATGAATCAAAAGATGAAGAAGACTTCTCACTCTTTGTGAAGAAGTTTCAAAAATTTATCAAGAAGAGAAGAATCGAGAGGCGTAAGAACTTCAACAATGGAAGAAGATCACAAGAAGACTCTCAAGTTCTTAGATGTAACAAATGCAACCAACTTGGTCACATCAAAGCTAATTGTCCTTCAAATGAAGAATGGCCTAAGAAAAGTGATAAGAAAAGGTATCATGAAAGAAGGACCAAGAAGGCCTACATTGCATGGTGTCGCAACCTACCCTTTTGCAGGCAAGCAAGGCGAGGCTCACGGGTGCGTCTTCCAAAGGAGGAAAATGCACGGAGTCACCACCAACGTTTATTTGTGGAAAACGTCAGAAAAACCAAAGGAAACTGGTCATGAAGAATATTTCAGATTCGGGAGTTGTATTTACGTTTGAGGAAGGTATTAGCACCTCTCACGTTTGTCCCAAAGGACAACAGCCTTAAATTAGAATTGTGTAAAATTGCGTATCTAAACTTTTATTTTTTTTTTATTTTTGAGGTCGACAAAAGTGGGGCTCTTGCTCCTACGTACCCTCCATCGAAGTGGAAATCATACCTACGTAGTTCTTTCTAAAGGGTGAATCGAGCGATTCTTTTTACTTGGAAGATGGTCTTTTTAAGGCGTTGGACCTTAAAATGATCCATTTTTACTTGGTGAGAAAAACTGAGGTATCGAACCTTAAAATCCTTTTTAGTGATTTTTTGCGGACGAGCTTGACTTTGCGAGTTGATTTTAGCCTTAGTTTCACTTTAGTTTTTAGTCAATTCAATTAAGAAAGAGAAATCCCAAAGAGAAACATCCGATTGCTTTTTTTGGTTTATTTTACTAAAAGATATTTTTTGATTATTATATTATTATTTTACCTCTTTTTGGTTTCCAACGTGGTTACAGCATGACCGAACGGTTGAATTTCATTTTAACAGAAATTAACGGATATTACAATTCGAATGATCGGTGGAAATTTATTTTATTTTTTGATTAGGCGAGAAAATGACTTAAGTAAATGACTAAAGCACGTCAAAAGGGGGTACGGAAAGTAAATGAAATGAAAATAAAAGCACGCGAAACAAGTGGGGACCACTAAGGGTACATAGAATGAATTGAAAAGTTTGATTTCGGGAACTTACCGGTTGAAGACCGAAGAACGACGAAGAACAAACGACGAACGACGAAGAACGGTTGAAAATCTTCGCGAAATCACCCACGGAAACGTTACGGAAGCGCCTCGGCTTGGATTTTCTTCACGGAAACAATTTTCCTCACTAATTTTAAGTGATTACGAAGTACCAGAAGGGCTGAACCCTTTTCTTCTTCACTCCTCCCCCTATTTATAGGAAAATAGGGGAGGAGCTTGCCACCCAACTCGCCCAGGCGAGCCAGGTTGCTTCCTCGAGAAGCAACCGCCATCTAGAGGAACATCCTGGAAGGCCCAAGTGGGCCTGGTTTCTATTTGCACCCCATTTTTTTACTAAATACATCCACTTTGCTTTTTTTGGTGATTCTTTTTCCGTAACGTTACAAAACTTTACGAATTTCGTAACGATGCTTGTTTTCTTTCCGTAAGGTTAAGGAACCTTACGGGTCATGTAATTACTCCTTTTTTAGCTTTCGGAATGTTACGAAAATTCATGGATTGTGTAACAATACTTCCTTTTGATTTCCGGCATGTTACGGAATTTCACGGATTGCGTAACAATGCTTCCTTTTGATTTCCGGCATGTCTCGGAACTTCACGTATTGTGCAACAAAGGGTGCCAAGTACCTCGAAGCGGTCAACCAAAGGTTGCATGCCATCAAACAATAGTCCCCGGACGAAATTAGGGTATGACAGTTGCCCCTCTTTACTTACCTTTTATCGAAGATAAGAGGAAAGAAAAGATAAAACACTGATTTCGTCCGTCTTCGCCCTTTCCGTGATTAGTCTATGACGACTTCCGTCTTTCCTTCTTCTTTCTCTACACAACACAAAACAAACACAAACAACAAAAAACACCAATAACATAATATACACATATACACATATTTGGCGAAGGAACCAATCGGGAAAATAACAAAAAACAATATTTCCCAGTCACCGGAGGCTCCGCGCTTGATAACGGAGGACACATGAACAGTGCTAGGAAATCAATTCATGGGGCTCCGAATAGGACGGTGGAGGATACACGAACAGCGCTAGGCAATCAATTCGTGGGGCTCCGGACTTGATGGTGGAGGACGCATGAATGACAATCAATTCATGGGGCTCCGGATAAGATTTGAGGGTGGAGGATAGACGAACAACGCTAGGCAACCAATTTGTGGGGCTCCAGACTCGATGGTGGAGGATGCATGAACAGCGCTAAGTAATCAATTCATGGGACTCTGAATAAGATTTGAGGGTGGAGGATAGACGAACAACGCTAGGCAATCAATTCGTGGGGCTCCAGACTCGATGGTGGAGGATGCATGAATGACAATCAATTCATGGGGCTCCGAATAAGATTTGTTGGCAAGACCGAATGGTCCACCGGGTTTTTTCACCTAAAAAGGTGAACATGCTTTAGCAAGGAAAAATAAATCATTCGCGAGAGCACCATATCTTAGAGAAACAATATACCTATGCCAAAAGCAATTTTCCTTGTAACAGAAAATGAAGGGTAGGATGTCAACATTTAGCTTTTAAATGAACATTCAGGGGAAACTTCGGGTCAAACTGAAACTGGGAATAAAATCACTCATAGTGTATAAAAACTCACACAGACAAGTGTTTTACCCTAATCCCAAACCATAACTGCACCATGACTTTATTTTGCACATGATTTCCTGTCGAACCAAAAGATCACATGCACGATCACGGATCAATAGGATTTTCTCGAGGGTAGTGTTTTTGGAGAGGAAGCTAGGTGTGTCGGTCTTTTCCCCTTTGTTTATGTGGGGCGGGATATCGCCAGTCGAGAGCGACTTTGAATGGCAATCCCAAAGGAAGAACTACTTCAAAAATGGGTTTTCCTTTGCCGGCAGTCATTTACCCTGCCGAAAATTTATCTGGTCGGAAGATCTTCTATTCTCTTTCTTGCTTTCCATTATTGATCGGGAATTATTCTGTTTTCCTCTGATCTTTTTCCTTTTTACTTTCTTCCGATCTTCGACCGGGAATCCTTCTTTTCCTTTTCTTTTCTTTCTTTTCATTTCTTCCTTTCCGATCTTTGTTTAGGAATTCGGGTTTTAGCATTCGTTATTCGCTCTCCCTTGATGAGATTCTGCTGTCCTTTTCTTCGGGGGAAAGGATGAGGATTCTTTTCATTGGCCAAGGTTCAAAGTAGCTTAAGGTTGTGTCTCAACATGGTCTTTTCATCGTGCGAGCCCGATTTTGATATCTGGGGCAAAACCAATTCGTGCGTCAAGGTGTTGGTCTCGGGTTGAATTTCCATATTATTTCCACGAGGCACGCGTAACAATGATGATTTGGAAACAACGTGCAAAATTAGTCATGGCTACAGCTAGGTGGGTACTCAAGCATCCAGTTTATGGCATCGTGATACTAAGGCTTAGGATTTACACAAGTAGACCCAATATTTCCAAATTATGTTCTTTCATCGGTTCAATGAATCCATCCATTCTTATCTCGGTTATTCTGGAAAATAAACTCTGAGCGTCAGTCTCTTGTTTCCAACAGATATGTTTGCTCTTTGCGAATGATTTATGCTTCCTATGACCATAACATGCCGACCTTCGAGGTCTTTCTTTGTTTTTTCTTTTTGTTTCATTTTTTCGTTTACAAAAAACTATACATCCATCGTTATCTATGAGAAAAACTTGTCTTTGTACACCTACATTCCTATACACGACAAACTTTTTCTGTATACACATGCATTAAAAACTCTTTATCTTTATATCAACACGGTCTATAGACAAACTCTATTCCTGTTCAAAGATTTCTTTTTCATTTTTTCAACATACACTCGTGGTTTATACAAAAATTTCTTTATATACACTCATTACTCACACACAAGAATTTCTTTTCACACCTTATTTACACACACAAAAAACTCTTTTCTTTTCCTTATATATAGACACGACATTTGTTCACAATGCCTCTTTCTTTTTTCTATTCTTGGCGTTATCATGATTTTTTGTTCGTTTTATTTTTAGGACGACATTCCTAAAGGAAAACTCTACAAGGTTCCGGAATTTCAACAAACATTATCGACAATAACGAAGTAAGCACTAACGCAACAGTCCAAACAACATGTATGCATAAAACAAAAGACAATCGAAAAAAACAAAACAAACGTTAGTCCCTCAAGTTATAAAAATAAAATGATATGTAACAGATAAAAGAGGAAACATAAAAGAGAATATGAATCTGGGGATCCCCCGGTCATGTGGCTCCACTCCCTCCCAAGAAACTGAGTAAATCTGTCATCTCCTCATCCATGTGGACCTCCTCTGCATCGCCGGGAGCCTCTGCGAGCGCCTCCCATGCCTGGGCCTCAGACCAATCTTCGGGCCATGCAACCTCAGCCCTGAACTGATCTGGAGTAGGGCACGCAAAAGGAGCAAAACCCTGGCTCTGCTGACTGATGCTGAGCTGGTAGAGACACTCATGTATCTGCACCTGCCCCCTGTGGTTGGCCGCCTACTGGCGAACCAAGTGCTGTAAATACCGCTCCATGCCAAATGACCCAGTTGGATTGGCCAGATGAGGTGGCGACGGTGCATCTGCGGCCTGCGGTGCATCACCCTGCGCCTGTCTAGGCGTGCAATACTTCTCAATGAAGGCCCGGGTGATCGGTGGTCGAATCACCTTACTAGGTGTGACGGGAACCCCGAAAGACTGGCAGAGACCCGTGATCAATGCCGGAAAACCCAGGGCCCTGTTAGACTTATCTGGGTCTAGAGGGTGCCTGGTAGGTGGCATACCTGCAAATAAATAAATGGCGTCAGCGATCAACTGAGCCACATGGACGCTCATCCGTGTCAGGATGGCATACACCAGCTGACACTTCGGCAGAGGGAGGTCGGAGTTATGATCGCTTGGCAAGACGTTGCTGAGCAGTAATGTCATCCACATCTGAGTCAAGGTGGTCATGCTGGTGCGCATGATCCGCACCCGCCTCCCGGCAGCGGTTCGGACAAAATCCTGACCCGATATGCATAACTACTGGGCGATGGCCTCCTCGTCAAATCCATCAGCTCGGTTCTTTCTCTGACTAAACTCGCACTCCTGGCCCTCCTCTAACACTAGCGGGTCACCCAGGAACTGGCTGAGGGCGTCTGCATCAAAAGGAATCAACTGGCCCCTTACCCATGACCACATGTCCCGCATGCCCTCCTCCGTGGGCCAAGCATTAGCATAAAACTCTAGGACTATATCTGGGTCAAACTTAGCCATGGGAGTGACCAGCGACATCCAACACCGGCGAGCTATCTCTTCCTGAAAATCTGTGTACTCATCGTCCTTGAGCTGGACGCGTCTCTCTCGGTGGAATGACCATCCTTTGATGGCCTCGAAATGCTGCTGGTGCTCAGCGCTCCTGAAACGATGGTTGTCAAACTCGGGAGCGGCACTGGTCCCTTCAGCCGCGGCGTCCTTCCTAGATCTCTTTGCGGAGAGCTTCCTCGGTGGCATTTCCTGCGAGGACAACATTTGGAAAGTTAGTTTACAAGAAATATACCAATCATTACAAACAAGAGCCAAACAACACTTCATATGGCGCGAGTGTAAACATGCACTCTATATAATAATCATATTGGGGCCGTGCTATTTTATGACACATACGCATTTGCACACATAAAAATTTTGTGAGAAGCATTTTACGACACATTTCCATTTACATATTTTTTCACAAACCTTTTCATGCTACATCCTATATATATACACATTTTTTGGAAGGCTTCTTTTGCTACCTACTCACAAATACACATATTTTGAAAAACACTTTTACGCTACCCATCCAAACACTTTGTAAGGCACTTCATGCAAGGCATTTTCATGCTATATATATATTCATATTTTGCAAGGCATTTATTCAACATTTTGCAAGGCTTTTTATTCAACATTTTGCAAGGCATTTCATTCAACATTTTTCAAGGCATTTCATGCTACATATTTACATACATATATATTATCGAAGGGCTTTTTCATGCTATCTAAGCGCAAGGCATTCCTCATGAGGCAGCAAGCTTTGAATTTCTAGTCAAAAAAAATTCCTCAACATATTCTAATACTCATGCATCTTTTACATTCAAAACCGGAAACTTAGATTCCTAGGCATGAGTCATCCTTTTGGCACTTTAGTCTAGCTTCTACAAACTACCCACACACTCACAATGCGCACAATTTATTTTGCAAGCTAAGTTCCACAAAATCATGCGCAAATGCCATTGAGGCATTTCACCAAAAACGTGAAAAATGATGACCTAGGGGCTGCAAAATTGGTGATTCCCGTAGCCTTCTTTTTGAATGAGGGGGGGGGGGGGGAAGAGTTTTTGGTGCAGAAACCTTCCCCCTTCCCCTTTTTAACCCATTTCGTGCAGGGGTTGCTCGCCCAGGCGAGCTAACCTGTAATTTTTTTTTTGGGAAATAAGTAAGACTCCTAAGGGTCAGTGTTCGCTTACTCGAAACCCCTTAGGGTAGATTAGGCATCTGATACTTACTTTATAGACATAACAACAATAATTACTGGAGATTTTAAAGGATACTAGGCTACTTTGCAGCGGCACTTTCCGTTTGTCCTGGGCTAGGCAAAGGATGACGACCTATTGGTCGTGACCCAAGCCTCTCCTTGCGTCCATCCCTAAGTACCTGAAAGTAGGAAACAACAATGCATGGCGAATCGTGACCGCGTCGTCGTCTTACCTTAATTGGTTTCTTCCTTTAACCTTGTCTCGACCTCTGACCGTTGCCTAAGACGATTCTACCCCTGTTATCACAAAATATGCATGCGTATGCGCATGCATGAATGTTTTCGAATGCAATAATCTTCTTAGTGAAAGCTGGTTAGGTTCAGTTTTAATTAAGCGCTTGGGGCACCCCATGAACTGAGCGAAAAGGCTCAGGTTATTACAAACTGCATATGGTTTAAAACCAAAGTGAGGACTGAAGCCTCAGACCCATGTTCTCTTCTTTAAAAGAATTGTGATGAGACAATTACAGCGGACAGGAATCCCTGGAGGAAACCAAAAAGAACACAAACACAAAAATAAAAAGAACATGTAGCGGTTTCCTCCATTGCCCCAGATTTCAAGCGTAATACCGCTTAACAACATCGGAGTTCATGGGCGAGGGTAACTCCTCACCATCCATGTTGGTGAGCACTAGAGCCCCCCAGAAAAAGCCCTTTTCACAACGAAAGGTCCTTTGTAATTTGGGGCCCATTTCCCTTGATTATCTTTAACAGCGTGGGATATCTTTTTCAGGACAAGGTCCCCCTGATTGAACTTGCGCGGGCATACCTTCTTGTCGAACGCGTTCTTTATCCTTTGTTGATAGAGGCGCCCATGGCTCATGGCCGTCAAACGCTTACCTTCAATAAGGTTGAGTTAGTCGTAGCGTGTTTGAGCCCACTCTGATTCCTCTAGGCCCGATTCTGCTAGTATCTTTTGGGAAGGGACTGTCATACCCTAATTTCGTCCGGGGACCTTTGCTTGATGACATGCAACTTTTGTTTGGTCCTTGTGAGGTGCTTGGCACCCATCATTAGGCAATTTGTGAAGTTCCGGGACATGCCAGAAATCAAAAGAAAATACTGATGCACAATCCGTAAGGTTCTGTGACACACCGGAAATTAAATGGAAGCATCGTTGCATAATTAGTGAAATTCCGTAACATTCCGTAAGTCAAAAGAGGGGATGATTATGTAATCCGCAAGGTTCCGTAACATTACGGAAAGAAAACAAGTATCGTTACGAGATTCGTAAGTTTCCGTAACTTTACGAAAAAAAAGAATCACCAAAAAAGGTAAGGGGGGTGAACTTATCAAGATAGGGGTGTAAATAGCAATTCAAATCTAGGCCTCCGGAACATTTTGGAAGTTGGGTTGCTTAAGGAGGAAGCAACTGGGCGGCAAGCTCCTCCACGTTTTTGAAAAATGGTTTCCGGGGCTTTCGTGGCTTCCGTAATACTTCCGTAAAATTTCCGAAAACCTTGGGTAAGCATATTCCACTTAACATTGGTGAAAGGGAAAAGAAAAAAGATGAAAATCAAATTCGAAAACACTTCCGTAAGGATTCCGTAACTTTTCAGTAAAATACAAAAAGGGGGGTGAACTTAGTAATTCGGGTGCGCTTAGAAATCTTCTTCATTAAGTCTTTGGGCGGCAAGCACCTCCCTTTTTTCTATAAATAGGGGAGGGGGGAGCTGTTTCAAAATGTTCAAGACCCCTTTGGCTATGCATTTCGGCTATTTTGGGCAAAAAACACGTTTTCGTGAAGAAAAATCGAGTGGAAGTGCTTCTGTAACGCTTCCGTAAGCGATTCTGTGGAAATTCTTCATCGTTCTTCGTCGTTCTTCACCGTTCTTCATCTGTTCTTCGTTCGTTCTTCGTTCTTCAACGGGTAAGTTTTCGAATCCGAGACTTTCAATTCATTTCTTGTTTTGTGTACTTTCACTTTAATTTCGTTTACTTTCAGTTTTCTTTACTTCCCTTTTGACGTGCTTAAGCCATTTATTTAAGTCATTTCTCGCTTAATATAAAAATAAAATAAATTTTCACCGATCGTTTGAATTGTATCATCCGTTAATTTCGTTTAAAATGAATTCCAACCGTTCGGTCGTGCCGTAACCACGTTGGAAATCAAAAAAAGAGGTAAAATAATAATATAATAATCAAAAAATATTTTTTAGTAAAGTAAAGCGAAAAATCAATCGGACGTTTTCTCTTTGGGATTTCTCATTCTTAATCGAATTGACTAATAACTAAGGTGAAACTAAGGCTAAAATCAACTCGCCTAGTCAAGCTCGTCCACAAAAATAGGTTTTTGAAAGTTTATCACTTCAATTTCTTATTAAGTAAAATGGGTCATTTTTAAGGTCCAACGCCTTAAAATGATCACCTTTCAAGTAAAAAGAATCACTTGATTCACGCATAAGAAAGAACTACGTAGGTCTGATTTTCTCATCCCAATTGAGGAATACGTAGGAGCAAAGGGAAACACCCTTGTCGACCACAAAAGAGAAAAAATATAAAAAAGGGTATAAAGGATATAAGGACATAAAAGGGAACGTAAAAATCAAAGTCATGTTTGCACATTCGATTAAAGGCTGTCGTCCCTTGTGACGGACGTGTGGGGTGCTAATACCTTCCCCGCGCGTAAATACAACTCCCGAGCCTTTCACTTAAAAGTTCGTAGATCGCGTCTTTTCCGGTTTTTCCGACGTTTTCCTCAAATAAACGTTGGTGGTGACTCCGCGCGTATTTCTTTCGTGGAACACGCATCCCGCGAGTCTCGCATCGCCCTCCCGCCGTAGGGTAGGTTGCGACAGTTGGCGACTCCACTGGGGACTGTTTTTAGAGAGTTAGGCCATTTAATCTTGTGCAATGTTTTACGATGACTTACTCCTTTGTTTGTTTTCCTTCATTATGTTCTTGTATATATAACTCTTTGATGCTTTTAGTGCATTTTTTGTATGCTTGAGGTAAATATTTATTCATTTGATGCACACAAACACTAACACTATTTGCACACATGGTGAGTTGAAAAAGGGCCCTATACCCGGGTTCGTGGGAACATAAGGAGTGGAGGTGAATCCGTGATCATGCTAGGTCTCCGACTTGCTTGATTACAGTGAACCCTCATCTAGAGTTTTTCTCTTTGAAAACATATTGTTGCTAGTAGTCCCTACTGCTGCAGTATGTTCTTCGAAGGGGATGATACCTCTAGAAACCATCAAGAGAGATATGACTACCTTGGGGGTTATTACTAAAAGCCTAGTTAGCTCTCTCCCTTATAGGTCCCTTAAATAGGGGCACGGAGCAAACACGCTGCGTGCCATTTTTCACACTGCCATGCATAAGTGTCATATACCCTTTTGCTTATATTCAGTGAGTATTGTCATACTATGTACATTCCCGTGTTGCGCCTTTCGCATATGCATCGCACATGGGTTCTGTCTTGATCCCCTCTGTAAACAAACCAACGAAGGGTCCGTGTCACCGTTTTAAATACATACGTTGGGGCACTTTGCTACCCCTAGACGTTGTATCTAAGGAGGAGACAATTTCTCGGGCTCCCGTATTCGTAAATTGCATCTGTGTCATATGCATTTCTTCATACATTCATCCATTCCACCCATGATAGATGTCGGAGTTTTGATTCGCACTAGATTTTATTTCACTTTAGTAAAACATGGGATCAAGTCAAAAGCCTTCGCTTAAAAAGAGGTTCTAACAAGTCAAATTCAAGAGCTTAGAGGTCACTAGTTTACGAGAGTTGGGGCAATTAATGGGTCAACTTCAACGGCAAGCCTTCCGCAAAGCCTATGGTAAGGTTTGGGACCTAGCTAGGGTAGAAGTCTCCATGGAACCAATTGCATCCCTTTCCCAGTATTATGACCAGCCCCTAAGGTGTTTCACATTTGAGGACTTCCAGCTAGTGCCGACTGTGAAAGAGTTTGAAGAAATCCTGGGATGCCCACTGGGAGGAAGGAAGCCATATCTTTTCTCTGGGTTCTATCCCTCCACGACAAGAGTTGCCAAGGTAGTGAAAATCTCAGCACAAGAGTTGGACCGTGTAAAGCAAAACAGGAATGGGGTAGTCGGAGTACCAAGGAAGTGTTTGGAGGAAAGGGCAAAAGGCCTTGGCAAATCAAGGCGACTGGGCTTTCTTTTATTGACATCTTGGCGCTCTTGATCTTTGGAGTTGTCCTCTTTCCGAATATGGAAGGGTTAGTGGACCTAGCAGTGATTGACGCTTTCCTCGCCTTTCATCATGGCAAGGAAAGCCCGGTCGACGCCATTTTGGCCATGTATGACACATTCGACCGGGGAGGTGAAAAGAGTGGCGCAAGAATTGTTTGTTGTGCACTGGCTCTCTATGTGTGGCTGGTTTCACACCTTTTTTTCCAAGAAGGAAGGAAGAATCGAGATTCTATCTTCATACGAAGGATGTCCAAAGGTTCCCTTGATGGAACAAGGGGTTGTATTAATTATAATCCCGTCCTCGCCATAAGACAGCTTGGCTACCTCATGAGAGGAGTGCCATCAGACGAAAGCATCACGCCTTTCATCGCACGGGGTTTCAGTGACCACAACGCGAGGGTACTCCAAGGAGTTCGCAAGGCATGGGATGCGGCGTGAAGAAAGGACAGAGAGCTTAGGGGAAGCCGTAATGGGATCATCGGCGGCTATCATAAGTGGCTGAGAGTTTGAACACAAGGATTGGATTGGCTCCCAAATCTAAAGACTGTGAGAGACGATGAGGTTAAAGCTTCGGAAGAAAGTGATGAGGTACAAGCCCTAAAGGCAGAGCTTGAAAGAGCCCGGGTAGTCGAAGAGAAGTTCAAGTCCATAGCCATCAAAGTCTGAAAAGAGTATGATGAACTAAGGGACGTCAATATGGCCACAGCTGAAGCCTTGGAACGAGAAACCAAGAAGGCCCGAAAGGAAGAACACGACCATAGCAAAGTTTTGAGGGGCTTTATAGGGCAGCAATAGTGAGCTCAAGCTCCGAAGAGGTGAAAGGAATCATCACGGGTCAAAGGCATGATCTTGAAGGACGAGCTAAAGGCTTGCCTTAGGTCGAAAAGAAATTTGTCCCAACAGTTAAGCGAGACTGAAGGGAATATGTGGGCCATCATCGATGAGTGCAAAGAGAAGCTAAATCTAGCAGCGACTCACGAGCAAAGGCTAGAGGATGAGTACGCCAAGATATCAGCAGAAAGGGAAGCAAGGGAAAGGGTAATTGATTCATTGCACCAAGAGGCAACAATGAGGATGGACCGATTTGCTCTTACTTTGAACAGGAGTCAAGAACTTCCCCGATTGCTAGCCAAGGCCAAAGCAATGGCGGACACCTACTCCGCCCCCGAGGAGATCCACAGACTTCTCAGCTATTGTCAGCATATGATAGACTTAATGGACCGTATGATTAGAAACCGCTAGGAAGTTTGTATTGTCGCTCAGATCTTGACTAGTTATAAATTTTTGAATAAAATGAGTTTATCCCACGTTTTTACTCCAAAAATCAGTGCGAATCAAGTCACTCCCGCATTTTATCTCTAGCATGCATTGTATGTTGGTCTCGTCCTTTGTCACGGGAAGCCGAAAGGTCCATATCACCTTCTTAACTGTACACATAGGGCACTGCGCCCCCAAATGCGCAAGTAAGAAGAGATAATTTTTCGGGCTCTCGTGTCCGTAAATGCATTCATATCATGCATCGCATAAACATCTCTTCATGGCATCATAATGAACATATCGTTCCTGCATTTGTCTGTTATCATATTACAGCCTCACATTTTGCATGAGTCATGGCATCATCATGCATATGCGTTCAACAAACTTTTTGATCTGCAAAATTGCATACCATTTGTTTTCATGTTTGCTCATCCTTGCGTTTTCCTCTACAAAACAAAAACAAAAAAGGGGAAGCATGAAACTTCACACTACATTCTTAGTTGCATGTGTTAGGCACCATGAGCCAACCATGTTGGGATCATAAACCCATTTCTAAAAAAAAAAAAAAACACAACAACAAAACAAAATAATTGAACATGGTACCTAATGCATGGTTAACTAGGAAATGGTGTTTCTTCGGGCATCTCAATTTCATAATTACATTTTCCGTGCATAAGCTTAAAGTATGCCCGAGTCATTCATCCCTATGAGATGTTGTTGAAGTATTGGCGATCAGAATTGCCATTCCTTGGATTATAGGGTTGAACCAAGCTCATTCTTTTACAAAAAGGTTCATCAAGTCAAGTTGAAATATGGAAGTAACCGTCTTGCAAAATTGGGGCAAAAGATGAATCGAGTCACATCACTACTTCGTCTACTGCCAAACATATTTAGGATTGTTGATGTCCTTGTTACTTCCAGTTTCACCTTGACAAAGATGTCATGGACCATGTTGAAAATCTAAATTGATTCAACCCCATATCCTGCGTAAAAATTCGCAATACTTCAACTGTACATCATTCGCCTGCATCCATGCTTTTCATTGGTTGCATTGCTCATTGCATTCTTTCCTTGAAAAATAAAATAAAATAAAATAAAATGAACTTAATCATTGTTATAAAAAAGAAAAGGACACGTTTTACGGCGCCCTTACCGAACTCGTGCTAGAGCTAGAGTAATGGGTGAAGTAGAGGAGGTGCAAGAGAAGATGAAGGCCGAAATGGAGGCCATGAAAGAGCAAATGGCCACAATGATGGAGGCCATGATGAGCATGAAGAAGATAATGGAAGCCAGTGCGGTTATAGTTGCCGCTACTAGCGCTGTCGCTAAGGTGAACCCGATGCTCCCATCTGGCCTCAAGCAAATGAATCATCCAACCTCAAATATGGTAGGCAAAGATTTGGGAAGTACGGACGACCCCATGATGTGCAAATTCAAAACGAGCACGCCTTCCCATCATATGGCTTGCCTCCCAACTATACACCACCCAATGTGGCATACACTCTCAATGAAAATCTCAATAACTCCACACCCATACTCATTAAGAGCCAACAACCTCAATCTGATCATGCACATGTCTATCGACCCATGGAGGAGACACATGGAATGCCCCACCACAATCTAGCCGACTTCGAGCCTTGCCTCGGATATGCCACTGAAGGGCAAGCAGTTGGTGGTATAGCCTTTCCTCTTTCCTTGGATATTGGGTTTTTTACCCTCATGCTATGGCAGAAATGGGAAAGAGGAAAGGCTCAGGGCCATTGAAGGAGGTAAAGATTATGCCTTTGCTAACCTAGAAGAGTTGTTCCTAGTACCCAATATCATCACCCCTCCCAAGTTCAAGGTGCTGGACTTTGACAAGTACAAGGGGACTACTTGCCCCAAGAACCATCCAAAGATGTATTGTCGGAAGATAAGGGCATACGCAAAGATGAAGAATTGCTAATACATTTCTTCCAAGAAAGTCTTACTGGGGTAGCTGTTACCTGGTACACTAACTTGGAACCTTCCCGAGTCTATTCTTGGAAGGACCTAGTGGTTGCCTTCGTTAGGCAGTGTCAGTATAATGTCTTCGGATAGGATGCAACTACAGAACATGTGCAAAAAGGGAGACGATAATCGTGATGGTAGACACATTATCGGTACTCTACTATGAAAAGATGGTGGGCTACGCACCCTCAAAGCTTTGCAGATTTGGTCTTCGCCAGTGAAAGGATCAATGTGGGTCCGAAAAGAGGCAAATTATATCATCCTACTAGGACGACTGAGAAAACTGGGGCAAATGAAGAGGGTGAGAAAGAGGGAGAAACCCATGCTGTGACTGCCATTCCTATACGGCCAAGTTTCCCACCAACCCAACAATGTCATTACTCAGTCAATAACAAACCTCCTCCTTACCCACCACCCAGTTATCCACAAAGGCCATCCCTAAATCAACCACAAAGCCTGTCTACCGCACTTCCAATGACGAAGACCACCTTTAGCACAAACCAAAAAACACCAACAAAAAGGAATTTTGCAGCGAGAAAGCCTGTAGAATTCACCCCAATTCCAGTGTCCTATGCTGACTTGCTCCCATATCTACTTGATAATTCAATGGTAGCCATAACCCTAGCCAAGGTTCATCAACCTCCATTTCTCCGAGAATACGACTCGAACGCAACATGTGCTTGTCACGGAGAAGCCCCGGGGCGTTCCATTGAGCATTGTAGGGATCTGAAGCGTAAGGTGCAAGGTCTAATTGATGCGGGCTGGCTGAAATTTAAGGAGAATTGCGTGTAAATCCTGACATTGATAAGAGATGCCACACATGGGGCAATTTTGAAGGCTGTTGTTAGGTGTCTCTAATGACTCATCAGGATTTTCAAGTTTATGCCATTATTGTAAACCACAGTTACAATGTTAAATGAAATAAATAAAGTTGATATCTTTGTCCCTCATCCTCTCACAAACGCATGTTTGCTTATTCAACTTTCACTGGAATGTGGGTGCAAGCCATTGGTCTGTTTGCTCAAGCGACCTGCGCTCCTGAGTGTTGACTTCTAAGACTGTTCAATCAGAGATTACTCGTCTTGCACGTTGGTGGGGGTGCCGTAAAACAACGAATAAAGTTCAAAACAAATAAGTTTCAAAATAAAAAATAAAAAGGCATTTGATTGACTGTGTTTTCAAGTAAAAATATAGACGTTCATGTGACTTCATTTTATCATTCCAGAAAGTTTGTCTTCTTAGAGAAGCGAGTTGTCAAGAATAGGATGTTGGACAAATGGCCTCAGTTACCTTAAGAAAAAGGGGGGTTGAATTAAGATGCAAAGACTATTCCCCAATTGAACTATCACTCTTTCTTTTTGGATTAACAATGCACCCTTAACATGAATTACTCAAAAGACAATTCAAAATAAACTTCTTTAAAGCAAAAGATAAATAGCAATAAATAAAAGAAGTTTAAGGGAAGAGAGGAATGCAAACTTGATTTATACTGGTTTGGCCACTTCCCGTCCAGTCCTCAAGCAACCCACTTGACATTTTCCACTCTCTTTGTAAAACTCCTTTTACAAAGTCTGAACTACACAAGGATAACCCTTCCCTTGTGTTCAGGAATCCTCTACAACAAGAGACTCTCGGTCTCTTAATCCCTTTTCAGAAGTAAGAAGAAGAGAAGAAGAAATCTCTCTTGAAAGAGATAGATTGTACAATGAAGACCAATCAAAATTCCTTATTGAATATGCAAGTGGTTGACCAAGGAATCTTTTTGAGAGGATAAGACATTTCAGTTCAGAAAAACTCTTAATCTTTTGAAAGGATAAAACTTTTTGGGCAATGAAAACTCTCTTTAAATTCGTGTTTCCAAGTCACCTTTGATGGCCATTCATAAACCATTCGAATAGATGTGACTCTTGGAAATTATTTTCTGAAAATCTCCTCTGGTAATTGATTAAAAGACTTATGTAATCGATCACAGGCTTTAAAATTTGAATAAACTGCTGGTAATCAATTACCATCCATGTGTAATCGATTACACATTATAAATTTTGAATTCGAATTTCTAGTGACTGTTATAAACATTTTCAGCTGCTGGTAATTGATTACCAGAGAGTAAATCTCAATTTAAAATGATTTGGATAGAAGTCTTTGGCCAAACCTTTTGCTTTTTCAATTTGGAAACTTCTTCCTAAGATTCTAGAGATCAACTTGATCATATATCTTGATTTTCTTGGATTCTTGGATTCTTGTCTTGAATAAAACTTGGAAGTACTTGATCCTTTGGCATCATCAAAACATCTTGCTTCTACATAGGAGTCATTTGACTTAATCCATCAAAAAATCCTTCAACTATTTCTCATCCTTGGAAAATTCTTTTTGCAAGAATCAACTGCTTCTTTCATTCTTCCTCACTACGAGGCTATGAAAACAAGACAACGATTGGTACCTCAAAGCCTTACACTGGGGCAATGAGGGGCATCGTGCATGAGCCTCAAGTGAACCTAGGGGCAGATTAGAAGTTCTCACCCAATAGGTTCCCTCCTACAAGGTCATGACAAAAGACAACGATTGGTACCTCAAAGCCTTACACTGGGGCAATGAGGGGCACCGTGCATGAGCCTCAAGTGAACATACGGGCCGATCAAAAGTTCTCACCCGTTGATGTTTTTATACAAAAAAAGGGGGGGGGGGGGACAAACCCTAGGATTTCAATGGATTGATTAAACATCAAATGGCTCCATTGCCGTCACTCCAAAATGGTCAAGTGACTAAATAAAAAAGAACATACACTCTGAGGGAATTCCCGGAGAGATTTGCAAAAAGATAGGATGAGGTTGCATGAATTATCACCTTTTTCAAAAGGACAGTCAATCTGTGTTTTCCAAAAAAAATCAAATCAAAATCAAAATCACAAAATAGGGAAAGAATGTCATTAACATTTTACAACTTTCTATTACATTGCATTGTTTCATATAAAGTCCGCATTTACCCAAATTTCACAACAAAGGTTGCATGCATTTGCATCCCTCAAAATCATGTTAACTACATAGATTTCCTACATCTAAATGTCCAAACCTTTTGGATTTGGGATGATCGATCCTCTCGATGAGTCGATCTCTTGCTTTCTCATAAGGGTGAACCCTTGGGTACTAGTACCCTCACCTTTAGAGGACTACATGTCCTCGCCTTGAGAGGGCTACCTGCCCTCGCCTTGGGTACTAGTTACCCTCACCTTCAGAGGGCTACACGCCCTCGCCATCAGAGGACTGCATGTCCTCACCTTCAGAGGGCTACACACCCTCGCCATCAGAGGACTGCATGTCCTCACCTTCGTAGGGCTACACGCCCTCACCTTTAGAGGACCACACGTCCTCACCTTCAGAGGGCTACACGCCCTTGCCATCAGAGGACTGCATGTCCTCACCTTCAGAGGGCTACACGCCCTCGCCATCAGAGGACTGCATGTCCTCACCTTCGTAGGGCTACACGCCCTCACCTTTAGAGGACCACACGTCCTAACCTTCAGAGAGCTACACGCCCTCACCATCAGAGGACTGCATGTCCTCACCTTCAGAGGGCTACACGCCCTCGCCATCAAAGGACTGCATGTCCTCACCTTCGTAGGGCTACACGCCCTCACCTTTAGAGGACTATACGTCCTCGCCAATAGAGGGCTGCACGCCCTCACCTTGAGAGGACTACACGTCTTCGCCAACAGAGGGTTGCACGCCCCCACCTTAAGAGGACTACACGTCCTCACCAACAGAGGGTTGCACGCCCTCACCTTGAGAGGACTACACGTCCTCACCAACAGAGGGCTGCACGCCCTCACCTTGAGAGGACTACACGTCCTCGCCAACAGAGGGCTGCACGCCCTCACCTCCAAAGGACTACACATCCTCGCCTTGAGAGGGTTGCACGCCCTCACCTTTAGAGGGCTACATGTCCTCATTTTCAGTGTGCTCCACATCCGCACCTTAAGAGAATTTAAGGTCCTCTGTCCTTAAATGCTTAACCGAGACTTGCACTCCCGGTTAAGGGACCAGTAGTTTCCTTTTAACGGTTCCTGGGCCACCCCCTGATATTGGAGGAGGGCCAACTGTGCGAGCACAACCAGAGAGGGAGGCTATCACACAGCTACTATGCATACCGAGGCAAGATTTCACCCGTGCCGCTGCAAAGAGACGAGTGCGGATCATGCGCACTAACATGACCACTCTTACACAGATATAGATGACATTGCTACTTAGCAACATTCTGCCCAGCGACCGCAATGCCAATCTCCCCCTGCAAAAGTATCAGTTGGTCTGTGTCATCCCGACATGGGTATGTATGCATATGGTTCAACTGATTTCTGATACCATCTATTGTTTGCAGGGATCACACCCACAAAGACACCCAGTGGACCTGAAGAAGTCCAACAGGGCCCTGGGGTTTCCAGCTCTGGTTACGGGCCTCTGTCAGCCCTACAGGGCACCCGTTCCCCCCAGCAAGTTCATGTCGTCGTGGCATAGGTAAGTATGCACCTCCCCCAACTGATTTCTGATGTCATCTATTGTTTGCAGGGATTGTGCCCGCAAGACACCTAGTGGACCCGAAGAAGGCCAACAGGGTCTTGGAGTTGCCAGCTCTAAATACGGGTCTCTGTCAGTTCTAGGGAGTGCCTGTCGCCCCTAGCAAGGTCATCAGGCCCCCCTACCAATCGAGCTTTCATCAAGAAGTACTGCGCCCCCAGGCAGGCGCAGGGCGAGACACCACAGTAGCATTGGGATGGCCGGTAGCGGGCAATAGACGCACCGCCACCACCTTTAGAGTTCACCTCTGCTCATCCATAAAAAGGTTTGAGTATTGCCTACACCACATGGCCGACCCATAGGCGACCAAGTCCAAAGCCAAAGGTAAGCAAAGTATTAGGTCAGTGACCGACAAGTCATAAGGCGTCCAGCTCAAGACGTTAAAGAAGCGCCACTAGGAGGCAACCTAGTAACTTTTAAAATTCTGCTTGCTATTTGATCACTTTTTATAGTAGGACACACCTAGTTGCTCATGATCATGGGAATTTAAATAAAACAAGCGCAAGCTCGGAAGGTAGTCATACCTCACAAAATATATATATGTATGTTTAGGTAGTGAAAATACCTTAGATATGCATGTATGTAAACAAAAAAATACTTCACAAAATATATATATGTATGTTTAGGTAGCAAGATACCTTGGACACGCATGTATATAGCAAAAATATCTCACAAAACCTATATATGTTTAGGTAGCAAAATACCTCAAAAAAAAAATAAATAAGTTGTCTAGCTGAAAAACCAACATGCTTTTGAAAAGAGATGACTTCCAACTTTTCTTTGAAAAAATTCACTGATCATAACTAGTTTTTGAAAAAATGTGTGTACACCTGAAGGGTGAATGCTGTGAAATTTTCCCGAGTACCCAAAATGGACTAGGATGAATGCACAAATTGATAAAAGAACATATTTTGGAAACATTGGGTTGATTTAAAATAGAGGAAATGAATCCTGAGCCCTAGCATCACATGACCATAAAAATTTGACACTTGAGTGTCCGCATAGGTGCATGCATGACCAGTTTTGCATAAAATTTCCAAATCATCATCTTTGCATTTGTGTCATGGAAATAATGTGGGGCATCCCTTTTATCCTTGAACCAAACCAAACCCCGCCATGTATTATGTCTAGCCATTCTACAAGCTTTGAGCCAAAATCCTGACTCACCATAAACTTTGACCCAGGGTGAGAATGTCAATCCTTACCCTCGGAAGGAAAAAAGAAAAGAAGGAAAATTTCCAATCAAAGAGAAAGCAAAAAGAAAAGAAGGAAAATTTCCAATCAAAGAGAAAACAAAAAGAAAAGAAAGAAAATTCCCAATCAAAGAATGGGAGAAAGTAAAAAAGGAAGAAGAAGAAGGAAAGAAAGCTCTTGATCAAGGATCGAAAGAAAACAGAAGAAATGTGCAGAAAGGTCTTTGGACCGGACAATATCTGAACAATACAGAATTGTCACCAAATGAACGAAAAGAAGGAAAGGAAACCATGACCTAAAGTGGTCTTCTCCCTTTAATTGCCAACCAAAATCTTGTGTGCTAGCGACTTTTTCGCCCCGCACTAAACCAAAATAGAAAAGGAAAAAAGCGAAAAAAAAAATCAAAAGCCGAAAAACCCACCAAAAGAACCCGTTTCCAAGGGAAGTCCTATTGATCCATGATCACGCATGTAATCTTTGATTTGATAGGAAATGATTTGTAAAATCAAGTCATGACATATCTATGGTTCGGAATTAGGATAAAACACTTACCTGTGCGAGATTGATACACTTTGAGTGGGTTTCTTCTATTTTTGTCGAACCCAGTGTTTCCTCTAAATGGTCATTTAGAAACGAAATGCTAAACATCCAAAATCTCATTTATGGTTATGGGGGGTTTCATCAGTAGACTCTCCTTCCCCGGTAGACGCATTGTTTTTCACTCAAAAAAGCATATGCTGCTCTAATCAGTTGAAATATTTGTCTCTTTACTAAAGCAAGTTTGCATTTTAGTGGAGAAAACACCAAGACTTTTTTAAGTCTCACAAGTTATCCAGAACTACGTAGGTCTGAGTTCCTCATTGGAGGATACGTAGGAGCAAGAGCCTCGCTTTTGTCGACCACACCACCTTTTGTTGTCATGACCCAAGAGCTGGTAGCCCGCGGAGACACCTTACGGTTATCCGCACCTCGTCATTCAGTGACCCCAAGTGTGATTGACGAGCAGAGGCCAATGTGGTCATCTGCGCCCTTTCCGGAGATGTCAGCATCTTCCGATGGAGACTTTTCAAGTCTCACAAGTTATCCAGAACTACGTAGGTCTGAGTTCCTCATTGGAGGATACGTAGGAGCAAGAGCCTCGCTTTTGTCGACCACACCACCTTTTGTTGTCATGACCCAAGAGCTGGTAGCCCGCGAAGACACCTTACGGTTATCCGCACCTCGTCATTCAGTGACCCCAAGTGTGATTGACGAGCAGAGGCCAATGTGGTCATCTGCGCCCTTTCCGGAGATGCCAGCATCTTCCGATGGAGACTTTTCAAGTCTCACATTATCAAGAACTATGTAGGTCTGAGTTCCTCATTGGAGGATACGTAGGAGCAAGAGCCTCGCTTTTGTCGGCCACCTTCACAAGTTCTGTCATGCTGACACTGGAGTCACGTGACATGCGGAGATACCCGAGTGGTTATCCGTATAAACATTCTTTTTTGCTATCTGTAAGACGAAAAGCCTGATAGCACGCAGAGACTAACGTCGTCTTCTGCGCCCTTCGTCAATCGCGGCCGACAAGCCCGTTGACACGCGGAGATTTACGTCATCTTCCGCGCTCACAAGATCTGTCATACTGACTTTTGAGTCACGCTGACGGGCGGAGATACCCGAGTGGTTATCCGTATAAACATTCTTTTTTGCTATTTGTAAGATGAAAAGCCTGATAGCACGCAGAGACTAACGTCGTCTCCTGCGCCCTTTGTCAATCGCGGCCGACAAGCCCGTTGACACGCGGAGATTTACGTCATCTTCCGCGCTCACAAGATCTGTCATACTGACTTTTGAGTCACGCTGACGGGCGGAGATACCCGAGTGGTCATCCGTATAAACCTTTTTGCTATCTGTAAGACGAAAAGCCTGATAGCACGCATAGACTAACGTCATCTCCTACGCCCTTCGTCAATCGCGGCCAACAAGCCCGTTGACACGCGGAGATTTACGTCATCTTCCGCGCTCACAAGATCTGTCATACTGACTTTTGAGTCACGCTGACGGGCGGAAATACCCGAGTGGTTATCCGTATAAACATTCTTTTGCTATCTATAAGACAGAACGCTTGATAGCATGCAGAGACTGACATCGTCTTCTGCACCTTTTGTTCCCCCGGGGACAACAAGTTATTTGCATGTGGAGATGTTATGGTCACCCACGACTCTCGTCAACCGAGAGGAACAAAATTAGTGTCTTATCTTTACTTCCCTTTTATCTCCAATAAAAGACAAGTAAAGAGGGGCAACTATCATACCCAAATTTCGTCCGAGGACCTTTGCTTGATGACATGCAACTTTTGTTTGGTCCTTGTGAGGTGCTTGGCACCCATCATTAGGCAATTTGTGAAGTTCCGGGACATGCCAGAAATCAAAAGAAAATACTGATGCACAATCCGTAAGGTTCTGTGACACACCGGAAATCAAATGGAAGCATCGTTGCATAATTAGTGAGGTTCCATAACATTCCGTAAGTCAAAAGAGGGGATGATTATGTAATCCGCAAGGTTCCGTAACATTACGGAAAGAAAACAAGTATCGTTACGAGATTCGTAAGTTTCCGTAACTTTACGAAAAAAAAGAATCACCAAAAAAGGTAAGGGGGGTGAACTTATCAAGATAGGGGTGTAAATAGCATTTCAAATCTAGGCCCTTCCGGAACATTTTGGAAGTTGGGTTGCTTAAGGAGGAAGCAACTGGGCGGCAAGCTCCTCCACGTTTTTGAAAAATGGTTTCCGGGGCTTCCGCGGCTTCCCTAATACTTCCGTAAAATTTCCGAAAACCTTGGGTAAGCATATTCTGTAACATCCTGGAAATTCTACCCGGAATTTTCGAAAACGATGTATTTTGAATGATTATATATATATATATAAGTATTATTCAGTGTATATGTATAGATATGTTCTTGGTAGAAATAGGAATAGTGGGGGCAAGATATGCGGGTTGGACTAATTAAGGGAGAGAAATCCATAACTGGGAGGTTATGGGTTAATTCCTAATTAATTAGTTAAAAATCATCGTTTTGCGTGCGACTTAAAATTTAACGAAACCAACCTCTAAACCACGCTCGGGGTTTCATTCTGAGCGTTTTGATATACATATTGCTTGCTTTCGAAAACTGGCCCCGACGGACGCAGAGAAACGCGAGAAACTGGAACCAGAGAAATGGCACGCAAACCGAGGCAGGATTTTAGCGTTTCAAAGGTCAGATTTTTCTCACTTTTGTGACTGAGTATGGGTCACAGTCAAAAAGAGAAAGTGGGCCCTTTTTGCTCCAATCAAATAGGGACATGTGGCAGAGCTTGAATAAAATAATAAGAAAAGAGGAAAAAGCCTTTTAAACACCAAAAAGCAACTCTCTCTCTCTTCACTCAGCAGAAAACATTGCAGAAGCCTTCTCTCTCCCTCTCCCTCACGTTGCCTTTCTTCTCCCTCATTCTCCATTGAAGCTCCACACAAAGCTCCAACCTTTGGCCATCATTTTTGCCCCAAATCGTGAAAGGAGAGCATTTTCGGGGTCGTGAAGTGCGTGGCTACGAGTGGGACTTCGAAAATCCAGGTTTGGGTGGACTTCTTTCTCTCTTAAATTTCGTGGGTATGGGGTTTTGGGAGATATGATGGGTGGTTTGTTAGTTTTCTGCTGTGTGATGATTATTTGTGAAGGCATTTGCTGAAAACTTGTTGAAATTGCCATGGTTGGATAAGTTAGATATACCCATTCTGTTTTAGGGTTTTTGTGATGATGTTTGTGATGTTTATATGCTGAAATTGCTGATGGAAAACTGTTAGAGATGAAGGGTAGAACTAACCTAGGGTTAGAAAGTGAGAATGTGATGTTATGAGTGGAAAAAGAGTGAGACCTTGAGAGTTGGAAGACTAAGTCTGAATTCTGTGGTAAATGGAGGTTAAAGTGAGTTAATACTAGCTTGAAATGTCATTTAGGACATGTGAGAAAGGTTAGGCTGAGCTAGAGAGAAAAACAAATGACCAAAGTGAACCAAGAGCCATTTCTAGGGCAAAATTGGGTGTTGAGGAGTCAAATTTTGATTCGGTGGAAATTTAGGTGTAAATCCAGTTTGAGCAAGTTTAGATTGATGTTATAGACTTGTGTGAGGTGAGAATTTGCTCCAAATTTACCTCATTCTAAATTCCACCTTTCAAACCTAGAAAAGCCATTGAATTGAGGGGTTTTGGACACCTAGATTTTGTGTTGCTGTGGTTTGAAGCTTGACCTTGGTTTAGACATGATTGATACATGATTTGAGACTTGTAGGATTTGATTTGGGCAAGATTGGATGAGGGGAAGTGTGGTTTTCGAAATCTGCATTTTGTGCAGATTTTTGCTGTGAAATTGTGCAGCAGGATTTTGCACAAGTGCAGAAAAATGCTTGTGTGTGGTTGGCTGTGGAAAGTCTAGTGCAGAATGAGTTCTGGATGTTTGCTAGTAGATCCCAACGGTCACAATGTAGGCTTATACACTATAGACTTCCAGTAAAATTTTGGAGTCGATCCAACGGTTAACGAATTGGATCGAAGGAATTGTTACTGGGGTCTTTAAGTGAGAAAAGCTGTGATTTTGGTTGATGTGTTGAGCAGAGTTTTCTGCCTTTGCTCTGTTTTGCTTGGCTGTGATAGCTTGTGCTGTTTGAATGTTGTTTTGCTTGGATGTTGTGGAAGCTTGAGAGGATTGATGGGGACCCGGTGTTGAGAGAAACGAGGATATGGGCTACGTGGGAGTACGTGAGCTCAGATGGAGGTGGGCAACAGGGGATGGTGGGTTTATGCGCGCATTGTGGATGTGGAAAGCTTGTTGTGCACCATCGCCCGACCGCCACCTAGTACCACATGTGATGGGTACCCCATAATTCTACAAGCTTGAGATGAGGAAGTGTTGAAGGGTGAAACTTCCTGCTTTTATTGTTGACCACAGAGTGGTACCTGGAGATATGTCGCGGGGGTCAGGAGACCTTGGGGACGTCAGGTGGGGTGCTATTGCCCAAAACCAAGCTTGACCAATCCCGACCCAACCCGGGCATAGTCGGTCAGTGAGAACCTGTGATGTACCTAAGCAGGCGAGCTCCTGGCAGTCAACAGATAAAAGGAAAACAAGACCACAAAGCAAGGAGGCTTGTGGTGGCTGGCCAGCTGTGAATTTTGTGTAATATGTGGATGGTGGCCTCTGGTAATCGATTACCAAGGGTGGGTAATCGATTACAAGGCTTAAAATTGAGGACAGGAGGCTAAGATGGTCTCTGGTAATCGATTACCAAGGGGTGTAATCGATTACCAGGCTTGAAAACGAAGTCAGGAAACTTAGGGAGCCTCTGGTAATCGATTACCAGCCTGTGTAATCGATTACACAGAGGAATGGGTCACTGGTAATCGATTACCAGGCATGTGTAATCGATTACACAGTGTATTATTGCATATTTCATGTCCTGAGGTTGTGTAATTCAAGTTTAGCCTCTGGTAATCGATTACCAAGGTTGTGTAATCGATTACCAGAGATGAAAAGCCTCAAGATACTCCTTTTAACGTCATGTAGTGGTTATGAGATGCATTGTGTGCAGCGTAGTTAGATTCTTGTGAAAGAGTCTACCCCTTTCTCTTCTTTCTTGTAGATCGTGATGGCGGCGCAGCTAAT
Organism: Glycine max; assembly: GCF_000004515.6. NCBI lineage: Eukaryota > Viridiplantae > Streptophyta > Magnoliopsida > Fabales > Fabaceae > Glycine > Glycine max. The sequence goes on along the minus strand of NC_038256.2, from coordinate 10,583,405 downwards.
CCGTGATCGAGTAGAGATGGAGTGCCTAGAGGGAGCTTGGGAGACCCTCGAAGGCAACACGAGGTGCCGATTTCGGGGCACCATTCGATTCACGGCTACTTCTTTGGTGCATCCAGATGAACCTGCACGGACGCTTCAGCGCACGGTGGAGTGGATACTACCCACACCTACACCATATCGTCTAGTGGAGCCCGTTCAAGTGATCGAGGTAACGTCATCCGAGGAAGACCCTGAGGAGGACCTGGAGGAGCTACCTCCTGAGCCTGCTGTGGATGCCCTTGACTTTCTAGAGGGTGATGAGGATCCACTTCTCGAGGTGGATTCTCCCGAGGAAGTCATGTCGGCATCTGAGGCAGACTCTACGGAGGATAGTGGCCCGAGGGAGATGGCGATCAGCGGAGGCTCTTCGTCCTAGTGGACAACTTTTTGGATTTGTTTTGTATATTTTGAGGGTGGGTGTATCTAGGACTAACTGTTAGGTTTACTCTTTTGTTTTTGTATGGTAGACCTGATGTATAGGCACTTGATGATTGTATACATGTGGCTGAAGCCACCACTATGGACACCTTTGCTCTGGATGACACTGTATTTTGTAAAACTCTCATATTTTGGACAGCTTTAAATGATATATGCATTTATAATCGATCTCGTTATTTGAAAAGAAAGCATTAGCAACTTTATTTGTAAAAGAGTTTATCGACCGTATTTTATTCTCTTATTTTCATGTGACGACCTAAAGTAATGGCTGGTACATTCTTCCTTTTGAAACAGCAAAATAATTTAGAGAATTATGAGCGGTAAGAAAGAAATGACTCCGAATAGAGTTGTGAACTGGCCATTCAGGACTTTATAGTGAGGATTTTCCTTCTAACCCTAGTTATGGTGAAAAGAGAAAGAAATGAAAAAGAAAAAGAAGAAAAAAAAATTTACCATGGTTTTTGTTATTTAAATTATTTCTATTAAACCAGTCATTAATTTAGGGACGCCACATATTCCACTTAACATTGGTGAAAGGGAAGAGAAAAAAGATGAAAATCAAATTCGAAAACACTTCCGTAAGGCTTCCGTAACTTTTCCGTAAAATACGAAAAGGGGGGTGAACTTAGTAATTCGGGTGCGCTTAGAAATCTTCTTCATTAAGTCTTTGGGCGGCAAGCACCTCCCTTTTTTTCTATAAATAGGGGAGGGGGGAGCTGTTTCAAAATGTTCAAGACCCCTTTGGCTATGCATTTCGGCTATTTTGGGCAAAAATCACGTTTTCGTGAAGAAAAATCGAGTCGAAGTGCTTCTGTAACGCTTCCGTAAGCGATTCTGTGGAAATTCTTCATCGTTCTTCGTCGTTCTTCACCGTTCTTCATCCGTTCTTCGTTCTTCAACGGGTAAGTTTTCGAATCCGAGACTTTCAATTCATTTCTTGTTTTGTGTACTTTCACTTTAATTTCGTTTACTTTCAGTTTTCTTTTCTTCCCTTTTGACGTGCTTAAGCCATTTATTTAAGTCATTTCTCGCTTAATCTAAAAATAAAATAAATTTCCACCGATCGTTTGAATTGTATCATCCGTTAATTTCGTTTAAAATGAATTCCGACCGTTCGGTCGTGCCGTAACCACGTTGGAAATCAAAAAAAGAGGTAAAATAATAATATAATAATCAAAAAAATATTTTTTAGTAAAGCGAAAAATCAATCGGACGTTTTCTCTTTGGGATTTCTCATTCTTAATCGAATTGACTAATAACTAAGGTGAAACTAAGGCTAAAATCAACTCGCCTAGTCAAGCTTGTCCACAAAAATAGGTTTTTGAAAGTTTATCACTTCAATTTCTTATTAAGTAAAATGGGTTATTTTTAAGGTCCAACGCCTTAAAATGATCACCTTTCAAGTAAAAAGAATCACTTGATTCACGCATAAGAAAGAACTACGTAGGTCTAATTTTCTCATCCCAATTGAGGAATACGTAGGAGCAAAGGGAAACACCCTTGTCGACCACAAAAAGAGAAAAAATATAAAAAGGGTATAAAGGATATAAGGACATAAAAGGGAACGTAAAAATCAAAGTCATGTTTGCACATTCGATTAAAGGCTGTCGTCCCTTGTGACGGACGTGTGGGGTGCTAATACCTTCCCCGCGCGTAAATACAACTCCCGAGCCTTTCACTTGAAAGTTCGTAGATCGCGTCTTTTTCGGTTTTTCCGACGTTTTCCTCAAATAAACGTTGGTGGCGACTCCGCGCGTATTCCTTTCGTGGAACACGCTTCCCGCGAGTCTCGCGTCGCCCTCCCGCCGTAGGGTAGGTTGCGACAGGGACCTCTACCTCAAATGGGAGTACCGCTTCCATCCCATAAACCAAGGAATACGGCGTTGCCCTAGTAGAAGTTCGTACCGAGGTTCGATACCCATGCAGGGCAAAAGGCAACATCTCATGCCAATCTTTGTATGAAACCATCATCTTCTGAATAATTTTCTTAATATTTTTATTTGCAGCCTCCACAGCCCCATTCATCTTTGGCTGATAAGGGGTGGAGTTATGATGCTGGATCTTGAAATCCCCGCACATTTCCTGCATCATTTTGTTATTCAGGTTGGTTCCATTGTCAGTAATGATCTTCCTAGGGAGTCCGTATCAACAAATCAGCTCCTTCTTTATGAATCTGACCACCACATTCCTCGTGACATTGGTATAAGAAGCCGCTTCAACCCATTTGGTGAAATAATCTATCGCCACGAGAATCAAGCGATTATCGTTCGAAGCTTTGGGTTCGATGGCCCCAATGACATCTATCCCCCACATGAAAAAAGGCCAAGGAGCGGACATGACATTCAGAGGATGTGGCGGAACATTGACATTGTCTGCGTACGCTTGACATTTATGGCATTTCCTTACATGGGCACAGCAATCGCTTTCCATAGTGAGCTAGTAATAACCTGCTCAAAGGATCTTCCTGGCCATAGCATGTGTCCCAAATGAACCCCCGTGGATTTCCTCAATCATGTAGTTCGCCTCTTTGGCATCTACGCATCGCAGGAGGGTCATGTCGTGGTTCCGTTTGTACAGGATGGTACCACTCACAAAGAAACCAGTAGCCAATCTCCTTAACGTTCTTTTGTCATTTTCGGAAATCCCTAGTGGATATTCTTTGTTCTCGACATATAGTTTGATGTCAAAATACCATGGTTTCCCATCTCCCTCTTCCTCTATCGCACAACAATGTGCTGGCTTGCCCCGAGATCTGAATTCAATGTACGACAGATCCCCGTGTGGGGCAAGTTGAAACATGGATGCCAAGGTGGCCAATGCATCGGCCATTTGGTTCTCTTCCCGAGGTATGTGGTGGAAAGAAATGTCGTCAAAGAATTCGGCTAACTTCAAGATATGAGTTTGATAGAGTATCAACTTTTGATCCCTAGTTTCCCATTCTCCTCTCAACTAGCATATTACCAAAGCCGAGTCTCCATACACTTTGAGTAGCTTTACGTCAAAATTAATGGCCGCTTGAATCCCAAGGGCGCACGCTTCATATTCGGCCATATTGTTGGTACAATCGAAACCTAGCCTGGCCGTGAAAGGAATACATTGATCATCTGGGGATACAAGGGCTGCCCCTACTCCATGGCCCAAAGCATTAGATGCCCCATCGAAACAAACAATCCATTTGTCTATGTCCTCATGTGTCCGCTTCTCTTCGAATAGGGCCATGATGTCTTCATCCGGGAACTCAGGGTGCATCGGCCGATAATCTTGGAGGGGTTGTTGGGCCAAATAATCTGCCAAAGCGCTTCCCTTTATCGCCTTTTGGGTGATGTACACAATATCGAATTCAGATAGTAGTACCTGCCACCTAGCGATTCGTCCCGTGAGGGTCGACTTCTCAAAGATGTATTTCACGGGATCCATTTTGGAAATAAGCCATGTGGTATGACTGAGCATGTACTGCCTAAGACGATGTGACGCCCATACCAAGCCACATCACGTCCTTTCCAACATTGAGTAATTCATCTCACAGGCGGTAAACGTCTTGCTTAAATAGTAAATGGCTTGTTCCTTTTTCCCAGAGTCGTCGTGCTGACCCAACACGCACCCCATAGACTCGTCTAACACAGTCATGTACAGGAAAAGAGGTCTTCCTGTTACAGGTGGCATGAGCACCGGGGGATTCACGAGGCTCTGTTTGATTTTTTCAAAGGCCTCTTGGCAGTCGCTGTTCCACAGGAACGCCTGGTTCTTACGCAATAGTTTGAAGATGGGCTCGCAGGTAGGGGTGAGTTGCGAGAGAAATCTCGCGATGTAGTTTAACCTGCCTAGGAAACCTCGAACCTGCTTCTCCGTGCATGACTCTGGCATTTCAAGAATGGTCTTCACTTTCTCGGGATCTATCTCTATCCCTTTCTGGCTCACGATAAATCCTAATAACTTCCCTGATTTCACCCTGAATGTGCACTTGGCGGGGTTTAGTTTTAGTTGGTATTTCCGCAACCTTGCAAATAGCTTACGCAGATTGACGAGGTGTTCGTCCTCAGTCCGAGATTTGGAAATCATGTCATCTACATAGACTTCTATCTCTTTATGCACCATGTCGTGGAACAAAGCTACCATGGCACATTGATAGGTTGCCCCAGCATTTTTTAGCCCGAAGGCCATCACTTTTTAGCAGAATGTTCCCCATATGGTGACAAAAGTAGTCTTCTCCACATCTTCGGGTGCCATCTTTATCTGATTATACCCTGAGAAACCATCCATAAAAGAGAAAAGGGCGAACTTTGTTGTATTATCTACCAGTATATCAATGTGTGGCAAGGGAAAATTGTCTTTAGGACTGGCTCGGTTTAAGTCCCGATAGTCTATGCACATTCGCACTTTGCCGTCCTTTTTTGGGACCGGGACAATGTTGGCTACCCACTCCGGGTATCGAGCCACAGCCAAGAAACCTACATCGAACTGCTTTCTCACTTCTTCTTTAATTTTCAAAGACATTTTGGGTCTCATCCTTCGTAGTTTTTGCTTAACCGGGGAAAACCCAAGATTCAATGGCAACTTATGCTGCACAATGTCGAGGTCCAGACCTGGCATGTCTTGGTACAACCATGCGAAGATGTCTTGATATTCTTCAAGAAGGGTTACCAAACCTTGGCAGATAGGTGCGGTCATACCGGTTCCTACTTACACTTCTTTCTTTCCCTCTCCGGCCTCTAAGTTTATCAGTTCGGTTTCCTCTTGGTGAGGCTTCATTTCGCGTTCTTCCTGTGCGATCAACCTCTCCAACTCTGGTGAAAGGACGTTCTCTTCCTCTTCTTCGTTTATTGTTTGACTTACTTCTTGGTCAAAATCGATTATCAAACCCTCGTTGTTAGGATCCTCAAAGAATCGACCCTCACATCTATACCATTCAAGAAAAAAAACAAAAACATGAAAAATGATATGAGAAAAGGTGGAATCGCAAGAACAGATGAAAAAAGATCTCTTTGTTATTTAATAAGGTAGGTTTCACAAAACAAAAGAGAAAGGAATCTATAGCCTCTAATTACATTGAATCAGCGGTATAGACTTCCGACTGGCTCATCACGCGCTAGTTCCCCACTTGGGAATTGGGATGGCATGGTCGCACGAAACTTGGCGGATCTTGTGGAGATTCCCCTCCTATTGCTGCCACCTCTTCCTCGAACATTATCCCGGCACTTGTGAAACACTGGCTAACATGGCCGGGCCATGCCCTATCTGCCCAGAGTCTTGACGGTGCGTTCCTTCTTCCCGGTTTCCCGGGTTCATACCCCAACCCATATTTGTACGGGTTACCCCTAATGTCGATGATCGAGGCCGTACCCGAATCAAATAAACATGAAAATGCAGTAACTAGGAAGTGATCCTAGGTCGTTTCCCAACGAGCAGTGACAAGCCAAATGTTCATAATATGCTTGCAGTAACAGTAACGATGGGGGGGGGGGGGTTGGTTGTTTGGTAATTAAAGAGCAGAACAAATAAAATGGAATACGAAACTACTAATATTAAAAACGGGTTGTTTCCTCTGATTCAGAAGCCACTCTCTTATCCTGGGTTATGGAGAATTCGTCCCTAACAGTCAACCACTTAATCCAACCCTATTTCAATTTACTAAGCGAAAATCAACTTAGGGTTTTCAATACGTGATTAGGCACCACATACACCAGTTAGCCCTTCGTCCATTAAGCATGAACGCAAGTTAGGCTCAGAGGCAATTAATCGAACACGAAGCGTGCACTGATTAATATTCACGAAATTGGGATAACTGGTGAAGGAAAAACTGCCAGGAAACCACATTACAAGCGAAACCTCAAAGAGAGTTGGGCTTCGTCCTCAAAAGGAAACAACACCAGAAAATCTAGCCTTCCATGGATTCAAACAGAAAACGCAATTGAAACATGAAGCAGAAACGTAAATGAACGGAAACGTAAATGAACAGAAATGTAAACGAACAGAAATGTAAAATGGAACAGAAACGTAAATGAGAGTAGAAGAAGAAGCAAGAACGAAATTGTAATTAGAAGCAAAAAACGTAAAATTGCATTACGAACTCAGAAGCAGCAAAACAGAAAAACGAAAAACCCTAAAACAAAGCTCTGAATGATGAATAGCATAACAGAATAGAATGCCCTGCACGAATCCCAAGGCAGCTATTTAAAAAGAGTCACTCAAAGTCACTGGGCCCTATTACAATACTCTGGCCCAAAACGAAATAAACACTGAACAACATAAAATAAAATTGCCAAATTTCCTAATTAGAAATTAACTAAGATAAGCGCTGCTTTATTTGCCCTCTTCAAGTCCACAACCAAAATCCGGATTAAGCCCAATGTTTCATTAATTCCTGAAATTAGATTAAAAACATCAAATTAGCTAAATGAGCCCAAATAATAAAACTGCCTAATTAATTGACAATTAAGACCAATCAATAATTAAAATGGTGCAAAAAGGGTTTAGAAAATAGAAGAAAATGATGGCACATCAAAACCCCCCATACTTAGCCTTTTGCACTCCTGGGCAAAATGAAACAAAGAACAAAATCCAAGGATATCAGAGGGAGACAAACAAAAACATTCACATATTTCTCAATGAACATCAAGGAATGAAAGGAATGGGTAACATCTAACATAAGGAGATCCAAAAAGTCAAGACATTCATGAAAATCATCCAAGCAACCCAATCATGGCAAAATAGTTAATCAGCTCAAGAATGAAAAGTGATAAAGCCTCACAAGATATAAACTCTATCTCTCAAGTGTCTAGGCTACTATTTACCCTCAAAGCACCCATGAAAGCAAACACCACATAAACTTGGCAAGATTCTAAAATTGACAATCAACCCATAAACACAAGCACATGAGGATCAAAAGGTCTTTTAAGGTTGTAATGGGGCCAAGGACAAGGTATGGAGAAATATGGAATAAGTGGCTAAATCCCAAAGGAATAGAGGAGCAAAGGGGAATAAGTGCATATTAAGAAAAAAATAAGAAAATAAAAAGAAGTAAAGATAAAAATTAAACATGAAGAGTAGAACCAAGAGTTTCATCATTCTTGTGCCATTTAAGATCTTATTCACTCAACTTTATTGCTTTTCTTTTTCTATTTTTGAATTTTTTTTTTTTTTTGAGAATTTTTTTTTTGAGAAACAACATTTCATTCAGCATGTCCAACATTTAACCAGTATACAATGTACATCAAGTATGGCCCAAAATACATCATGAAGCATAGCCAACAAAACAAGTTGTCCAATGAAACAAAAACCCCCCCACACTTATTCCCAAAACAATTCCAAAGCTCCAAAATTCCTTAAGGATATGGTAATATCATGGTTTTTCACTTAAGGCTTGTAGTGAGCTTCAAAACAAGGAAAGGGAAACAAGGCTCAAAAGGGCTATCAAAGGAATTAATTCAAGGTAAGTCCATTTGGCTAGAAGCTTATAAGAACAAAATTGCCTTAATCATTTCCAAATATGCATGTGAATTAGGACGCATCAACAAGAATCAAGCCAAGGCTATTGTGCAAGCAATCAATGGGGCAAAACACACCAAATGATTATAATGATGGATGGCTCAAATTCTCACAAAGGTAAAATCATCACTTTCAAATTGAGCTTTCAAAACTATCATGACATGTAGAGAAGAATCAAGGATTTCAAGTCACAAAATGTCAAGAACTTTTATTTTCAAAACAATTACCCATTTCTTGAACATATCCTATAATTCAAAGAAAAACATGTAAAGTCGTACGTGCACATGAAATTGACCCAAAATATTAAACTGAAAATCCAACGAAACTAACAACATTAACAAATTAACACAACTAACAAATTAACAAAACTAGCAAAACCAAAGAACACTCCCCCCATACTTAAACAACACATTGTCCTCAATGTAGCACAATTAAAAGATTAAAATCAATTAAATCATCAAAGAGAATCGGACAAGTGTAATAAAAGCAAAGAAGGAGATAGGAAAAGAAAAACTCCCTAAGTCATGGTGGAGGAAGAGTAGGGTGGAGTAAGGAAGTCTCTTCCACCACTACGTCCACTAAAGAAGGGTTCGTGAGGAATGGCTTAAGTCGATGTCCATTGACCTTGAAGCTCTTGTTTGTGGAGTCGCTTTTGATCTCAACTGTATCATAAGGAAAAACATTAGTAACAACAAAAGGACCAATCCACTTAGACCTCAACTTACCACTCATGAGTCCAAGCCTAGAATTATACAATAACACCTTTTGCCCAACCACGAAGTCTTTTTTAACTATCATGCTATCATGGAACTTCTTGGTCTTTTCTTTGTAGAACTTGGCATTCTCGTAGGCTTCTAGGCGGATTTCATCTAACTCACTCAGTTGCAACTTCCTTTCCTCGCCAGCTTGATCCATAGAGAAGTTGCAAGTCTTCACTGCCCAGTATGCTTTGTGCTCAATTTCCACTGGAAGATGACATGCCTTTCCAAAGACAACCCGATAAGGAGACATTCCTATGGGTGCTTTGTAGGCAGTCCGATGTGCCCAGAGAGCATCATCAAGCCTGGTACTCCAATCTTTCCTGCTTGGCTGCACAATCTTCTCTAGAATTCTCTTGATTTCCCTGTTAGAAATTTCTGCCTGTCCATTAGTCTGGGGGTGGTATGGTGTGGATACTCTGTGTACCACCCCATACTTTTTAAGCAGGGCATGCATTGTCCTGTTGCAAAAATGGGTTCCTTGATCACTAACAATTGCTTTAGGTACTCCAAACCTGCAAAATAGATTAGACCTGACAAAGTCTGCGACAACTTTAGCATCATTAGTTCTAGTGGGCTTGGCTTCCACCCATTTTGAAACATAATCAACTGCAAGGAGAATGTAAACATAACCAAAAGAGACAGGAAAAGGACCCATGAAATCTATACCCCAGACATCAAACACCTCACAGAATAGCATAGGTTGCTGAGGCATTTGTTGTCGCCATGTAAGTGTATTTCCTGCTCTCTGACACTGCTCACAAGTGCTGCAGATCTTCCACGCATCTTTAAAGATGGTGGGCCAATAAAAACCACAATCAAGAACTTTGCGAGCTGTCCTTTGAACACCCAGATGACCTCCCGGTGCGGAAGAATGACAGAACTGCAGGACTGAGTCAGTCTCATGATCTGGAATGCACCGTCTAATGACCTGATCACTGCACAATTTCCACAAGTAGGGGTCATCCCAAATAAAATGCTTAGCATCACTTTTAATCTTATCTTTTTGGGCCTTAGATGCTAAGGGAGGAAAAACAGAGGCAACTAAATAATTGACAATGTTAGCAAACCAGGGAGTAGAAAGAGAGTCAGAAATACTATACAATATATACAAATGATCATCCGGGAAATCATCCCGAATAGGTGAATCTGCATCAGAGACACGTTCGATCCGACTCAAATGATCAGCAACTAGATTTTGTGCTCCGCTCCTATCACGGATCTCCAAGTCAAACTCTTGGAGCCAGAGCATCCATCGGATCAACCTAGGCTTAGAATCATCCTTCTTCAACAAGTACTTTAGAGCTGCATGGTCAGTATAAACAATAATGCGAGTACCAAGCAAATAAGATCGAAATTTTTCAAGAGCAAAAACTATGGCTAGAAGCTCTTTCTCAGTAGTAGTATAATTTGCTTGGGCAGCATCTAAAGTCCTAGAAGCATAATATATCACCCTGGGCAATTTATCAATTTTCTGAGCAAGGACAGCCCCCAATGCATAATTTGATGCATCACACATAAGCTCAAAAGGGGCTGTCCAATCGGGTGCCTGGATGATGGGGGTGGTAGTCAAAACTCTCTTGAGGCAATCAAAAGCCTCTTTGCATCTGTCATTAAAGTCAAACTCCACCTCCTTTTGCAACAAGTTGGACAGTGGAAGGGCTACTTTGCTAAAATCCCTTATAAAGCGCCTGTAGAATCCTGCATGACCAAGAAAAGATCGCACCTCTCGCACACAAGAGGGGTAAGGCAATTGTGAAATAACAGAAATTTTTGCAGGATCTACTTCAATACCCTTATTGGAAATAATGTGGCCTAAAACTATACCTTGCTCAACCATAAAATGACATTTTTCAAAATTTAGAACAAGGTTAGTTTCAATGCATCTATTCAAAACTTTTTCCAAACTATTCAAACAACCATCAAAAGAGGATCCATATACAGTGAAATCATCCATAAACACCTCTATGCAATTTTCTAAAAAATCACTGAAAATACTAATCATGCACCGCTGGAAGGTACCAGGGGCATTGCACAGGCCGAAAGGCATCCTCCTATAAGCAAAAGTGCCGAAGGGGCAGGTGAATGTGGTCTTTTCCTGATCCTCAGGAGCAATAGTAATTTGCATATAACCAGAAAAACCATCAAGGAAACAGTAGTGGGATTTACCTGCCAGGCGTTCAAGCATCTGGTCAATGAATGGCAGGGGAAAATGGTCCTTTTTGGTAACCTGGTTCAGCCTCCTATAGTCAATGCAGACTCTCCAACTGTTTTGCACCCGAGTAGGAATCAGCTCCTCCTTCTCATTTCTGATCACTGTGAGGCCAGTCTTTTTCGGGACTACCTGGACGGGACTCACCCATTGGCTATCGGAGATAGGATAAATGATTCCAGCTTGCAAAAGCTTGGTTATCTCCTTCTTTACTACATCAAGAATCACCGGGTTGAGTCTTCTCTGTGGTTGTCTTACTGGTTTAGCTCCATCCTCTAAATTTATTCGATGCATAAATGTGGATGGGCTAATACCAGGAATGTCCGCCAGGGTCCAGCCTATAGCCTTCTTATGCTTCTTGAGAACTGACAACAACTTCTCCTCTTGTTCATCAGCAAGGGAGGCAGATATAATCACTGGAAAACTCTTGCTATCATCCAAGTAAGAGTATTTTAAATTTGATGGCAGAGGCTTCAATTCTGGTGTGGTCGGCTGGACAGTGGTAGAAGGAGATGGTTTCTCAGCCTTTACCTCATAAAGAAAGTCAGAGGTATGTGTACTTCCTGAAACATGGTTAGTCCTATCTGACTCTATAAAATCAATCTCAAGAGGTAAAACACCACCACCAGGCATGCAATCAATATCACTCTCAGACTCACTCTCAGCATCAAATTCAGACATATGATCAAGTACAATTTCAGACTCAATGCATGAAGAGTGAGAGGCATGCAGATTAGAATAAAGATCAGTCATGTATTCATCAACAACATGGTCAATTATTTCAGCACGAAATACAGAAAGATCTTCAGATGGGTATTTCATAGCATCCAGAATATTAAAATGAACAGTTATGTCACCAAATTCCATAGACAGTGTGCCTGCATAAACATCTATCTTAGTTCTAGCAGTTTTCATAAAGGGTCTTCCTAGAATGATGGGAACTGATCCTTGAGAAAATCCATCTTCCATATTCAAAATATAAAAATCAACAGGGAAAATCAGTTCACCAACTCTAACTAAGACATCTTCTATGAAACCAACAGGGTAGGCAACACTTCTATTAGCTAAATGAATTACCACATCAGTTGACTGCAAGGGGCCTAGAGATAGAGAATTAAAAATAGACAGAGGCATAACACTAACAGAAGCTCCTAAATCTAGCATGGCATTGTCAAACTTACTATTCCCTATGATACAAGGTATGCTGAATGTACCTGGATCTTTGCATTTTTCAGGAATTTGAGGAACAGATTTACCAATCAATGCGGAGACATTTCTGCCCATGCTAATTCGTTCACTTCCTTTAAGCTTCCGCTTATTAGTGCACAGCTCCTTCAAGAATTTGGCATATCTTGGAATTTGCTTTATTGCATCCAACAGAGGTATGTTTACTTCTACTTTTCTAAACGTTTCCAAGATCTCTTTCTCTGCCTCTTCCATTTTTTTGTTGGAAACTGCTCTTGGAGGGAATGGAAGAGGGGGAATGTGTTGCTTCTGCAAATCAGAATTACCTGTGGAAGAAGATTCACCTGCACAGAAATTGTTAGGTAGATTTTTGTCATCACCTTTTTCTGGAATAGAGTGAAGTTTGGCAGGTTCATTTGCAGATGAGGAAGGTGCTACGGGTTGAGGTCCTTGACATTGCTTTCACTGACATTTTTGGGATTTTGGACAGCTTGAGAAGGCAGCTTGTCAGAATTCTGGGACTGTTGTTGATTCAATTGAGTAGCTAATTGTCCCATCTGATTGGTTAAGCTCTGAATGGAGGCTCTGGTCTCTTGCTGAAACTGCATGTTCTGCATAGTCATTTGCCTCACAAGTTCTTCGAGGGAAGGTTGTGGAGGGGCCTCAACTGTTGGCTGTTTCTGGGGTTGTTGTTGTTGTTGGATTGGTGGAGGAATGTATGGTCTGCTTGGGCCAGCAACATTTTGGAAGGAAGGAGCAGGCTGCTGTTGTTGTTGCTGAGGGCTGGACCATCTGAGGTTAGGGTGATTCCTCCATCCAGGGTTGTATCTGTTGCTGGAAAGGTCATAATTGTTCTGCTGTGGTTGATTTTGTTGCTGAGGTTGAGGAGGTCTATTGTAAATATTTGCAGCATAAGCTTCAGGCTGCTCAATTGCTCCAGGTTGCTGCATGGAAGGGCAAAGGTCTGTATGGTGGTCAGCAGAGGAGCACAAACCGCAAACCCTTGTGACAGGTACAGATTTCTGATTCAAGGCCAACTGGGTTACCAAGTTGACCAACGCATCCAGTTTGCCTTCAAGCTTCTTAGTTTCAGATGATGCAGATGGGTTTGTAGCTACCTCATGCACTCCTCTAATGACTATGGCATCATTTCTGGCACTAAACTGCTGGGAGTTGGAGGCCATCTTCTCAATTAAATTTCTGGCTTCAGCAGGAGTCATGTCTCCAAGGGCTCCACCACTGGCAGCATCTATCATACTTCTCTCCATATTACTGAGTGCTTCATAAAAGTATTGGAGAAGAAGCTGTTCTGAAATCTGATGGTGGGGGCAACTGGCACATAGTTTCTTAAATCTCTCCCAGTACTCATACAGGCTCTCTCCACTGAGTTGTCTAATACCTGAGATATCCTTCCTGATGGCTGTGGTCCTGGAAGCAGGGAAAAATTTTTCTAAGAATACTCTCTTAAGGTCATCCCAGCTCGTGATGGACCTTGGAGCAAGGTAATACAGCCAGTCCTTTGCCACTCCCTCTAATGAGTGAGGAAAAGCCTTCAGAAATATGTGATCCTCTTGGACATCTGGGGGTTTCATGGTGGAGCAGACAATGTGAAATTCTTTCAAATGTTTGTGCGGGTCTTCACCTACAAGGCCATGAAACTTTGGAAGCAAATGAATCAGTCCAGTTTTAAGAACATATGGGACATCCTCATCAGGGTATTGGATGCACAAGCTTTCATAGGTGAAATCAGGTGCAACCATTTCCCTTAGAGTCCTCTCACGAGGTGGAGGTTGTGCCATGTTCTCAGAATGTGCAAAATCAGAATGCTCATAATCAGAATGCTCAAAATTATAATGCTCAAGATCAGGATGTTCAAAATCACCAATAACAGAATGCACAGATTCACCAGTTATGGAATGCTCAGAATGATCAAAAGGTATAAAATGATGCCTAACTAATCTATGAAATGTCCTATCTATCTCAGGATCAAAGGGTTGTAAGTCAGATGGATTGCCTCTAGTCATACACTACATTCAGCATGCACACAACTAGTTGCCTTGTCATGTAAATAAAGGTGTAGGTTTGAACTACAGCTACCCTCAAATGATATCCAAATGACTTGAAATTTTGTGATCAACCTTATAAAATGATGATAAGATAGCACAAAAAATTTCAGACGAAAATTCAAAGTCTAACTATGAAAGCTAAAATTGGTAGGTTAAGAAAAATAAGTGAATAAAACTTGAAAAATAAAAAACTTTTGACAGAATCGCTTTTTTTGGACGATGGAGACCTCAGCCGGCCTATGGCGGGCTGCCATCGCGTAGGAAATTTTTTTCTACCCCAAATGCATATATAATAATTGCGATTCTGATAACCGGAGCAAAAGTTATGGCCGTTTGAAGTTTTGACAAACACAAAATTTGCTAGTTTTTTGGAACTTCCAAATCTGACCAAACTAAAGGCTCTAGCTATTTTTCCCACAAAATATGGATTAAAAGAGGTTACCACAAAAAAATTCAGCCAAAAATAACAACCCTAGCTACTAAAACAAAAAATCCCAAATAATTCAGCATGGGTGGTCGCTAAAATCCGTCTCTAGCTGATTTCTACTACTACTCTGTTTTTCCGCAAGCTGATTTCTACTACTACTCTGTTTTCAAGCACAATCTTCACAGCAAAACACCCAAGACTAAAACAGGGAAAACGCTTAATGGTAAAACTGAAACAGAACACACAATAAACAAAATACCAAGACACTAATCAACACTAACACACATACTAACACAATACTAACAATTAAAACACGAAAGGATTAAACACACAACACTAGCTAGCTATTATGAACCTTTGGACACTGCTCCCCGACAACGGCGCCAAATTTGATCGAGGCCGTACCCGAATCAAATAAACATGAAAATGCAGTAACTAGGAAGTGATCCTAGGTCGTTTCCCAACGAGCAGTGACAAGCCAAATGTTCATAATATGCTTGCAGTAACAGTAACGATGGGGGGGGGGGGGGGTTTGGTTGTTTGGTAATTAAAGAGCAGAACAAATAAAATGGAATACGAAACTACTAATATTAAAAACGGGTTGTTTCCTCTGATTCAGAAGCCACTCTCTTATCCTGGGTTATGGAGAATTCGTCCCTAACAGTCAACCACTTAATCCAACCCTATTTCAATTTACTAAGCGAAAATCAACTTAGGGTTTTCAATACGTGATTAGGCACCACATACACCAGTTAGCCCTTCGTCCATTAAGCATGAACGCAAGTTAGGCTCAGAGGCAATTAATCGAACACGAAGCGTGCACTGATTAATATTCACGAAATTGGGATAACTGGTGAAGGGAAAACTGCTAGGAAACCACATTACAAGCGAAACCTCAAAGAGAGTTGGGCTTCATCCTCAAAAGGAAACAACACCAGAAAATCTAGCCTTCCATGGATTCAAACAGAAAACGCAATTGAAACTTGAAGCAGAAACGTAAATGAACGGAAACGTAAATGAACAGAAACGTAAACGAACAGAAATGTAAAATGGAACAGAAACGTAAATGAGAGTAAAAGAAGAAGCAAGAACGAAATTGTAATTAGAAGCAGAAAACGTAAAATTGCATTACGAACTCAGAAGCAGCAAAACAGAAAAACGAAAACCCTAAAATAAAGCTCTGAATAATGGATAGCATAACAGAATAGAATGCCCTGCACGAATCCCAAGGCAGCTATTTAAAAAGAGTCACTCAAAGTCACTGGGCCCTATTACAATACTCTGGCCCAAAACGAAATAAACATTGAACAACATAAAATAAAATTGCGAAATTTCCTAATTAGAAATTAACTAAGATAAGCGCTGCTTTATTTGCCCTCTTCAAGTCCACAACCAAAATCCGGATTAAGCCCAATGTTTCATTAATTCCTGAAATTAGATTAAAAACATCAAATTAGCTAAATGAGCCCAAATAATAAAACTGCCTAATTAATTGACAATTAAGACCAATCAATAATTAAAATGGTGCAAAAAGGGTTTAGAAAATAGAAGAAAATGATGGCACATCAGTCGACCACATCGGCATTCCCATGGATGTCCTTGCCCAGACCCATTCCAGGATCATAACCGTGCCTGAGCATTACCCGCGCCACCATTAGGGCCGCATTAGAGAGGCAAGGTAGCAACAGACTCATTTCCACAAAGGCACAACTCACCACCTTGAAGGATTGGAAAGTTGTTTCCAATGATTCCTTCGCTGCTTCTACATATGGCGCAGAGGAGGGGCAGCTCACCAACATATCTTCTTCGCCTGACACTATCACCAAGAGTCCAGCAACCGCGAATTTCAATTTCTGGTGAAGCATCGAAGGGACCACTCCTAGCGCGTGAATCCAGGGTCTCCCCAAAAGGCAGCTGTAGGCGGGATTTATGTCCATTACTTGAAAAACCACATTGCAAGTGTGGGGGCCTATCTGAATGGGGATGTCGATTTCCCCCATCCCCTCCCGCCGACTACCGTCAAAGGCTTGTACTACCATCGAACTTGGTTTTAGACGTGACGCATTAAAAGGAAGCTTCTCCAAGGTGGTCTTTGGCATCACATTGAAACTTGAACCATTGTCGATGAGCACCTTAGTGACGACATGGTCCATGCATCTGACAGACACATGTAGAGCTTTGTTGTGCCCTCTCCCCTCGATGGGAATCTCTTCTTCCGCGAACGCGATATAGTTATTGGTAGTTATATGATTAAAAATGCCTTCAAAACCCTCAACTGAGATGTCGTGTGCTACGTGGGCTTCGTTGAGGACCTTTACCAATAGTGCACGATGAGGCTCAGAGTTTATGAGCAGTTCGAGCAAAGAGATCCTTGCCAGAGTTTTATTCAGTTGCTCAACTACTTTAAACTCGCTTTGTTGGATGAGACGAAGGAACTCATGAGCCTCTTCCAAGGTCACCGCCTTTCCTTGAAGACCTTCTTTCTTTTCAGTTCCTTTTACCACCGGGGGATCCACTTCTTTTGAGGGGGTGGCCACGTCTGCGGGCTCTTGGATCATGGGTGCTTTCCCCTTGGAGGGCAATTCCGCTGACTGAGGGGGAGCGAACTCCCGACCACTGCGGGTTACACCACTAAGGCCGGTAATGATGGTCACCTTGCTTGACAAGGAGTCAACCTCGGTTGCAGCCTTTTCTCCAAAAGCAGGAGGGGTATACTTCCATGGAATGGCCTTATTGCTTTGATAGGAAAATGGCGTTGGCTTGGGCACTGTCGGGGGGTACTTGGACTTGGAGCCGGTCACATTCCTAGTGAAACATATTACTAGGGCTTTGGGGGTTGGGGGAACCTTCCTTTTTGCCGACTGCATGCAAATCTGCGGTTCTTCCCTATCTCCCTCAGACACTTTGAGCTGCCCCCAGTCCATGAGACGTTGAAGTAACTCTTCCACCACGGGGCAGGTTTCCATGTCGTGTGATTCCACGAGATGAAACAGACATTCGTCACTTTCACCTCCGCCACGAGAGACCATGCATGCTGCCTGCAGCGACTGGTAGATGAATTGTCTAGACGTAGCCACATCTTCTAATCTCTTTGATCCTGATGGCCTATCCTTTTCGATGGCGTTTACGCTAGCCCCTCCATGATTGGCTAGTGGATTGGTTTTAACGTTGGGGCCCTCTTCTTGAAATGATAGCCAGCCGACATTTATTAGGTGTTGCACCTTATACTTGAACGGCAGGCAAGAGTCAATGTTGTGTCCGGGGGCTCCACTATGGTATGCGCATGTGGCATTCGAGTTGTACCACTTGGGGTATGGTGGCTGGAAGACCTTCCCGGGTATGGCCACCACCAAATGATTTTCCAATAATGAGGGCCACAACTCGGAATACGCCATGGGAATCAGAGAGAACTCGTCTTTCTGGGGGCGTCATGCATTATTATAGCTCACGCCAGGAGTTGTATTATTGGCTGGCCGGGGAGTGGCTGGAGCTGTGTGTTGGACAGGTGTTTTTTTTGTTGTGGGAGGCCCTTCCACTTGAGTTGGGAGGGAACTTCCGACTCGGATTGAAAAGTTCGGGTGGTTGTGTTGGTATGAGTTTTGGGCATTTTGGGGCGTTTTCATCCATGTTGGGGCGGTGGTGACCGCGTGGGTATCTCCTTCCTTTTTCTGTGTGCCCACCACTGGGGCTCTTCTATTGTTGTTGGGGGCAACGTTGGAGGCATATTCAAACTTGCCTTTTCTCTGTCCGGACTCGATTCTTTCTCCGGCGAAGATGAGGTCTGCAAAGTTAGCTGGCATATATCCTATTAGCTTCTCATAGTAGAACGTGGGCAACGTACTACCATAATCGTGATCATTTCCCTTTCAGTCATAGGCGGAACGACTTGGGCTGCTAGGTCTCTCCACCTTTGAGCATATTCTTTAATGGACTCATGTTCCCGCTTGGTCATGCTCAGAAGTTGGTTCCGATCAGGAGCCATATCCGTGTTGTATTGGTACTGCCTAATGAAAGCAATTGCCAAGTCTTTCCATGACCGGATCTGAGAAGCTTCTAGATTGGTGTACCACGCCACTGCTGCTCCGGCTAAGCTGTCTTGAAAGAAGTGCATTAACAGCTTTTCGTCCGTAGAATACGCCCCCATCCTTCGGCAGTACATCCGAAGATGACTTTTTGGACACGTCGTCCCTTTATATTTATCAAAATCTGGTACTTTAAACTTGGGGGGAATGATGATGTCAGGTACCAGACACAGATCCGCTAAATCCGAGAACGGATAATTGCCGAGGCCTTCTACCGCTCTCAGCCTCTCTTCAAGTAGATCAATCTTTCCCTTGTCTTTTGCAAAGGGAACGAGTTCCTTAACGGGTGCGGATGGAGACAAGACGTGGCGGACTATGTTTGGTTGGGGAAACTCATGGGGGGCAGGTTCCATGAGGGGAAGTAGAGGGCCTAAATGGGCATCTCCTTCATCATCTTCTTGCAGAGGATAGTCCGCATGAGGAGGGAGCTGCCCCTCGAAGGTAGGGGCTTGGCTCAAATCGGCTGGAGCGGTACGGGGAGTGAAGTCTGGAGGAAAACCATAAGGGTAGGCTTGAGGACTATACCTCTAATTAAAACCCTTCGCGTTTCTGTCTTGGCCCAAGTTTATTATGGGCTGTAGCACCGGTTCCGCTTCCCTAGCTGTATTGGAAGCGGCCACCGTAGTATTATCATCTATAGTTTTTTGAAGCTTTAGCATGGCCTCCGTGATAGAAGCCATTTGATCTTTTAAGGCCGATAGGTCGGCCTTCATCTGTTCTTGCACTCCCTCTTCGTTATCCATCTTACTTTTGGATTGAGTGTTATAGGGGTGCCTTTGCGCTTTTTTAGTTATGGTGAGTTCCCTAAAGAAACAAATAGTGGTGAGCATGCCACCAAAACATGTATATGCTAATGAATGATCAGAGCACTTGGATCCACCGTAAGGCCTTTTTAGACAACGTGGTGAGTTTCAAAACTTCTCTTTTTATAAAAAGGAACAAAAGCTTTTATCTAGCCAAGATCATACAAAAGTGTTACAACAGAACCTAATGGTTTCTAATTATATGGGCCATCAAATTTATAATGTGTTGACAGTAATTGATTAGCCCGTGAATTTCCTCTGGGGCTGAACACATTTCGGCGATGGCCTTTGCTTTGGCTAGTAGTCGCGGGAGGTCTTGACTTCCATTTAAGGTCAAGGCGAACATATCCATCCACATGGTCGCTTCTTGATGCAATGCATCAATCACCCTCCTTCTTGCTTCCTTCTCGGCGTACACTTGTGCGAAGTCCTCTACTAGTTTTTGTTCATGGGTCAAAGACTGGTTTAACTCTTCTTTGTACTGCCCTATTATAGCTAGCATGCTTTGCTCCGTGGCTTCTAAGTGTTGGGCCAAACTCCTCTTGGATCTTGAGCAAGCAGCCAATTCTTCCTTTAAGACCATGCCATGTACTCGTGACTGGTCTCTTTCCTCTCTTCGGAGCTTAAGCTCATTGTTGCTGCCCCACAAAGCTCCTCTGAATTTATCTCGGCCATGCTCTTCCTTGCGAGCCCTCTTGGTTTCTTGTTCAAGGGCTCTTGCGGTAGCCGCATTTTCCTCTCGTAACTCGGCACACTCTTTCCGGATGTTTGTAGCGGCTGACTTGAATTTTTCTTTAGCGAGTCTTGCCTTTCCTAGCTCTGATTGTAGAGCTTGGACTTCTTCATCCTCTTCCGGAGCTTCGAAGTTCTCCTCATTGATAATTTTCAACTTGGAGAGCCAATCTAACCCTCGTGTATGAACTCTTAGCCATTCATGATAACCACCGATGACGCCATTACGGATGCCCCTAAGTTCTTTATCTTTCCTTAACGGGCTTTCCCACGCCTTGTGGACTCTTTGTACAATCTTGAGACTTTGCGCGCCGAAATCTCTCACAAGGAAAGGCAAGAGGCTCTCTTCCGTCGGTGCTCCCCTCATGGGGTACCCTAACTGTCTTATGGCAAGTGCGGGATTATAGTTAATACAAACCCTCGTCCCTATCAACGGAACATTTGGGTAGTCCCCACATGAGAAGAGAACTCCCTCTTTTCCTTCCTTCCATCGAGGAAACCAGTTGATTGTGCTGCCTCCTATCCCAGCCAAGTATTGGTCCCAATCTACTCTTCTCTTTTCGACACACGAGCGATAAATTTGAAGCAGACACGGGTGCCTTATGTCTTGTTGGAATAGGTGCGAAACCAACCACACACAAAGAGCGGGTAAGCAGCAGACAATCTGTGCGCTGTTCTTCTCGCACCTTCGGTCAAATGTATCAAATAAGTCCGCCAAGATAGCAACCACCGGGCTCTCCTTGCTATGGTGATATGCAAGGAAAGCATCAATTGCAGCTAGGTCCACCAAATCGTCCACGTTTGGAAAGAGGACAACCCCAAAGATTAGCAAAGCTAGTATATCCGCAAACGGGACCCACTCCTCTTGATTCGCCATATCCCTTGCCTTGCCTTCCAAGTATTTCCGCGGTAGGCCCACTACGCCATTTCGAGTTTGCTTCATACTATCCAACTCTTTCGCCAAATCTTCGACCACAGCTGCAATCTTGCTCAAGGAGGGAAGAAACCCGGAGAAAAGATATGGTTTTCTTCCCCCAAGAGGGCATCCTAAAATCTCCTCAAATTCTTCAACAGTCGGTACTATTTGGAAGTCCCCAAACGTGAAGCATCTCAACGGCTGGTCATAGTATTGGGTGAGGGATACAACGGCTTCCGTAAATACCTCCGCTGTGGTCAAATCTAAAATCTTTCCGTACACTTTGCGAAAGGCTTGCCTTTGGAGGGGTCCCATCCACCGTCCCAACTCCTTAAGGTTGGTGACATCTAGGCCCTTAATCTTGACATGATAGAATCTTTTTCCGTTTTGATTTGTCCCCATCATTTACCTAAAAAGGGGTGAATCAAGGCTCCTATATGAATGATGCAATGTGTATGCATGAAACGAAAAGAAAAACAAGTGGTAATTTACATATACGAGACCGAAAAAGAACCATCTTTTTAATACTACGTTCTAGGCATTGCGGTTCCCCAACGTATGCATTAAAAAGTGACGCATTACTCTAAAGAGACAAGATATCACTAGCTATACAACAAAACTATAATTTACGTGCTATTTGCAGAAGAATGCATGAGAACAAATGGCACAGAGCGTGTTTGCTCCATGCCCCTATTTGGGGACCTATAGGATAATATCTAGGGGTCTCTAATAACTACTCCCAACAATCCATATCTCACATGGCTGTTTTCTAGAGGTATCATCACTCAAGATAATAATATTGCGGCGGTATGGAATACCAGCGACAACACATTACAAAGAGAGAAATCTCTAGACGAGGTTTCATTATTATCAAGCAAGTCGGAGACCTAGCATGACCATAGATTCACCTCCACTCCTTAGATTCCTATGGACCCGGGTATAGGGCCCCTTTTTTACTCAAACCCGTGGGTGCTTAGAATGTAGTGTAAAAATGTGGAAAAGACAGCATTTATTATATTTACACAATTCAAAAAAATGCACACACAAAGTTTCACAATTCCACATTTTCCTAAAATAGGCCTAACTCACAAAAACAGTCCCCAGTGGAGTCGCCAACTGTCGCAACCTACCCTTTTGCGGGCGAGCGAGGTGAGGCTCACGGGTGCGTCTTCCAAAGGAGGAAAATGCGCGGAGTGGCCACCAACGTTTATTTGTGGAAAACATCAGAAAAATCGAAGGAAACCGGTCATGAAGAATATTCCAGATTCGGGAGTTGTATTTACGTTTGAGGAAGGTATTAGCACCTCTCACATTTGTCCCAAAGGACAACAGCCTTAAATTAGAATTGTGTGAAATTGTGTATCTACACTTTTATTTCTTTTTTATTTTTGAGGTCAACAAAAGTGGGACTCTTGCTCCTACGTACCCTCCATCGAAGAGGAAATCAGACCTACGTAGTTCTTTCTAAAAGGCGAATCGAGCGATTCTTTTTACTTGGAAGGTGGTCCTTTTAAGGCATTGGACCTTAAAATGATCCATTTTTACTGGGTGAGAAAAACTGAGGTATCGAACCTTAAAATCCTTTTTAGTGATTTTTTGTGGACGAGTTTGACTTTGCGTGTTGATTTTAGCCTTAATTTTACTTTAGTTCTTAGTTAATTCAATTAAGAAAGAGAAATCCCAAAGAGAAACGTCCGATTGCTTTTTTTGGTTTATTTTACTAAAAGATATTTTTTTATTATTATATCATTATTTTACCTCCTTTTGGTTTCCAACATGGTTACGACATGACCGAACGGTCGGATTTCATTTTAACAGAAATTAACGGATATTACTATTCGAATGATCGGTGGAAATTTATTTTATTTTTTGATTAGGAGAGAAAATGACTTAAGTAAATGACTAAAGCACGTCAAAAGGAGGTACGGAAAGTAAATGAAATGAAAATAAAAGCACGCGAAATAAGTGGGGACCACTAAGGGTACATAGAATGAATTGAAAAGTTCGATTTCGGGAACTTACCGATTGAAGACCTTAGAACGATGAAGAACGAACGACGAACGACGAAGAACGGTTGAAAATCTTCGTGAAATCACCCACGGAAACGTTACGGAAGCGCCTCGGCTTGGATTTTCTTCATAGAAACAATTTTCCTTACTAATTTTAAGTGATTACGAAGTACCAGAAGGGCTGAACCCTTTTCTTCTTCACTCCTCCCCCTATTTATAGGAAAATAGGGGAGGAGCTTGCCATCCAGCTTGCCCAGGCGAGCCAGGTTGCTTCCTCCAGAAGCAACCGCCTTCTGGAGGAACATCTTGGAAGGCCTAAGTGGGCCTGGTTTCTATTTGCACCCCCTTTGCTTTTTTTGGTGATTCTTTTTCCGTTACGTTACGAAACTTTATGAATTTCGTAACAATGTTTGTTTTCTTTCCGTAAGGTTAAGGAACCTTACGGGTCATGTAATTACTCCTTTTTTAGCTTTCAGAATGTTACGGAAACTCACGGATTGCGTAACAATACTTCCTTTTGATTTCCGGCATGTTACGGAATTTCACGGATTGCGTAACAATGCTTCCTTTTGATTTCCGACATTTCTCAGAACTTCACGTATTGTGCAACAAAGGGTGCCAAGTACCTCGAAGCGGTCAACCAAATGTTGCATGCCATCTAACAATAGTCCCCGGACGAAATTAGGGTATGACAATAACACAAGTTTTTGGTGAAAAAAATGTGTATGCACCTGAAGGGTGAATGCTATGAAAATTTTCCCGAACGCCCAAAATGGACTCGGATGAATGCATGAATTGATAAAATAGCATGTTTTGGAAACACTGGGTTGACTTAAATAGGGAAAGTAAATCCTGAGCCCTAGTGTCACATGACCATGAAAACTTGATGCTTGAGTGTCCACATGGGTGCATGCATGACCAGTTTTGCATAAAATTTCCAAATCATCATTGTTGCATGTGCGTCATGGAAATAATGTGGGACCTTCCTTTATTCCTGAACTGCTGGCCAAACCGACGCCCTGACATGTATCATGTCCAGCCGTTCTACAAGCCTTGAGGCAAAATCCTAACTCACGATAAACCTTGACCCAGGGTGAGAATGTCCATCCTCGCCCTCAGAAGAAAACAAAAAAAAAAAGAAAAAGAAGTTCCCGATCAAATATCGGAAGAAAGCAAAAGACGAAAATTCCCAATCAAAGATTGGAAGAAAGCAAAACATAAAGAAAAATTCCCGTCGAAAGAAAACAAAAGAAATATACAAAAAGGTCTTCAGACCAGACAATATTTGAACAATACAGAATTGTCACAAGCAAATAAGAAAAGAAAGGAAACCACAACTTGAAGTGGTCCTCTCCCTTTGATTGCCAACCAAAATCCTATGCACCGATGACTTTTTCGCCCTGCACTAAACAAAAATAGGAAAGGAAAAGGCCAAAACACTCAGAGCCAAATTTCCCACCAAAAACACTATTCCCAAAAAAGGTCCTATTGATCCATGATCGCGCATGTAATCTTTGATTTGATAGGAAATGATTTGCAAAATCAAGTCATGACATATCTATGGTGTAGAATTAGGATAAAACACTTGCCTGTATGAAGTTTATACAGTCTGAGTGATTTTCTTCTATTTCAGTTGGACCCAGTGTTTCCTCTAAAGGGTCGTTTAAAAATGAAATGTTGTTATCCTAAATCTCATTTGTGGTTATGAGAAAATTTTATCAGCAAACTCTCTTTCCCCAACAGACACATTGTTTTTCACCAAAAATTATATGTTGCTCTGATCAGTTGGAGGTTTTGTTTCTTTACTAAATCATGTTTGCATTTTAGTGAAAGAACACCAAGACTATTTTAGTCTCATATTGAGGATACGTAGGAGCAAAAGTCCCGCTTTTGTTGACCACCCCATCCTGCTACCGTGACCCGTGAGTCCAGTAGCATGCGGAGACGCCTTACGGTTATCTGTACCTCGTCATTTGTAGACCCCAAGTCTGATTGACAAGCGGAGACCAATGTGGTTGTCTGTGCCCCTTTCGAAGATGTCAGCATCTTCTGGCAGAGACTCTTTTGGTCTCACAACATCTGCTGATCCTGACCCATTCGTGAGGTGGAAAGCGGATATACCCAAGTGATTATGCATACAAAGACAACATCTGCTGATCCTGACCCATGCATCAGGTGGCAAGCGGATATATCCAAGTGAAAATCCATACAAAGACAACATCTGTTGATTCTGACCCATGCGTCAGGCAGCAGACGGATATACCCAAGTGATTATTCGTACAAAGGCAACATCTGCTGATCTTGACCCATGCGCCAGGTGGCAGGCGGATATACCCAAATGATTATTCGTACAAAGACAACATCTACTGATCCTGACCCATGCGTCAGGTGGCAGTCGGATATACCCAAGTGATTATCCGTACAAAGACAACATCTGCTGATCTTGACCCTTGAGTCAGGCGGCAGGCGGATATACCCAAGTGATTATCCATAAAAAGACAACATCTGCTGATCTTGACCCATGCGTTAGGGGGAAGGAAGATATACCCAAGTGATTATCCGTACAAAGACAACATCTGTTGATCCTGACCCATGCATCAGGTGGCAGGCGGATATACCCAAGTGATTATCCGTACAAAGACAACATCTACTGATCCTAACCCATGCGTCTGGTGGCAGGGGGATATACCCAAGCGATTATCCATACAAAGACTACATCTGCTAATCCTGATCCATGCGTCAGGTGGCAGACGAATATACCCAAGTGATTATCCATACAAAGACAACATTTGTTAACCCTTACCCATGCGTCAGGTGGCAGGCGAAAATACCCCAAGTGGTTATCCGTACAAACACAACATTTGTTAATCCTGACCCATGCATCAGGTGGTAGGTTAAAATACCCCAAGTGGTTATCCGTACAAACACAACATCTATTGATCCTAACCCATGAGTCAGGTGGCAGGCGGATATACCCAGCAGTTATCCGTTCATACACAGTTCTGCTACCCCGACCTGTGAGAAGTCAGGTAGCATGCGGAGATACCCAGTGGTTATCCTTTGCTACCCCGACCTGTGAGAATCGGGTGACATGCGGAGACACCCAAGGGTTATCCGTACACACATTTATGCTACCCTGATCTGTGAGAAGTCAGGTAGCATGCGAAGACGCCCTATACGGTAATCCGCACACATTTCGAAGATAAAAATGTCTTCAGTCATTGCATGCCTTTAAAGGCGACAATGACACTCATTTACATTTCGAAGACGAGAATGTCGTTAGTCATTGCATGCCTTCAAAGGCGACAATATCCTCATCTACATTTTGAAGACAATAATGTCTTTAGTCATTGCATGCCTTCAAAAGGCGACAATGTCTTTATTTGCTTTTTGAAGACGACAATGTCTTCACCTAAAAAACTTCAATATCTTTTTCCCCTGTGCTTCGTAGGACTCAACGTCCTTTGTTTGTACGCTTTTTTTAAAAAAAAAGAGTGAAAATGAAAATGAAAATGAATTAAACGAGAAAAGAAGGAATTTCAATGTCTTCATGCCTTCATGGGTTTTACTGCTTGGATTTGAACTAGTGGTCGGTCGGGTAAAGATTCAGCTCGAATGAAATTAGTGTCTTATCTTTACTTCCCTTTTATCTCCAACAAAAGATAAGTAAATAGGGGAAACTATCATACCCTAATTTTGTCCAGGGACCATTGTTTTTCGGCATGCGACCTTCTTTTGACTACTTCAAAATGTTTAACACCCATCACCATGGAATCCATAAATTTCCAGGATGTTTCGGAGAGAAACTAGCCAAAAACACAAAAACGAGAGTGTATTTCGCAAAGTGGGGGGGTGTAAATAGACTGTTACACCCTGTCATACCCTAATTTCGTCCGGGGATTATTATTTGATGATATGCAACCTTTGATTGGCCGCTTCGAGATACTTGGCACGCTTTGTTGTACAATATGTGAAGTCTCGAGACGTGCCGGAAATCAAAAGGAAGCAGGCTTACGCGATCCGTGAAATTCCGTAATGTGACGGAAATCGAAAGGAGGTGTTTTTGTGCAATCCGTGAGTTTCCGTAACTTCTTCGAAAGCTAAAAAAGAGTATATACATAATCTGTAAGGATTCATAACCTTGTGGAAGGAAAATAAGTATCGTTACGAAATTCGTAAAGTTTCGTAACGTTACGGAAAAAGAATTACCAAAAAAAGTAAAAGGGGATGCATTTAGTAAAAAGGGGGGTACAAATAGCAATCAGGCCCACTTGGGCCTTCCAGTTTCTTCCTCCAGAAGGCGGTTGCTTCTGGAGGAAGCAACCTTGCTCGCTTGGGCAAGCTGAGCTCGCCTGGGCGAGCTGGGTGGCAAGCTCCTCCTCTATTTTGCTATAAATAGGGGGAGGAATGAAGGGGGAAGGGGTTCAGCCTTCTTGACACTTCTTATTCTCTCGAAATTGCTGAGGAAAATTGTTTCCGTGAAGAAAATCCAAGCCGAGGCGCTTCCGTAACGTTTCCGTGAGTAATTACGCGAAGATTTTCAACCATTCTTCGACATTCATCGTTCGTTCTTCATTTTCTTCAGTCTTCAACTGGTAAGTACCTCAAACCAAGCTTTTCAATTCATTTTATGTACCCGTGGTGGTCCCCATTTGTTTCATGTACTTTTATTCTCGTTTTCATTCGCTTTCTATACCCCCTTTTGACGTGCTTCAGTCATTTATTTAAGTCGTTCCTCGCCTAATCTAAAAATAAAATAAATTTCCACCGATCATTTGAATTGTATCATCCGTTAATTTTTGTTAAAATGAATTCCGACCGTTCTGTCGTGCCGTAACTACGTTGGAAATAAAAAAAGAGGTAAAATAATAATATAATAATCAAAAAATATCTTTTAGTAAAATGAAGCGAAAATCAATCGGACGTTTTCTCTTTGGGATTTCTCATTCTTAATTGAATTGACTAATAACCAAAGCGAAACTAAGGCTAAAATTAATTCGCCAAGTCAAGCTCGTCCACAAAAAAATCACTAAAAAGGGGATTTGGAAGTTTATTACCTCAGTTTTTCCTTACCAAGTAAATGGATCATTCTTAAGGTCCAACGCCTTAAAATGACCACCTTTCAAGTAAAAAGAATCGCTTGATTCACCCTTAAGAAAGAACTACGTAGGTCTGATTTCCTCTTCGATGGAGGGTATGTAGGAGCAAAAGCCCCACTTTTGTCGACCTCAAAAAAATAATAAAAAGAAATAAAAGGTAAAATAACACAATTTCACAATTCTAAAAATAGGCTGTTGTCCTTTGAGACACACGTGAGAGGTGCTAATAACTTCCTCAAACGTAAATACAACTCCCGAACTTAGGATTTTCATTTTGATCGGTTTCCTTCGATTTTTCCGACGTTTTCCACAAATAAACGTTGGTGGCGACTCCGCGCGTCTTTCCTACTTTGGAAAGCGCTCCCGTGAGCCTCGCCTTCGCTCGCCCGCAAAAGGGCATGTTGCGACACACCCTAATTTCATCCAGGGATCATTGTTGATCGCTTCGGAAGGCTTAACACCCATCGTCGTGGAATCCATACAGTTCCATGAGGTTTCGGAAGGAAAACATCCAAAAAACACAAAAACAAGGGCTGAACTTATCAAGATAGGGGTGTAAATAGCAATTTTCGAATCTATGCACTTCTAGAACATTTTGGAAGCTGGGTTGCTTTAGGAGGAAGCAACCTAGCTCGCCTTGGCGAGCTGGGTGGCAACCTCCTCCTTGATTTTGTTGAAAAATGGCTTCCAAGGCTTCTGTAATGCTTCCATTAAATTCCTGTAACCCTAAATAAGCATATTTCACTTAATATGAGTGAGAAGGAAGAGAAAAAGGAAGAAAATCAAGTCTGATATCCTCTCGTAAGGCTTCCGTAACTTTTCCATAAATTACAAAAAAAGGGGTGAACTTAGTAAAAAAGGGGGATGCCTCAAGAAGCTTCCTGAGGAAGACACCTACTTGCTTGGGCGAGCAGAGCTCACCTGGACGAGCTCGGCGGCAAGCACCACTTCTTTTTTTCAATAAATAGGCCGAGGGGGGTTGTTCCAAAGGGCCCCTGACCCCTATGCTATGCATTTCAACTATTTTGGGTGAAAAAACATGTTTCCGTCAAGAAAATCCAAGTAGAGGTGCTTCCATAATGCTTCTAAGACATTTCCGTAAGCAATTCTGTGAAGATTTTACGTCGTTCTTCATCCGTTCTTCGTGTGTTCTTCGGTCTTCAACCGGTAAGTTTTCGAATCTAAGACTTTCAATTCATTTCTTGTTTTGTTGGCTTTCATCTTCATTTCATTCACTTTCAGTTTTCTTTTCTTCCATTTTTGACGAGCTTTAACCGATAGTTTAAGCCGTTATCTCGCCTAATAAATGATAAAATGAATTTCAACCGATCATTTGTGTTGTAATGTCGTTTAATCACTGTTAAAGCAAAATCTAACCGATTGTTCACACTGTAACCTCGGTTAAATCAAAAAAAGGAAAAACAATAATAAAATAATCAAAATATCTTGAAAAATATAATAATAAAATAATCAAAATATCTTTGAATAAAATAATAAAAAAATCGGACGTTTTTCTTTGAAAGTTTTCTTTAATGAATTGACTAATAACCAAAGTGAAACTAAGGCTAAAATCAACTCACAAATCAAGTTTTGTCCTCAAAAGTCACTTAAAACCGTTTTAAGGTCCAACGCCTTAAACGGTCCTCTTTGCTTTTATCGGTTAGCATGGACCGTTCAAAAGCATAAAATCAACACACAACTTTACCGCTTTGCAAGAACTACGTAGGTCTGAGTTCCTCACCACAAATCGAGGATATGTAAGCGCAAAAGCCCCGCTTTTGTCGACCACCCTAAGAGATCGTTAATGGTCCAATGCCTTAACGTTTCTCTTCTTTCAAAACCAAGAGATCGTTTATGGTCCAACGCCTTAACGTTTCTCTCCTTTCAAAACTAAGAGATCGTTAATGGTCCAATGCCTTAACTTTTCTCTCCTTTCAAAATCAAAAGATCATTTAATGGTCCAACTCCTTAAATGACCTTTGTTCAATTAAAATCTATCTTGCAAAAAAAGATAAAAACAACTTAACCAATGTTTAGTTCTAAAAGAACTACGTAGGTATGATTTCCGCATCACAATTGAGGAATACGTAGGAGCGAGCGAAACACCCTTGTTGACCACAAAAAGATAAAAAATACAAAAAGGATTACAAAAAAGTAAAAAACATAAAAAGGCAAGAAAAAAACATAAACATAAAAGGGAAAATACATAAACTTTGAAGTCATGATTTGCACACTTGATTAGAGGCTGTCGTCCCTTGTGACAGACGCATGGAGTGCTAATACCTTCCTCGTGCGTAAAAACAACTCCCGAACCTTTCACACTTAAAGTTCGTAGACCACACGTTTTGGTTTTTCCGACGTTTTCCTCCAATAAAAGTTGGTGGCAACTGATGTGTCATTATTTTCTCCTATTTCTTACCCCTTTCTATCACCATTTTAATTACTGATTAGCCATAATTGTCAAATTAATTATGCAGTTTTATCATTTGGGCCTACTTGACTAATTCTGTGTTTTAATTTAATTTCAGGAGAATTATAAGCAATTGGGCTTGGATCTGGAATTGGGCTGATCCGGCTTGGACTTGAAGAGAGCAGACAATTTTATTTGTCGTCCAATTTTATTTTATTTCATTTTTGAGTTGTATTTTTGTAATTGGGTCACCAGACCTTATTGGGCCCAAAAATCATATTTGTAAGCTTTGGGGCCTAGTGACCTTTAGTGAGCCCAGCTGCTAGGGTTTTAAGGGTGGTCCAGTTACTGTTCACGTAGAGAGATATTGTAGGGTTTCATTTTCAGTTTTTTCATTTTACTGTTCACGCGCATGGTACTGTTCACGTAGCAACTCCATTTATGTTTTCTGCTTCAAATTCCAGTTTCGTTTTCTACTTTTAATTCTAGTTTCGTTTTCTGCCTTTGATTTCCTATTCGTTTCTGCTGTTAATGGAAGGCTGAATCTCTAGTGTTGTTTTCTCTTGAGGATTAAGCATAGCTCTCTTTGAGGTTTTGTTATTAATATTAAATTCTAATCAGTTTTTCCCATTCACCAATTATTTTGTATTTGTTGCTAATATCAATCCATGCATGCTTCATGTTGGATTAATTGTCTCTGTGCTTAATTAACGTTCATGCTTAATGGATAAGTGAGAGGGATTGATTGGTGTATGAGTTGCTTAATCACATAATGATAGCCTTGTGTTAATTTTCGCTTAGTAAATTAATTTCGGGTTGGATTAAGTGGTTGAACTGATTAGGGATAAATTCTCGTAACCTAGGATAAGAGACTTGCTTTTGAATCAAGGGGAAACAAGATTTTTAATTATGTTGTTTTCTTTTAATTCAAGTTTTCTTTCTATTTAAATTACAAAAACAAACAACCCCCCCATTTCATTACTGTTTTATTATTATATGTTATGAACGTTTGTTTGATCATTGCTCACTCGGAGACGACCTAGGATCACTTCCTAGATACTGCATTTTAATGTTTATTTGATTCGGGTACGGCTCCGATCAAATTTGGTGTCGTTGCCGGGGAGTAGTGGTCCAAAGGTTCATAATTATGTTTTTGTGTCTTTGTGTTTGTTTCTGTTTGTTTTTATAAAATCTGTGTTATGTGATTAATTTGCAGTATTTAGTTGTTTTATGTGTAGTTCTGTTGTTTAGTGTTCTGATTTTTTTTTCAGTCTTGTCCCCTGTTCAAAGGTGTCTCCTGGTGAAATTTCGTGGTTCTCCGTTGTTTAGAGGTGAAGAGTGTTGTGAATAGTGCTATGAACAGTGTCGAATTTTGCTAATTAATTGGCAATTTTTGTTTTGATAGCTAGAGTTGTTATTTTGGCTGATTTTTTGTGTGGTAGTTTCTTTTGATCCATATTTTGTGTGAAAAATACCAGAAGCACTTGGTGTGGCTGAATTTGAGAGATAAAAAAAAAAATTGGGAACTTGTTTTTAGCAAAACTCAAAATGACCATAACTTTTACTCTGGTTATCAGAATGACTATTATTATATATGAATTTGGGGTAGAAAAAAATTTCCCATGCAGCCCCAACCCACTAGTGCCAGTTGCAGTTCTCAGCGCTTAAGAAATCAGTTGTTTACTAAGTTTTTTTTTAAGTATTATTGTCCTATTTTTCTAAACTTTTCTTTGGCAGTTTTCATAGTTATACTTTGAATTTTTATCTGAAAATTTTTGTGCTATCTTTTCATGATTTTAGGGTTTTGCTCACAAATTTTCAGCTCATTTTGATATTGTTTGAGTATAGTTGTAGTTTTACCCCCTTTTTACCCCTGGTGCTTGTTTGAGAATTACATGATTTGCTGCATATAGTGCATGACTAGGGGCAATCCAGGTGATTTACAAACCTTTGATCCTGAAATAGATAGAACCTTTCATAGATTAGTTAGGCATAGTGTGCATCCTGATCATTCTGTGCATTTTGAGCATTCTGAGCATTTCGTGCATTCAGTGCATTCTGAGCATTCTGTTGCTGGTGATTCTGAACATTCTGATTTTGAGCATTCTGCTGCTAATTTTCATACTGAGAACATGACTCAATCTCCACCTCGTGAGAGGACTCTTAGGGAGATGGCTGCACCTGACTTCACTTATGAAAGCTTGTGCATTCAATATCCTGATGAGGATGTTCCATATGTTCTCAAGACTGGACTAATACATTTGCTGCCCAAGTTTCATGGTCTTGCAGGTGAAGATCCTCATAAGCATCTTAAGGAGTTCCATATTGTCTGTTCCACCATGAAGCCCCCTGATGTCCAGGAAGATCATATCTTTCTAAAGGCTTTTCTTCATTCTTTGGAGGGAGTGGCGAAAGATTGGCTGTCAAGCTTCATTCTACACCTGAAAAAGAAGATGAGCTAGCTGCACAAAAGAGAAAGTTTCTTGATCATGAGGGAGCTAACAAAAATTTTCATGCAGGTGGACCTTCTTCTAGTAGTTCTGACTTGCAGCAGCCTCCTATCCCTCTTCCATTTCCACCTAGAGCAATTCCAAACAAAAAGATGGAAGAAGTGGATAAGGAGATCTTGGAGATCTTCAGGAAAGTAGAGGTGAACATACCTCTGCTAGATGCCATCAAGAAAATTCCAAGATATGCCAAGTTTCTAAAGGAGCTGTGCACCCACAAAAGGAGGCTCAAGGGCAATGAAAGGGTTAGCATGGGCAGAAATGTGTCAGCATTGATAGGTAAATTTGTTCCTCACATTCCTGAGAAATGTAAGGACCTAGGTACTTTCTATATACCTTGCATTATTGGGAACATCAAATTTGAGAATGCCATGCTAGATCTAGGAGCATCAGTTAGTGTCATGCCTCTGTCCATTTTCAATTCTTTATCTCTTGGACCTTTGCAACCTACGGGTGTGGTGATTCAATTGGCAAATAGAAGTGTTGCTCACCCCACAGGTTTCATAGAGGATGTGTTGGTTCGGGTTGGTGAACTTATTTTTCCAGCTGATTTTTATATTCTTGATATGGAAGAGGGATTTTCCCGTGGTTCAGTTCCAATTATTTTAGGCAGACCATTTATGGAAACAGGCCGAACCAAGATAGATGCTTATGCTAGCACATTGTCTATGGAATTTGGTGATATTGTTGTTTATTTTAACATTCTTGATGCCATGAAACATCCATCTGAGGATCATTCTATTTTTCATGCTGAGATACTTGATCATATTGTTGATGATTATATGTTTGATTTTGATTCTCTTCATGGTAGGAAACATCCATTTTTATCTGATCAGCATACTTGTCATTCCTCATGCATTGAATCTGAATCTGAGTTTGAATTTGATCTTGTATCTGATTTTTATGCTGAGAGTAAATTTGAATTTGAGTCTGGTTCTGATTTTCTAGGTGTTGTACCTCTTGATGTTGATTTTTTAAAGTCAGAATGCACTAACCATGTTGCAGGAAGTACATATACTTCTGACTTGCTTGATGAGGTACAGGCTGAGGAACCCTCCTCTTCTTCTCCTACCTTGGTTCCTCCCACTGTTCAGCCACCACCCACACCAGAGTTGAAGCCCTTACTAGCAAACCTCAAGTATGCTTACTTGGAGGACAAGGAAAAATTTCCAGTGATCATCTCTGCCTCCCTTGCTGCTGAGCAAGAGGAGAAGTTGTAACAAGTGCTCAAGAAGCACAAGAAAGCCATTGGATGGACTTTAGCAGACATTCCTGGTATTAGCCCATCTACTTGCATGCATAGGATACTTTTAGAGGATGGAGCTAAGCCAGTGAGGCAGCCACAGTGGCGACTCAACCCCATCATTCTAGATGTGGTGAAAAAGGAGGTGACCAAGCTCTTGCAAGTTGGAATCATCTACCCCATTTCTGACAACCAGTGGGTGAGTCCAGTCCAAGTGGTTCCTAAGAAGGCAGGCCTCACAGTGATCAAGAATGAGAGGGATGAGCTTATCCCCACAAGAGTGCAGAACAGCTGGTGAGTTTGCATGATTATAGGAGGCTGAACCAGGCAACCAGAAAAGATCATTTTCCCCTGCCATTCATTGATCAAATGCTTGAGCGCTTGGCAGGTAAGTCTCATTACTGTTTTCTTGATGGTTTTTTTGGTTATTTACAAATTCATATTACTCCTGAGGATCAAGAAAAGACCACATTCACCTGTCCCTTTGGCACTTTTGCCTATAGGAGGATGCCCTTTGGCCTATGCAACGCCCCTGGTACCTTCCAGTGGTGTATGCTTAGAATTTTCAGTGACTTTTTAGAGAGTTGCATAAAGGTGTTTATGGATGATTTTACTATTTATGGATCCTCTTTTGATGCATGTTTAGATAGTCTGGATAGAGTTCTTAATAGATGCATTGAAACTAACCTTGTGCTGAATTTTGAAAAATGTCACTTCATGGTGGAACAAGGTATAGTTTTAGGGCATATCATTTCCAGAAGGGGCATAGAGGTAGACCCTGCAAAGATAGTTGTTATTTCACAATTTCCTTACCCCTCTTGCGTGCGAAAGGTTCGTTTTTTTCTTGGTCATGCAGGGTTTTATAGGCGCTTTATTAAGGACTTTAGCAAAGTGGCCTTTCCACTATCCAATCTGCTGCAAAAGGAGGTGCAGTTTGATTTTGATGACCGGTGCAAAGAGGCTTTTGATTGCCTCAAGCGTGCGTTGACTACCACCCCTATCATTCAGGCACCTGATTGGACCGCCCCATTTGAGCTGATGTGCGATGCATCCAATTATACATTGGCGGTTGTCCTTGCTCAAAAGATTGACAAGCTGGCTTGGGTGATCTACTACGCTTCCAGAACTTTGGATCCTGCCCATGCAAATTACACTACCACAGAGAAGGAGCTATTAGCGATAGTTTTTGCTCTTGAGAAATTTCGTTCATATTTGCTTAGTACTTGTGTTATTGTTTATACTGACCATGCAGCTCTGAAGTACCTGTTGAAGAAGGCTGAATCAAAGCCTAGATTGATCAGGTGGATGCTTGGGCTCCAAGAGTTTGATTTGGAGATCCGTGATCGAAGCGGTGCACAGAACCTCGTGGCTGACCACCTGAGTAGGATTAAGCATGCGTCTGAGGACTCACCCATTCGGGATGATTTTTCGGATGACCATTTGTACATTCTGTATAAGATTTATGATTCCTTCCCCACTCCTTGGTTTGCTAATATTATGAATTATTTGGTTGCTTCTGTTTTTCCTCCCTTATCATCTAAAGCTTAAAATGATAAAATTAAGAGCGATGCTAAGAATTATATTTGGGATTACCCCTATTTGTGGAAGTCGTGCAGTGACCAGGTTATTAGGAGAAGCATTCCAGACCATGAGATTGACTCGGTCCTGCAATTCTGTCATTCTTTTACACTAGGTGGCCATCTTGGCATACAGAGGACAGTTCGCAAGGTGCTTGATTGTGGTTTCTATTGGCCCACCATCTTCAAGGATGCGTGGAGAATCTGTAGCACTTATGAGCCTTGTCAGAGAGCAGGCGGCTCACCTTTATGGAGACAACAAATGCCTCAACAACCCATGTTATTTTGTGAGGTGTTTGATGTCTGGGGTATAGATTTTATGGGGTGTTTCCCTGTCTCTTTTGGTTTTGTTTATATTCTCCTTGTTGATTATGTTTCAAAATGGGTGGAAGCCAAACCCACCAAAACTAACGATGCTAAGGTTGTTGTGGATTTTGTTAGATCTAATCTGTTTTGCAGGTTTGAAGTCCCTAGAGCCATCATAAGTGATCAAGGCACCCATTTTGGTAACAGATCCATGTATGCCTTGCTCAAAAAGTATGGGGTCATGCATAGAATTTCCACACCTTACCACCCCCAAACTAATGGGCAGGCTGAGATTTCAAACAGGGAGATAAAAAGGATCTTAGAAAAGATTGTGCAGCCGAACAGAAAGGATTGGAGCATCGGGCTGGATGATGCTCTTTGGGCGCATAGGACTGCCTACAAAGCACCCATAGGAATGTCTCCTTATCGGGTTGTCTTTGGCAAGGCATGCCATCTTCCTGTAGAGATAGAGCACAAAGCCTACTGGGCTGTAAAGACTTGTAACTTCTCTATGGACTAGGCTGGATAGGAAAGGAAGTTGCAACTAAGTGAGCTAGATGAGATCCTTTTAGAAGCCTATGAGAATTCCAAATTCTACAAGGAGAACACCAAGAAGTTCCATGACAGCTTGATAGCTAGGAAGGACTTTGTGGTTGGACAAAAAGTTTTATTGTATAACTCTAGGCTCGGACTCATGAGTGGTAAGTTGAGGTCAAAGTGGATTGGTCCTTTTGTGGTGACTAATGTTTTTCCTTATGGTACAGTTGAGATCAAAAGTGAATCCACAGATACAAGCTTCAAAGTCAATGGACACCGGCTGAAACCATTCCTCACAAATCCCTCCTTAGTGGATGTAGTGGAGGAGGAGACCTCCTTACTTCACCCTACTTCTTTTCCGCCATGAATTAGGGAGTTTTCTTTCTTCTGTCTCTTTCTTTACTTTTATTGCACTTGTCCAAATTTTATTGATTGCTTTGATTGTTCTTGATCTCATGATTGTGCTACATTGAGGACAATGTGTTGTTTAAGTGTGAGGGGGGAGAAGATTGTTCTTTAATTTTGTTGCGTATTCTAGTTTAATTTTATTAGGTTTTCTAGTTTAAGTTTGTTAGGTTCTAGGTTAATTTTGTTATTTTGGTTTTATGTTTGTGTACAACATTGCATGTTCCTCTTTGAATTTTGGGTTATGTACAAGTAATGGGTAATTGTTTTTGAAATAGGAGTTTCTTGGCATTTTGTGAATTGAAACCCTTGTTTTTCTCTACATGTCAAGTTAGTTTTTAAGGTTCAAATTGAAAGTGATAGATTTACACATTGGTGAGAATTTGAGCCATCATCATTTATTTTATTCAGTGTGTTTTGCCCCATTGATTGCTTGCATAGTAGCCTTGGCTTGACTCTTGTTGATACTTCTTGCTTCACATGCATGTTGGGAGATGATTTAGGCATTTTATTCTTATAAGCCTCTAGCCAAATGAGCCTACCCTGAATTAATTCCTTTGATAGCCCCTTTGAGCCTATGTTCCCCTTTTTTGTTTTGAGCTCATTACAAGCCTTAAGTGAAAAACCATGATTTCACCCTACCCTTAAGGAGTTTTGGAGCTATGGAATTGTGTTTGGGAATAAGTGTGGGGGGGGCGGGGGCGGTATGTTTCATTGGATGATATGTTTTTGTTGGCCATGCTTGATGATGTATTTTGGCCATGCTTGTTGTATATACATATATTGCCTAATCGTTGCTTTATTTTTCAAATGCTTTCAAATGCTACTATTCACGTTAAAAAAAAATCAAAAAAAAAGAAGAAGAAAAAATAGAAAAAGAATGAAGTTGAATAAATGAGGTCTTGGCTTGAAGACTTGGATTGGTTGAAGGACTTGGTTGATTTTGTTTTGGGTTTACTTTTTAATTTTGGTTTCGGGGTTTACTACTTTTTCTTACTTCCCACTTATTCCTCATTGCTCCTCTATTCCTTTGGGTTTTAGCTACTATCCCATACTTTCATCTACCTTGTCCTTGCCTCATTACAACCTTAAAAGACCTTTTGATCCTCATGTGCATGTGTTTGTGATGTGGTTGTCAATTTTAAAGTCTTGCCAAGTCTATGTGGTGTTTATTTTCATGGGTGCTTTAAGAGTAAACAGTAGCCTAGACACTTGAGAGATAGAGTGCATATCTTGTGAGGCTTTATTACTTTTCATTCTTGAGCTGATTGACTATCTTTCCATGTTTGAGATGCTTGGATGATTTTCATGACAACCTTGATTCTGTAACTCTTTACGTGTTGGATGTTACCCACTCTTTTCATTCCTTGAGATTCATTGAGAAATATGTAAATGTTTTTGTGTTTGTTTGTCTCTCTTTAATTTCTCTTGATTTATGCTTTGTTTTTTTTTTTATTTTGCCCAGGAGTGCAAAAAGCTAAGTGTGAGGGAATTTGATGTGTCATCATTTTCTCCTATTTCTTAACCCTTTCTGTCACCATTTTAATTACTGATTAGCCTTAATTGTCAAATTAATTATGCAGTTTTATCATTTGGGCCTACTTGACTAATTCTGTGTTTTAATTTAATTTCAGGAGAATTATAAGCAATTGGGCTTGGATTCGAAATTGGGCTGAACCGACTTGGACTTGAAGAGAGCAGACAATTTTATTTGTCGTCCAGTTTTATTTTATTTCATTTTTGGGCTGTATTTTTATAATTGGGCCACCAGACCTTATTGGGCCCAAAAATCAGATTTGTAAGCTTTGGGGCCTAGTGACCTTTAGTGAGCCCAGCTGCTAGGGTTTTAAGGGTAGTCCGGTTACTGTTCACGTAGAGAGATATTGTAGGGTTTCGTTTTCAGTTTTTTCGTGTTACTGTTCACGCGCATGGTACTGTTTACGTAGCAACTCCATTTTCATTTTCTGCTTCAAGTTCCAATTTCGTTTGCTGCTTTTCATTCCAGTTTCATTTTCTGCCTTTGATTTCCTATTCGTTTCTGTTGTTAATGGAAGGTTGAATCTCTAGTGTTGTTTTCTCTTGAGGATTAAGCATAACTCTCTTTGAGGTTTTGTTATTAATATGAAATTCTGATCAGTTTTTCCCCTTCACCAATTATTCTGTATTTGTTGCTGATATTAATCCATGCATGCTTAATGCTTGATTAATTGTCTCCATGCTTAATTAACATTCATGCTTAATGGACAAGTGAGAGGGATTAATTGGTGTATGTGTTGCTTAATCACATAATGACTGCCTTGTGTTAATTTTGGCTTAGTAAATTAATTTCGGGTTGGATTAAGTGGTTGAACTGATTAGGGATAAATTCTCATAACCTAGGATAAGAGACTTGCTTTTGAATCAAGGGGAAACAACATGTTTTAGTTCTATTATTTTCTTTTAATTCAAGTTTGCTTGCTGTTTAAATTACAAAAACAAACAACCCCCCCCATTTCATTACTGTTTTATTATTATATGTTATGAATGTTTGTTTGATCATTGATCACTGGGAGATGACCTAGGATCACTTCTTAGATACTGCATTTTAATTTTTATTTGATTCGGGTATGTCTCCGATCAGCGACTCCGCGCGCCTTCCTCCGTTGGAAGATGCACCCGTGAGCCCCGCGTCGCCCTCCCGTCGAAGGGTAGGTTGCGACAATCACACTTATCTTGAGTTCTTTTAAATCCTAGCTTTTACCTTTTGCAAACTCCCAACAAGAAAGAACCACAACTTTGGAACCAACATGAGTCATCATTCATCTAGTGTTAATGGTGAAGGTACTAGTCATAAGAACCCTCTATCTACAATCTTAGATGAGTTGAGTTCCCTCAAGTTATGGAAAGAAAAGCTAGAAAGAAAAGAAAAAGGAAACGAGAGGGTAGAAATAAATCAAGATGAGAAGGAACAAATAAGGGAAGAAGAAAGAAAGAAAATACTAAAAGAGTTAAGAAAAAAAAATGCCTCCTATAGTAGTCATGACTCTTGCAAGAGCCCAAGTGAAGAACTTGGTGACTATTATGAAGGAAGGCATAGGTCACATTTTAGACCTCACTCCCATAGGAGAGAAAAGGAAAGAAAGCCTCAAGAGGCTAACATTAACCTCCCATAGTTCCATAGGAAGGACAATGTAGAGGCTTACTTAGATTGGGAAATAAGGGTAGAGCAATAACTTAAAAGGAAGTCTACTTCAAAATCTCATGGCTCTGACTCATATCCAAAGAAAGGCCAAGGTCAAGGCATCTTAAGGGCGGCACCTTCTATGCCCAAAGATGATAAGGGGAAGACAATAAAAAATTAACCCAACACCACTAATATATATGTTTTTATTCTTTTTATAGGTGTCGAGGGAAGGAGCCCAGAGTATCAAGAACCTCAGGATTTGAGGTCAAATCCTTTCCAAGGGGGAGGGGATGATGCAATCCTACCCCGCAAGGGTATTCGATAGAAGACTCCAAGAGGATTAGGCTAGAGCTGCTAAAGAAGGCCCTAGGGTTCTCATGAACCTCAGGGTAGATTTATGAGCCCATGGGCCAAGGTTGGGTCCACTCTTCTTTGTAAATATTAGAATAGGTCTTTCCTACTTTTGGGCCTTGTATTTTGGCCATTCTAGTAGTATAGGGTTTTACCTTTGTATTTCAGGGCATTTTGAGTAGTCTTTGTAGTAGGGACTTTTTTGTATTTTCATATATTTTGGCATGGGGTGAGCTTAGCTGTTAGAGGGGTGTGTGCAGCCAAGTTCTTGCTTCTCTAGGAATCTTCTCAAGAAAACTTCTCAAGAAAGTTTCTCAAGGGAGCTTCTCAAGGAGGTGAGCTTAGTTATTAGAGGGGTGTGTGTAGCTAAGCTCTAGCTTCTCAAGGAAGCTTCTCAAAGACGCTTCTCAAGGAAGTTTCTCAAGGAAGCTTCTCAAGAAAGTTTCTCAAGGAAGCTACCTAGGCTATAAATAGAAGCATGTGTAACACTTGTTGTAACTTTGATGAATGAGAGTCTTCTGAGACACCCTTCAAAGTTCAACTTCTCTCCCTCTTTTCCTCCTTCAATTTCATGCTCCCCCCCCCCTCTCTCTCTTTCTTTTCCTCCATTGAAGCTTCCTCTCTAAGCTTCTTATCCAAGGCACTCTCTTGGTGGAGAAGCTCCTTCTTCCATGACTTATTCCCTAGTGGATGGCGCCTCCTCTCACCTCTTCTCTTTTATCTTCCGCTGCATCTCCATGGTGGAAAATCACCATTGAAGGACCTCATTAAAGCTCAAAGATGCAGCCTCCATAGAAGCTTCCCAAGCAAGCTTCCATCAAAATGACTCTTTTTTTTTACAACTTTCTTAGAGGAACACCTTCCCTCTTTTTCCTTCTCTTTGACTTTTGGAGCTAAGGCCTTACTATCCTTTTTTTTCTTTTGTTTTTCTAACTTTAACTTAGAGCTTCGTTTGACTTCTTATTTTCTCTACCAAGAAACTCAACTATAAGTTTATTCAACTAAATAATATTGACTACGAGTAGATAAACCATTAGTAACTTTTTAGGATCAAACAAATTGAGCCTTTGGTTCAGGCTACTGAAAATTCAAATTTTTGTTTCCAATAATTCTGATAATTATTATGCCAAATAAGTGGATCCAAATTGTATCTTATAATCAGGATGCAAATTTGAATTTTACAAAGTAAATGAGCTCTCAAAACCTAACTCACCCAAACATTTGATAATCCAAAATTGACCAAATACATGTTTAGTCTTTTAAGTTTTCGAGTATATTTAGTTTGGTCCATTATCCTTTAAAAGGTTCAATTTAGTCCTTTGTCTTTTCAAAGTGAATTAAAATGGTCCTTCCAAAGCAATGATCATTTTCAAATTTGGGATGAGTTTTTGAATCTTTTTTTGTTTGATTTAAGACATGAAACTTGTTCCTTTAGATTTACATACTTGAAAACTATAGAATCCAATTTATGTTTGAACCAAAAAGGATCACAAACACAAAGAAAATCATGTGCAAGTTAATCCAGCGAGTAACTGCACAAATGAAAAATATAATACCAGATTATTTTCTAACTTATAAACATGAATGTAAATTATTTCCAATCATGGTACTGTATACTAATGAATTTTTGCATAATTGATAGTTAGTTGGATCATTTAAATATAATGGCCAAGATTCAAAAACAAAACTGGTATTATTACTATGTCTAAGCATAGACTCATTAAAAGACAAGCTATGAAAGCAAAAACATTGCATGGTTCAAACAAAAGAGACTCTTCAAACCTTGCTAAGAACAACATATTTTTTTCAAATGACATATGAGTTAAGCCAACACATTTGGAACATTATCATCTCCCAATGGTAACATCTCATCTCACGGACCATTGATGACATCCGTTGACAAATTCTCTTTCTACATGGCATCCACATTAGTCTCTGTCCCTTGGACATGATTCACAAGTGATTTCCCTCCTTGACTCATGGTTTCTCCTTCGTTGTCAACAATTGGTTTCACCTCTTGGGCTTGGCTCATATTGATTTTCCTTTTTACTTCCTCCAAGTTATGATTAATCAAGTTTGAGACATCATTCAAATCAATCATATTTGAATTTTCAAAATTGTTCTTAGCATTAAGGTTTTGAAACATGAGAAGGGTCACCTCTTTCTTCCTATTTTCATTCCTTAGTTTCCCAAGTTGTACTTGGGCTTTGTTAATCCTCTGCCTCAAAAAACTCTCTTGACTCAACTTTTTTTTGCTTTGTTCTAGTTCAGACACTTTCCTAAACCTAGAAAGCACACTTTGGGCTCCCGAATCAGATGGCCAAACCTCTGGCTGGGGATTATTGGGAGTATAAAATATAGCACATGCTTCAATCCCACAAAGAGTGCTGATTTCATCCATCTTCTTGATCAAACCTGTTGAGAAAAAAATCAAGATGCATAAAGAGAATTGAGAAGAATTGGGAAATGATTAGAAATTAAAATTTTATCAAATGGAAAATAAACATGCTACAATGCTAATAAAAATAGTTTATAAGGACTTAAGAGAAATCATTCTCAAACCATTCTTCCTTTTGCTTAATGTAGCCTTCCTCTTCCGGGCGTTGGTTATGTATGAAAGGTCCACCTTCTTCCTAGCCATGATAGTGATTAGAAAGAGAAAGAAAGAAGTAAGAAAGAACTTCTCAAAATGTTAACGCAATGTGTCTTTCTCATTCTCATTGTTGGGTATATATTAACAATTTTGAGATTGTGTCTTGATTGAATATAAGGAATGTCCTGCTAGTTAGACGCTCATTACCAAATCAGATCCTTTGCGTGTTGACTTGGCACATAAATTAGTAATTAAATCCATTTATAATAAATAATTAGAAGATTTTAAAATGAATAATTAAAAAATAATTAATGCCCTTATTTATGTTAAAATTATCATTAATTTCCTCCTACTAATTTCACTATTATTTTGAATTTTATACTTACATGAGTTCTCGAAACCTAATTCACTAAACTTTTGATAATAAGAAATTGACCAAAATAGACTTTTAGTCTTTTATGTTTTTTATTATATTCAGCTTGGTCCATTTTATTTTATAAAGTTTAATTTAGTCCTTTATGTTTTTAAAGTCAATTAAAATGTTCAATTTGAAACAATGATATTAGTTTTTGGGACACAATTTTGAACTCTTTTTTTTACTTTTTGAGATGTGAGTTGAATTAGATTTACATATATAACTAAATATTTTGAACCCGACTAATTTTGAAACCAAAAAAGATCACAAAGACAATGAAAACTGTATGAAAAATTAATCAATGAGCAATAAGAGAAAATAAAAAATTTAACATTAGATTCTTTTTCCTTGCTCGTGATACTTATTTTTATGGAATTTTCACTAGTTTGTGGCTCTTTTTGGGTTCAAACATCAGTTGAATTTCATTGTTT
Organism: Glycine max; assembly: GCF_000004515.6. NCBI lineage: Eukaryota > Viridiplantae > Streptophyta > Magnoliopsida > Fabales > Fabaceae > Glycine > Glycine max. The sequence goes on along the minus strand of NC_038256.2, from coordinate 10,539,216 downwards.
ATGTAAATAAATCTAGTAAGCCAAACTTCACATCTCGAGTCAATAAATAAAAGGGATCAAAATTGTGTTCCAAGATCAACAACGATCATTGTTATGGAAGGTCCATATTTTGACTCACTTTAAAAATATAGAAGACTAAATTAAACTTTTTAAAAGATAAGGGATCAAATTGAGTGTATAATTGAAAACATAAAATACTAAAAATGTGTTTTAGTTATGTGTTATATTTTGCAGACTAGTTTTAATTCAATTTGTTGTAATATTACTTACATTTTAGGGCATGCATTAAAAGATTTTCTTATTTAGTTTATATAATTGTATCCAAAAATTAATAAAATGAATAATTAATATGTTATTATTTTAATTCTAATTTGACTGTGTTTCAATTCAAAAATTTAATTAATTATTTGATATAAAATAATCATTATTTAATATTTCAATCACATTTAACATCAATTTTAAAAGGCATATTACATTGGTTTCAGAATTAATGTTGTTTAGCACAAAGTTAAATAAAGGTATATTCATCATTGATTCTAAACCAATGTAGAATCCACAAATTCAACATGGGTTCCTCTAGTACCCAATGTTGGAAGTGGGGCATTCTACATGAGTCAAGCCACTCTTTACATCGATTTTGGTAATAACTTATGTAAACCGTGATTTTTTACATTATTTGTCATTGGAATTGATGTAAAGTGTAGTTTTTATTTTGGAAATTAACATTTTGTTTTACACTCATAGTCCTAATGTAACAACCCAATTTTTCCCACTTAGGAATATAAATTGTTTGATATATTTTAAGAAATTTAATTATTTCTTAAAATATATTTTGATTGATTTAAATGAATTTAACGCATGGTAAATTGTGTTTAATTTCTTAAGTAAAATAGTATTGAGATTTTAATAATTCATTTTTCGTGAAAATATTTCTTGACGTGAGATTAAATATTTCAAGCTTCAATTGGATTTTTATTTGAGTGAATTACTTATCTTGGTATTTTTTAGTGTGATGTTTGAAATTAATTAAATTAGCATGTTGATGTAATTTATTTAAAATTATTAGTTTAATTATTTAAGTTAGTATAATAATTAGACATGATTTGATATGTATAATTATGTGCCTAGAGAAATAGGACAAGTAGTTGGGTCCAGGAAGTCAACAAACAAAAATCTGCCACAGAGACTATAGTTATTAAAATAGAGGTGTATCCAATAAAAGTGACCTATTGCAAATAGACTCAAATAGCAGAATAGGAAGTGAGAGTAGAAAATGATTGAGCCTTGGTTTGTTTTGGGTTCAGTTCTTAAAGCTAGAGGGAGCAAAATCAATAACATGAAGACTAAAGCTTGAAGCTTGGGGAAAAATTTGAAGATATTTTGTCTTTTAAATGCCTAACTCCCTTGAGTGACATTTGTATTGGTTGTTATCTTGTGTGTTGCGTCTTAGTACATATCGTATCTATTATGCATCCTTCATCATCATAGGAAGTGTGAATAAAAGTTTCTATGTTAGAAAGGTTTCTTCAAGAGGCAAAACTTTTGTTTTCATCGATTACAGGGTTGTCATAATCGATTACAACAAGTTGTTTGAAGCTTGGAGAGTTGATCTTATATCGGTTTAATCGATTACAGTAGTCTCATAATCGATTACCCTGCTGTTTGAGACAATGACTGATTGATTTAGGAGTCCCTACTTTAATTGATTACCAAGTGGTTTAATTGATTACTTCTCTTTCATTTAGTAGTCCAGAAGTTAACAAGAACACTTTAATCTATTACATTGAGGATCTAATTGATTACATTGTTCTTGAGTTATTTCCAGATGTTAGGAAGAACACTTTAATCAGTTAAAGAGATGATCTAATTGATTACTTAATTGAATTAATCAATTACCTTGTAGATTTAATCGATTACAAGCGGTTATAATTGTTTTCTCTATAAATAAATAGCTTGTGTTCCCTTCAACATACATCAAGAGAATACTCAATATATTGAAAATAACAAACAAGCCTCTGAATGAGCTAAAGATCTTGAGTTGTTATTAGTGAAAAGAGAAGAGAAGAAAACTACTTTGTATAGTAACTCACAACTTCAAAATTGTTTGACTGTGAAGACTTTTTCTTAGAAGTGAGTTAGGTCACTTTCTTGAGTTCAAGAAGAACACCTCTTCAATCAAGCAAGGTTTTGCTTAAATAATTGATCAGGTTGTATCTATCTTTACTCTTGGTTTTCGTGTATGGTTTTACACATCTTTTTGTTTGTGTATGAATCACTTAAAGCATGCTAGAATAGGTGTTTCTAGTTTGGGCTAAGAGTAAGGTTCTCTTAGGCTCTTATTCACAAAGGGCCCTAGTCTTGGGTGCCTAAGTCTCTTTTTCCGGGGTGGGAATTGTAGATTGGTTGTGATTGCTTGTAAGGATTCTTGATGCATAGCGAAAATCTAATTTTGGTTTTGGATTAGATAACTAGAATAGCTTCTCTAGTAATAGAGAGTGAACTAGTATAAAAAGATTTTGTATTTATTCTCTTGATTTGATCTTTTTCTCATTCAATTATTAATCAGTTGTTTTAAAAAGGTTCAAGTTTTATCTTTATGAAAGAAAGGATGTTAATGAAGGATCGTATGTAAGGGCAGATTGATTAAGTATTAATTGAATTCAGTTTATAAAGTTTTGTGCTATGATCTATACAAAAGATGTTTTTTTTGTAACTCTTGTTTTAAAAGTACGTTTTGTTTTGAAAACCAATTCGCCCCCCTCTTAGTTTATTGAGTTCCATTATCTTTTTTTTCAATTGGTATCAGAGCTAAGTCTTGAAAGTTACTCAAGATCACAGTTTTTCTAAAAGATGGACTCAAAACAAATCACTTTCAAAGAGGATGCATCTTTGAATCGACCTCATATGTTTGAGGGTAACATTTTTCTTTTTGGCAAAAGAGAATGAAAATCATTATTAAACAATGGATCCTGGTGCATGGAATGCCATCATTAAAGGTCCTTTCATTCCTACTAAAGAACTAAATGGTGAATTAATACCTAAAGAATGGGATGAGATGAGAGATGATGAGAAAAGAAAAGTGCAAGATGATAAAAAAGCCAAACATATTTTAACTTCTGGTTTGTCTTCTAATGAATTCTTTCATACCGAAGGTGCAAAAGTGCAAAGGAAGTTTGTAATATGCTTGTAGTCACTCATGAAGGCACAACGAATGTGAGAAGAGCAAGAAAACACACCCTTGTATCCAAATATGAAGCGTTCCGAATAAAGAATGAGGAAACCATTTCAGAACTTCAAACAAGATTCACTCATATTGTGAACCACCTCCTTGGTTTAGGAAAAATGTTTGAAGATGAAGAGCTGAATATCAAGATTCTAAATTGTCTTACAAGAACTTGGGAACCAAAGATTACAACAATCAAGGAATCCAAGAATTTAGCTACAATGACGATGGAAGCTTGTTAGAACTTTTGGCAAGTGTACCAATTATCGTTGTAGGTTTCACATTTATAAAAAAGTTCGCCTCTACAGGGACTCCAGTTTACTTAATTCATTCGGATAAAGGTTATCATTTTAATATTTATGTACAAATTTAATCGAATGTCATTGGTTTTGGTTCAATTAACTTAAGATAACTTAAAGTAAAAGAATCGTAAAAATAACGAATTTACAAAAATAACGGAAATTATGGGAATATCGAAAATAACAGAATTCAGTGCGTCGGAAATACGTAAATTATGGAAACAATAATCATAACTTTAATTAATTAAAAAAAATAGGATTGGATTTCATTGTTTATACCCTTAGTATGCTAATAAGATTGACATATATAAATCATTTTCTAACATTACTGATGCACACATAGTTATCCCAAGTTGATGCCTCACACTTGGAACCTAAGAATATTTACTAAATATCGATCCCTCGCATAAGCAGTAAATACTCCAACATTAAAATTATATTCTCGTGCTTTTTGCAATCAAAATGTTATGCTCTATTCCTAGCAACGTAAAGTAAATAGTAAAATCATTTATTTCAAATTCTAAGATTACTTTGCAGTCTCACTTAAAATCCAATTTCATAAAACTAGTGATCAACTAGAATCAAGCATTATGAGTAGAATGAAATTACCAATAATGAGTAGAAAATACTCATACATATATAATATCAAAAGGGATACATAAGGGTACAAAGATTACATCCAATCCTTAAGAAAAACTAACCGATCAATGCGCAAAGCATAAGACTAACAAGAGAAATGATGAAGGAAGTGATCCACGATCATAACTCTGCAGCGCCTCAGCTCCACTTTTCATTTTCTCCTTCTTCTTCCTCTTTCTCTGTGTTTTACTCTGATTTTTGCTTCTATTGGATGATCTCCTTCTCTTTCAACATGCATGGCTATTTACAGAAAAAAGCCTAGGAGAGCAGACAAATTCACCTAAACGAGTTGCTTGCTTAAGCCTGAAGTAAGATCTTTAGCCCAGGCGAGCTGGTTGCTAGCCTAGGCGAATTTGGGGTCAAAAATCTTTGTGAAAAGACCATTTTGTCCTTCCTTATGGCTTTTTTTTATCTAACAAACAACTATCAAAACTTACAAAATCATGGATGAATCTTTCATATTTAAACAACAACATTAGTAAATGTACAATATATATAAAACAACTAGATTTAAGGGTAGTTTATAAGAAAAGTATTATAATAGAAATATAAGTGCTAACAATTTAATCCCAAAAATAACTAAAATTTGGCACTTATCAAAGCTTTCTTCGATAAATTGCTTGCTTATTAACATGAGTTGACTCAACAATTTTATGTAGAAGAAACAGAAAATAAATGGAAAAGAATTGCACTGAAAGTTGACTCCTCAAAGGAAGAATACAAGGATAGTTCTAGCAATGAGGAAGATGTAGAGGATTTCAATTTGATGGTAAGAAAATTTGGAAAATTTCTTAAGAAGTCTAAAGACAGAAAATTCTCCAAATTCTCCAAGAAGATTGAGAATAACAACAACAACAACTTCACATGCTTCGAATGTAGTAAGCAAGGTCATATCAAATCTGAATGTCCTATCTACCTTAGAAAACATGATGGTGAAAACAAAGGAAAAAAAGGAAAGAAAACAAAAGAAAGCCTACATAGCTTGGGAAGACATTACATCAACAACCTCCAACTCTTCCAGTGATGATGAAATTGCAAACGTATGCTTAATGGCAAAGTTAATGGATGACTCATCAACCATTGAAGAAAATGAGGTAAATCCTGAATTTGAAGAAGTCTTGGAAGCATTTAATGAAATGCATGAAGAATCTCAAAGGCTTGATGTTTAGAAAAAAAAGCTGAAAAGCGATCTAAAATTGCATATCACTAAATTGGCTTCAACACAAGGTGAGCTGGATAAATTGAAGGAAGAAAATGAAAAACTTATTTCAAGATATAAAGCCACTGGTTGTGATTGTACCTCTACTTCTTTTAACATGGATGATTACAAGTCTTTACAAACCAAGTTTGAAAATTTCAAAAAGGATCGCTATGTTAAACGTATGAAGTTACAAACTGAGCTTTCCTATCTTAAAGATCTATTTGGGAAATTAAACAAAGGAAAGAGTGACCTTAATCACATTCTCAGCATGCAAAAGCATACTACAGATAAGACCGACTTGGGGTATAACAAGCAAACCTCATTTTCAAAGAAAACTAAGTTTGTATCCTCAAAAGGGGTGAACCCAAGCAAGGTCTCCAAAAAGAGGAACATAGTGTATTCTAAGAGAAATGTAAAGACATGTCATTATTGCATGAAAAAAGGTCATACATCATATAAATGCTATGCAAGGGATTCACTATGGTACTTTGACAATGGCTGCTCTAGGCACATGATGGGTGACAAGTCCAAAGTCATTGACTTTGTGTCAAAAGATGGAAGATACGAAGACAACAATAAAGGAAAATAATGGAAGAAGGAAATATTGGAAATCAGTACAAAACTCAAATAAAGAATGTTTTATATGTGGATGGACTAAAGCATAACCTCCTGAGCATTATTCAGCTATGCAACAAAGGCTTCAAAATTGAATTCAACAAGAATTTTTGTCTTATAAGTGAAGGTATGTCTGGTGAGGTTGTCCACATTGTCAAGAGAATAGGTAATATCTATATGTTAAACATTGAACATGCATCATTTCATGAGCTGAGTTGTTAGGTAAGTAAAATAGATAGTTCTTGGTTGTGGCATCATAGGGTTGCACACATAAACATGCATCAGCTTAATCATCTAGTTAGGAAAAACTTAGAAGTTGGACTTCCAAAACTCAAGTTTGAGAAAAATAATCTGTGTGAAGCTTGTCAAAAAGGGAAGCAAGTTAAAAACTCTTTTCAAAGCAAGAACTTTGTTTCTACCTCGAAACCCCTTGAGCTACTTCACATTGATTTATTTGGTCCCTCTACAACTTTTAGTTTTGGTGGTAATTACTATGGCTTAGTAATAGTGGATGATTACTCAAGGTTCACATGGAATTTTTTTTTGAAAACCAAAAATCAAGCTTTTGATTCTTTTCGCAAACTTGCCAAGGTGATTCAAAATGAAAAGGTCTCAACATCGTTTCACTTAGAAGTGAACATGGAGGTGAATTTAAAAATGAGTCTTTTGAAAATTTTTGTGAAGAAAATGGAATTCACCACAAGAACACCTCAACGGAATGGCGTTGTGGAGAGGAAAAATAGATCCCTTGAAGAAGGTGAAAGAACCTTTTTAAATGAAACAAGGTTACCTAAGTACTTTTAGGTTGATGTTGTACATACTATTTGCTATACCTTACATAGAGTAATTATTAGACCTATTTTGAAGAAAACTCCTTATGAAATATACAAAGGAAAAAAAACCAAACATTTCTCACCTAAAAGTTTTTGGTTGCAAATGTTTTATTTTAAACCACGATAAAGACTCTCTTGGCAAATTTGATGCAAAAGCTGATGATGCAGCTCCATATAGAGCTTGTAGGCCTTGGATCTTCTTTATCAATGGATTCCTTTGCTTCTTGAAGTTTAATGGAAGCGGAATGAAGAAGGAAGAAAGATGATTGGAGATGCCACTTCAAGGAGAAGATGAGTCAAGAAGAAGCTCACCACCATAGGAAGCCATGAATAATTGCTTGAAGGTAGGAGAAGATGAGTGGAGAGAGAGGGAGAGAAGGAGCACGAAATTTTGTAAGTTCATCATTCAAAATTGAGTGATTATGATAGACCAACACCTTAATCCAATGTACCATACTCTAAGCTTCTTTTATAAGTTCATTTAGACTCCAAAACTCACCATTTATACTCATTTTTTCTCTTCTTCATGAGCTGGTAAAAAGGGAAGGAGACACCATTTCCACTCTTCTTCCAAGCTTTACCAAGTGTTCTTGAGTCCTTCTTCAACAATCATAGGTAATTGACCTTCATTTTCAACTCTAAGCTTGATTTTCACTTCATTTTTGTGCTCTATTCTCATCTGTAGTTTCAAAATCTTATTTTGAACTCTTGAAGGTTGGAAACTGGAATCTAAACTCCCTTATTCTTCCTTCTAAATTTCATGGAGACTACAAGAGGTAAGGGGTGTCTCTCCAATTCTTGAACCCTATGCTTGTGGTTAAACTTCATTGAACATCTTAAAATTTTGGTGATTGCTGCCCTGTTTTGGATCTGTGTTCTGAGCTATTTTCCTTGAGTTTTTTGTGCCAAAAATGAGTTCTTTGAGTGTTAAAACATAGAGTTAGCCTTATATTTCACTTAAATGAGAGTTTTCTAGAAAAAGTTATGAATAAAACAAGTTTTAGAACATTTTATCGGATAAAATCTATCATGAAAATAATCTGCTAGTGAGAACTGTATGGACTGGTTTCATTAAAGTTTTTTACCTCAAAAATGAGTTTATTAGGTGTGAAAATGTAGAGTAGCATATAAGATTAGTGAAAAACCGATTTTCGGAGCACCGAGAGCACTGAGAATAAGTTAAAAGCAAAACTTTGTAAAACTGAGCAACAAAGTGATTTTAGACAGTAGACAGCTTACCATTAGAAATCGTGTATCTGGATAAAGTTACCTTAGAACTATTTATTTTTGGAACTATTGATTTAGTTGTTATATGATGGCTGAGATAAACTTCAAACTCTGATGATTGTTGCATGCTCTAAAATTATGATGATTTTTTTGCTAATACATTTTCTGAAAGGCATGTATATTATTTTTGTTGTTGTTGTTGTTGTTGAATGATAAGACTGGTAGAGTGTGAACTCCGACACTTATATTTTTGGTGTACAAATTTATATCAAGTTATATATATTTATATATTATCTTTTTATCTACACGCGATGTGGTTTGGGTCTGTGGGTGTCCAACTCTTGGCAAATTGTTTGCTATAATTTCTGGATGATCACATTTTAGCTGTTATGTTTTCTGCCAATAGACATGTTCTTTTTAGAGATTGAGATTGTTCTATGATAGTAGTCCACATGTTTGATCCTCGCCTCAATTTCTTTTGTGGAAGCAATGCCTTCAAAGGTTATTTTGATGATGCCAAAGAATTCAAGAATCAAGAGAAAGATTCAAGAGAAGTTTCAAGTTTCAAGTTTTCAAGAATCAAGAATAATCAAGAACAAGATTCAAGACTCAAGATTCAAGAATCAAGATTCAAGAATCAAGAGAAGACTTAATCAAGATAAGTATGAAAAGGTTTTTTCAAAAACTGAGTAGCACATAGATTTTTCTCAAAACATGTTTACCAAAGAGTTTTTACTCTCTGGTAATCGATTACCAGATTGTTGTAATCGATTACCAGTAGCAAAATGGATTTGAAAAAGTTTTCAAAAGAATTTACAACGTTCCAATTGATTTCAAAAAAGTTGTAATCGATTACAATGTTTTGGTAATCGATTACCAGTGCCTTTGAACGTTGAAATTCAAATTCAAATGTGAAGAGTCACATCCTTTCACTAAAAGCTTTGTGTAATCGATTACACTAATTTGGTAATCGATTACCAGTGGTTGTTTTTGAATAAATCAAAAGATGTAACTCTTCAAATGGTTTTTGACTTTTTCAAATTGGTTTTAAGTTTTTCTAAAAGTTATAACTCTTCAAAATGGTTCTCTTGACCAGACATGAAGAGTCTATAAAAGCAAGGCTTTGTTTTGTATTTTCAATCAATCTTTCTAAGCAATCTTTCTATCAATTCATCTCAATCATTTCTTTCAATCATCTTTCAATATTTTCTTTCATCTCTTTCAACAGTTGTTCTGTTTCATCTTCTCTTCATCTTTCTAAAAGTTTTTGTTCAAAACTTTCTCTTCCAAGAAAAGTCCTTTGTTCAAAAACTTGTGCTATTCATCTTTTTCATTCCCTTCTCCCTTTGCCAAAAAGAATTCGCCAAGGACTAACCGCATGCATTCTTTTTGTGTCTCTCTTCTCCCTTTTCCAAAAGAACGAAGGACTAACCGCCTGAATTCTTTTGTGTCTCCCTTCTCCCTTGTCAAAGAATTCAAAACGACACAGTCTAAGAATTCTTTTGATTCTTCCCATTCCCTAATACAAAAGTGTTCAAAGGACTAACCGCCTGAGAATTCTTTTGTATCCCCATTCACAAAGTATCAAAGGTTTAACAGCCTGAGATCTTTGTCTTAACACATTGGGGGGTACATCCTTTGTGGTACAAGTAGAGGGAACATCTACTTGGGTTTGACTGAGAACAAGAGAACAAGGGAGGGTACATCCCTTGTGGATCTTTGCTTGTAAAAGGATTTTTACAAGGTTGAAAGAAATCTCAAGGACCGCAGGTCGCTTGGGGACTGGATGTAGGCACGGGTTGTTGTCGAACCAATATAAAAACTCTTGTGTGTTTGTTTCCTTCTTCCCTACTCTTTTACTTTCCGCTGTGCATTTAATTTCCGCTTTTACTTTTTGTTAAGTTTCTCTTCTACTCCTTATTCTCTTAACAATTTAGTAAAAGCCTTAAAAGAGTAATTTTTTAATTAGTAAAGGTTTAGGAATAATTAATTCAACCCCCTCCCCTTCTTAATTATTCTGAGGCCACTCGATCCAACACTTTTATCGGTTAACATGGATCGTTCAAAAGCATAAAATCAACACGTAACTTTACCACTTTTGCAAGAACTACATAGGTCTGATTTCCTCATCGCAATTGAGGATATGTAGGAGCAAAAGCCCTGCTTTTGTCGACCACCCCAAGAGATCATTAATGGTCCAGCGCCTTAACGTTTCTCTCCTTTCAAAAACCAAGAGATCGTTAATGGTCCAACGCTTTAACGTTTCTTTCCTTTCAAAAACAAGAGATCGTTAATGGTCCAACACCTTAACGTTTTCTCTCCTTTCAAAATCAAAAGATCGTTTAATGGTCCGACGCCTTAAATGACTTTTATTCGGTTAAAATATTTCTTGTGAAAAAAGATAAAAAAAACTTTAACCAACATTTAGTTCATAACGAACTACGTAGGTCTAATTTCCTCATCGCAATTGAGGAATACGTAGGAGCGAGGGAAACACCCTTGTCGACCACAAAAAGATAAAAAATACAAAAGGAATAAAAAGACATAAAAACATAAAAAGGGAAAATAAAACAAATCAAAGACATGATATTGCACACTTGGTTAAAGGTTGTCGTCCCTTGTGATGGACGCGTCGGGTGCTAATACCTTCCTCGTGCGTAAAAAAAACTCCCGAACCTTTCACGATTAAAGTTCGTAGACCACACCTTTCCAGTTTTTCCGACACTTTCCTCCAATAAACGTTGGTGGCGACTCCGTGCGTTCTCCTCCCTTGGAAGACGCACCCGTGAGCCCCGCATCGCCCTTCCGCCGAAGGGTAGATTGCAACAGTATGTATAAACAAAAAGAACAAGTAGTAGTGAGAAACTCCAAAACTGACACACACAACATAGAAAGATAATGCTACTTGAACAGATATATGATGAGAATTGAGAAAGGACATATTCAATACAACGAAACTCAGTTGTGTGTGTCACTATGAGTATGACAAAGAGCATTTGTTTGTATGGAAGGATTAATTAGGAAAGAAAGAGAGAAGCTATGGTCAATGTAGAACAAGTGAAACGCCTTAGGCTTGAAGGGTAAATAAGAGCAATGGATAATGCTAAATAGTGCTGGAAAGGCTCAAAACCAAACCTCGCTAGCTCCACAAATTCACGGGCTCGGGAGTAAGTGTTGGCAGCTTGTTTTTTTTTTCTTATTATGTTATTTGTTTTATAAGTGTTTAAATAATAGGCTATAGTCCTATCTAGAAAGGTAACTCTCATTTTATCATGTTTTTGTTAAGATAATTTTTGTCGGTGTCAATGCTAGTGATGTAAGTTATATCTTTCTGAATTCTGAGAGGACATGTGTATGCATATTGTTGAGATTTTTTTCAATTCTCTCTCAAACATGTCCAATCCTTAACTTCATGGCAAATAGCCTCAATTGTGGCAAAAATATACAGCCTTGATTGTTGAACTAATTGCCTAGAAGAATTACACTTTAGCTCAACAATTGCATGTTCAAATTAGAAACTGCATGGTTTCAGACATGTCCAACCCTTAACTTCATGACAAGTAGCCTCAATTGTGGCAAAAAGATACAACCTTCATTGTTGAACTAATTGCCTAGAAGAATTATGCATTAGCTCAACAATTGAATGTTCAAATTAGAAACTACATGGCTTACTATAAAATACATACTAATGTAATATGCTTGTGGCTTTTATGTATATCAAGAATAAGGCACTACACTAACTTGGAATTACTTCCTTAAAACAAGGCACTATGTGTTTATTGTTCAAGTATGTTACAACTCTTGAACTTAGATTTATGTAAGTAGGTGTTGTATGAGTAGCAAAATAAGAAGTGTTTTTCAACTCTTTCAACCTAAGATCCTAGGCTTACCATACCTTAGCCTTCTAGAGAATTTAATGTTTTCTAGTAATGTATTTTCAATTTGATTCTTCAAAGTCTAGTTTCCTAGTCAAGGCACTAACTTTTTATTCATCTCAGTTTGGTCCTAATATGCACATAAACAGTGTAAATAAACTTTATGAATACTGAATTGAATTCTCATGGAAGGATCTAGAGAAACTCTAAAACAAACAAGGATTCAGTTGATAAACATATCTTTTGGGGACCATAATAATATTTTTATAGAATATATGATAAAATGTTAATAAATGGTAAAAATGTGAGAAGCTGGATTTTTTTTACTCTTCTATTTTTCACATGTATAATTTCCTACAAGAGCATGTTTCTTCAAAAGTTTTTTATGACCAAAAAGAGGGCAAAGTTGAACCAAATAGATGTATTCTGAGACTTTCGCACACAAATTTTGATATCTGTGGCTTTTCTTGTCTTCCATTTGATGCAGGATTTGAGGTATAGATATACCCCATGTGTAGATAGCTTGATATGAAGCTTACCACTTTATGCACTAGACCCTTACTTAGACATGTATATTCTTTTAATGTTTATATTTTAGGCTGTAGGGATAATTGCAGCAGTTGGAGATTCTATCACTGACTTGAAAGTTGGTATGCCTTGTGCATTCATGACTTTTGGAGGCTATGCTGAATTCTTAATGGTAGGCAGTGCTTAATATAATGTTTTATATTTTCCTTTCATATTAATGACTTAATTATTGGAATTTCCATGTACTACTTATTTAGAAAACCATGCGTTTGGTTTTTAAGTTGATCTGATAATGTTACTATGGTGATATTTATTATGATGTAAGTTATTGAAGTTGTCTTGTTACTTGGAATAGTTTCCTTCAAAGCATGCTCTTCCGGTGCCTAGACCAGATCCTAAAGTTGTTACCATGCTTACATCGGGATTGACAATCTCAATTGCTCTAGAAAAGGTTGACTAATATAATAGTCTCCTTGCTTCAGATGTATCCTTATTTCCTAGTATTTGAAATTATACTCGTCTTTGATATCAATGTAAATCAAACCTTTTTTTATTTACTATCTTTTGTGAATCTTCCATCGGCTTGTCTTCATCAGAATTTCATTTTTTGTACACTGAAAAAGTACAATAAATGGAATCTAGAAAAGTGGTCCTTATTACTATTGTGGCATGAGAAACTGGCAAATTTGCTATTCAGGTACTTCCATCGGCAAGTTGTTTAGTTTCTAACAAACGATCCTAATTCTATTTGAACTGTTTATATTATATCTTCTATTTTGTTGAATGAATTTTCAAACTTAGTTTCCAAAATGCCCCTCATATTATTGATTATTGAGTTGAGTATTGATACCCCTCAACTTTTGTTCCTTTTATAGTCCTTTTTTTATCATACACTAACAACAATTGTTGGATCAAGTGGCCTCAGAATAATTAAGAAGGGGGGGTTGAATTAATTATTCCTAAACCTTTACTAATTAAAAATTTACTCTTCCAAGACTTTTACTATGTTGTTAAGTAAATGAAGAATAGAAAAGAAACTTAACCAAAAGTAAAAGCGAGAATTAAAGTGCACAACAGAAATTAAAAGATTAGGGAAGAAGGAAACAAACACACAAGAGTTTTTATGCTGGTTCGGCAACAACCCGTGCCTACATCCAGTCCCCAAGCGACTTGCGGTCCTTGAGATTTCTTTTCAACCTTGTAAAAATCCTTTTACAAGCAAAGATCCACAAGGGATGTACCCTCCCTTGTTCTCTTTGAACAACCTAGTGGATGTACCCTCCACTAGAACTGATCCACAAGAGATGTACCCTCTCTTGTTCCCAGTCAATAACCCAAGTAGATGTACCCTCTACTTGTACCACAAAGGATGTACCCTCCAATGTGTTAAGACAAAGTTCTCAGGCGGTTAGTCCTTTGAAACTTTGTGAAGGGGGAAACAAAAGAATTCTCAGGCGGTTAGTCCTTTGAAATCTTTTGTTTATGGGAAAGGGAAGAATCAAAAGAATTCTCAGACTGTGTCGTTTTGAATTCTTTGACAAGGGAGAAGGGAGACACAAAAGAATTCAGGCGGTTAGTCCTTTGTTCTTTTGGAAAAGGGAGAAGAGAGACACAAAAAGAATTTAGGCGGTTAGTCCTTGGCGAATTCTTTTTGGCAAAGGGAGAAGAGAATGAAAAGAATGAATAACACAAGTTTTCAAGGTTTAGAAAACCAGAAAACTCTTGGAAAGCTTTTGTCACAAAGAAGAAGAAGAAGAAGTTCAAAGAGATTCAAAGGTTGTAAAGGATTGTATTGTAAAGGTTGTTCAAGATACTTGAAATGCAAAACAAAGCCTTGCTTTTATAGACTCTTCATGTCTGGTCAAGACAACCATTAGAAGAGTTATGACTTTTAGAAAAACTTGAAAACTAATTTGAAAAAGTCAAAAACCATTTGAAGAGTTACATCTTTTGATTTATTCAGAAACAATCACTAGTAATCGATTACACAAAGCTTTTATGTGAAAGGATGTGACTCTTCACATTTGAATTTGAATTTCAACGTTCAAAGGCACTGGTAATTGATTACCAAAACATTGTAATCGAGTACAGCTTTTTGAAATCAATTGGAACTTTGTAAATTCATTTGAAAACTTTTTCAAATCCATTTTGCTACTTGTAATTGATTACAATAATCTGGTAATCGATTACCAGAGAGTAAAAACTCTTTGGTAATCATGTTTTGAGAAAAATCCATGTGCTACTCAGTTTTTGAAAAAACCTTTTCATACTTATCTTGATTAAGTCTTCTCTTGATTCTTGAATCTTGATCTTGATTCTTGGAAGCTTTATCCTTGAATCTTGATTCTTGATTCTTGAAATCAACTTTCCTCTTGAATCTTGAAGTGTTCTTCAACTTTCCTCTTGAATCTTGAAGTGTTCATGATTCTATCTTGAACATCTTGAACTCATTCTTTGATTGACCTTTGAGCTTTTTTTCATCACCTTTGTCATCATCTTTGTTATCATCAAAACATCTTTGAATCAATCTTGATTCATCATGAAGCTTTGCTTCTACAACAATCCTGTGAGCCTAAAATACAAAAAAGATCCTTCAATTCCAGGAAAAAATATTTACCTTTTGTTGAATAAAAGGAAAGCTAAAATTCATCTTAAACCCGTGTAGGAAGAAATGTCACAAGTCACAACATCTCTATTGAGCAATTTGCATGATGGAATGCCTATAAACTCTCTTTAAACAAATGTGCTCTATCAATCAGGCAAATGTTACAATATCATCTTATTACATTTGCTGAAAAAAGTTGTGAAACTCACTAGACATAGACTTACTGGTTCTAATTGCCAAAGAACAATAATACATAACTGAAAGGACAAAATATTGGTGGAGAAGTCTTTTACATACCAAAGATCAATCAAACACCACAACTTAAATCTTTAATGAATATCAATGTCAAATCATGGCTCTAATTTAAGTGCAAATTGGCATCTTACTTTGTTGATTCTGTTTTGGTTCTTGTCTTTATTGAATCAAATTATGTAAATTGTTTCGTACAAACATGATAGTTTTTTTACTTAATTCTTTAGGTTCTAAGGGAAGATTTCCCTAAAGGTATTGACATCATCCATGAGTCTTTTAGTGGTGGCATGTTAAACTTGTGCTTGATACTACTAAAAAAAAGGCTTTCTACATCGCTCAATTAACATCGGTTATTGCGAAAATCGATGTTAACGAAAGCGCGGTGACATTTTTGTAAATAAATGGAGTTACTTAACATCGGTTTTAGAAAACCCGATGTTAACTACTTCATGTTAACATCGGTTATTTAAATAACCGATGTTAACATGATGTTAAGATGAATATGTTAACTACTTCATGTTAACATCGGTTATTTAAATAACCGATGTTAACATGATGTTAAGATGAATATGTTAAGGAGTTGATCTTAACATTGGTTTTTTAAAAAAGTGATGTTACCTAGTTGATGTTAACATCGTTTTTCTAAAAACCGATGTTAACTATATTCAGTTAACATCGGATATCCTTAAAAAACTGATGTTGTTATGTTTATAAGTTAAAACGTTGAAGAAATTTCACAACCCGCACGCTCGAAACCCCTACACTTGTTCGTCTCTTTCTCCTCCGACCTGAAATCTGCTGGAAACCACTCGCTTGACACCCACATTGTCCCACGTTGTTTTCAATACTGTCGGAAACCACTCACTCGAAACCACAGAACCCCCTATCAAAGAAAACCCTACACTACTCTTGGAACTGTGGCTCGAAGAAAACCGTACATACACTCCTCCGCTAAGTACTAGGGTGCTGAAACAGTTGGTGTTTGTCACTTTTCCGTGAGGTACTAAGGTGCTGAAACACTCGTGGGTGCTCAAAGCTCAAAGCTTTCTCCACGAGGTACGTAGGTCAACTTCCTGGTTCTTTGTGGGTTGTTGTATATGTGTGCATGATGGTAGAAGTATGCTAAGTTTAGAAGGAGTGATGTGGTTATTGCACGATGGTAAAAGTATGCTAAGTTTGAGTGGGTGTTCATGTTTTATAGTTTTTTATGCTAAGTTGCTACTTTTGTTGATTTGTCTCTGCTAGCAAAGACCACATAAACCCAATGCTCAAGCTAGCAAAATTGTTGATTTCAGTTACACTTAGATGCTCCATATTCTCAATAAACTTCCCAAGCTACTCTTCTCACCAATGATGTTGGTCTAGTTCTGTTATGGCTATTCTGTGATGTATATTGCATTCTATTTGTTTTGTTTTTCTTTGAAGTCAATAATTTTCATAGAATAGAATGATGAATGTTTTGAAATCTTTGTTTTTCAACCTTGTTTGACTGATTTTTGAATGATAAAACATGTTTAATTTTATTCCACTGGCACGGGTGATAAGTGTTGAGATATGTTTCTTTATTAGGTTGAATTTAAAAAATTCTCATCTAAGATTAACTCAAATTTGTATGGATTTAAGGTTTAGAAGGAAAAAGTTAATATTCGACACATTAAGGCTAGGTTTGGACTTGAAACTAGAAGCTCGGGACCAACAACTGTTGTACTTGTTCCCCTTCTCGTTGAATCATTGTAGTCCTCAACACCTAGTATGGATGCAGTGTAGTGGATGGTAGAAGTATGCTAAGTTTGAGTCAGTGTTCATGTTTTATAGTTTATTCCCTTTGCCCCTGCACCAGCTCTGCATACACTTGCAAAGTATCTATTTTTAGCTTATTTTAGGATCCAATTGCAAGGTATAGGACTTGAGTCCCACATTGGAAGTATGGTATTCCAATATGGGATTTATAAGGCCTTGGGCTCCCCAACTACAATAGCTAGCTTTTGTGGTGTGGTTCCCTATTCAGCTTCTGGCAAGTGCACCGGATTGCACAAGTAGTATAAAACTGTAAGAACTGAGTATCAAACACTCAGGGAACTTGTGTTATTTGGTAAGCTATTTAAGCAAATAGGCGTCTAGTGTGTAAAAGTAAGTGTGAATATGAATAAGTGTATAAACTATCTGTGCAAAAAGAAAGAAAATCACGCAAGAGAAATAATGTGTAAAAACAAGTAGATAACACATTGGTCTTCCAAATAGGTGCCTAATGCTAAAAAGATATTCTCTATTTAACAATGCTCATGTGTTCTTATGGTGTCTCCTGAGATACTAAACCCCGATTCCTCATGATAGTTTATCCTAATCCTGATCAAGCATCATCTGCAGATTCCTCTTGTAAGACTAAACTCAACCAGGACCGCATTAAGACACACATACTCAACTAACCCTGATTCCTCATGAAAGCACGACAACTCAGCCCTGCACTATCGAGGACTTTAGAGTCAGACCAGTTTCCATTATTGAATGACCCTAACAAAGCATGCATCTATGTGATCAAGGTAAAGGCATACTGGAATGAAAAGCAGATAGCACAAAGAACACACAAAACATCATTAAATAGATAGAAGTATATTTACATCAGGTACCTACAGGGAAGATCCAACAGAGGATTTAGCTTTCCATACCAAGAAGCCTTCTTAACAACAAAGAGATGAACAAGATGAAAGATTGCAAAAATAAAAGCGGTGAGGATGTCTCCTTCACCTCCAGGATCTCACAATCACTCACAAACTCATCTCAAGCTCTCAAACCGGCTCCTGCTTCAAGCTCTGGTCTCTGCAGATCATCACACAACAAAATCTCTCAAAACTCTCTGGAACTTAGACCTTTCTCTCTCTAGAAACTCTAGACATGCAAAGCTCTGAATCCCAGTCCAAACTCTCTTCACAAAATCTTATTTCAGGCTTAAATAGGCGGCCTTGTTCGTGCTCGTGCGCTTAGCGCACGTATGGACCACTTAGCGCACGTTAGTGATTTTTGGCTTAGCGTGCCTTTCTCGCTTAGCGGATGAACTGAAGCGGTGCACTTAGAGAGATGAAGCGGTGCGCTAAAAGAACCTATACAACTCATCTTCTTCTAGATTCTTCCTCGCGCTTAGCCCAAGAGTGTTGCGCTTAGCGGATGCTCGCTAAGCCAGCAGATTGGCTTAGCGAGAAGGTGAAAACAACCTTTTCCAAAGCTTGCGTAATTATCCTGAAATTGAGAGAAAATGGTTATTAAACACATAAAATGAAAACACTAAGTATTTATTACCTATACTTAACAGAAAATACTTATAACATTACAAAATAACCCTAAATTGGGAGAGTTTGATACAATTTATACAAGTTTTATACACAAAAGTTAGTCGTTTTCACCTACTAACAACTCCCCCAAATTTACAGTTTTGCTTGTCCTCAAGCAAAAAGAGAACAACTCACTTGTCCTCAAGTGACAATGACATGCAGTGACTATGTACAAAGGTGTATGCTACAAAGTTACTGATTGCATGATAAGAGAATGGAGTAAAATGCCCTCATCACTTGTCTTTCACAAGGTATGCAGTTATCCAATGAGAAGAATAAAATGTAACCTGAACAGATAGATGAAGTTAGGCATAAGACAAATATCAAGGAAAGTAGCTTAAACCACAGTCTCATGGCTACTGTTTCACTCAAGCGCAAGTGTTTAAGCAATTCATTAATAACAACTAGCAAGAGGTCCAATCTTTGAATTTCATCTCATGCCATAAAGTCAGAAATGTATAAACAAAATCATAAAGACTTTCTCAGGTTTGTAGTGAGTCTTGGCTAGACAAATTCATTGGTTTTTCTAGGATTCAAAGGCTTAGATTCTAAGAGAGCACAAATCCTTGACTTATCCCAATGGTCTTGTATTATACAAGTAGCTTTCTCACTATATTTTCCTCTTAAGTTGCTTTTGACCTTATTGTAATAGCACAATTTATTCTTTTCTTTTTGTTTTTTTTTAACATACAACTTTTTTGTTGTGTGTGCTGATGCTTAACCTTTTTCTTTTCATTCTAATTGACTTCCCTCCCCCAAATTTAGAGTAAATTTGCCTTGAACCATATGCTCTCCTAAAATCTAAACAAGGTATCATGGAGATAATTATGTAAGTTCAGGGTTCAAATTTTTGACAATATCATTCAGCTCAAAAAGGGAGCAAAGGATGCAATTATCATTCAAGGTAAGCTGTTTGGTCAAAAGAGCTTGTGTGTGTACAATCATGGCCTTCATCATGTCTTCATTTATACATTTCATTCTAAAATTTAGAGATTTATGCAAAGATTATCACTCACAGCTAGTCGTTCACTCACAGAGTAAGGTCACACTCTCACCGGTTTTGGTTCAAGCTTTTCTTTCTCAATCAATCTGTCTACTTACCAACAATTCTAATTGCAAGTTCACATTCTTGTTCTTTATTTGTCTAACATACACATTTGCTCAAACTCATGAAAGGAAACATAAACTCCATCACAATCATGCACTCAATTCAAAATTAAAACATACATCCATTTTTCACAAAAAGATAAAAGTGTTTCACTGCCATGTCATAAAAAATAAGTCAAAGTGTTCAAAATGCTTCAGGATGAGAAAACTAATTACTTATAAATACAATTAGTAGTATATGTAGACATAAAGGAAATACTGTACGAAAACCAAAATTATAATAATAAATTAAAAAGCAAAAAGTATCATCAAGAATCAAAATTCTAGTGACTGGTCCTGTGTGTCCTGTGTCTTACCATCCTCCTCATCTGTTATTTGAAGCACTAGAGTAGTGGGAGGAGAAGTGTCCACAGCAAGGACTGGTGTAGTTAGGTCCTCTGGCATCTATAGAAGAGGAGTGGAGGGGTCTCCTGCAAATTGAGGTGAGGGTAGGTTTACCACTAGTGTAGAAGGCTCTGAAGTAGCCTCAAGGGATCGCTCAGGAGTGGTAGCAGCTACCTGTCTCACCTGTGTCTCCTCTGCCTTTTCTCCTATATCAAATGGCTCTAGGATGGTGGCCTCAGATGACTCCTCCTCTATATGCTGAGGTACCTGGGCTGTGGGACCTTCATCTTCCTTATGAAGAGAAGGTTGGGTCCCGGGTCAGGCTACCATCTCATTAAACTGCTCTACTATAGGAATAGAGTTTGGAGGTGCCATCATCTGTAAACTCTATAGTAAAATGATCTATCCTTGATGAATACTTTGGAGCATGGCTTCAAAGCACTGAGAATTTGTCTGAGCTGGGACAGAAGGGGCTGCTGAAGTGGATGCTAGAGTAGGAGCTGCAGAAGTAGAAGGAAGCTCAGTTGGCCTTGCCCTTGCCCTCCTAGCCCCTCGGATAGAGACTGTTAGATCCTCGGGGTTCCAACAGTTCTTCCTGATGTAGGCCAGGTTAATGACCGGGCTCAGGCGCTCGAAGGTAAGGCTGTCAGAGACAACCTCTCTGGCTTTGCATAATGCGGTGATTAGAGCAAAGAACCCAAGTCTATAGGTGTTAGACTGGGCTATAGAGGTCATCTGACAAGAGATCAGTGCTCCTATGTTCATATCCAAGTGAGAGACTAGGCCAATGATCAGCCTAGCTTTGTCAATTGTCAAATCAGAGGTATGTGATGTGGGGGCCAAGTTGGAGTATGAAAGGACACTCCACACCTGAGCTAGTGTAGTCAGATCCTTCCTGAGAATCTTCCCAGGTTGGCCCTCAGAGTTCAAAATGAACCCTCGGCCAGGTATGCATAAGGCAGCCTCTATCTCTCTGAAGTCCGTAGGCAACCTGGAGTATCTGGAGTAGGCGGGTAGAGTCTCTCCCTCAGCTAATACCACAGGTGTCTCAAGGAATGTGTTGAGACTGTCAGCAACAATTTTCACCAAATGAACTCTGACTCTGGACTGCTTTGATGGACGGTCCTCAGAACTGTATAAATTTGCATAGAACTCTTTCACCAAAGCCAGGTCTATGCTCCTATCTGCTAAATTGGTGAGGCGTTTATGGAAATTATGCCTCTCCAACTTAGCCTTAAAGTCATCTAGCTCAGTGTGATATAGCTCTACTTTCCTCTCAGGTAAAATGTTTCTTCCCAGAACATTATCAGTGTATCTGGTCCAACCATCTAATGAAGAGAATCTTCTTGTGTCATACTGAGATGTGGGCCTTGTACCAATGCTCTTTCTCTTTCTAGAAGCCATCTGTAGACAGAGGAACCAAACAATTAATCAGGACACAGTTATTCAAATTTTAAAAACTGAAAAATAAAACTCGAAAAGACACTGGCCGCTTAGCGAGACATGGTCCACTTAGCTGGCCTTTGTAAAAGAAACACTATTGCTTAGCGACATGTGGAGCCGCTTAGCGGAAGTTACAGAAATTTTAGATTCTGCAGAATTGGCTTAGCGGGAAAGTGCCCACTAAGCTGAACATGTGCCGCAAAGATTTGCACTAAGCTCCTTAAAAGCAGTGCTTAGTAGCACCAACTCTTCAAAAATTCTACTAAGTGTTGGGAGCTTAGCGAGCGAAGCTTGCTAAGCTCAGAGGATGCCGCAACCAATCGCGCTTGGCCCAGGAAAGCTCGGCTTAGCGCACGACCATCAACAAAACAATGATTTAAGTTACCTGGGCTTAGCGATTCAACCTCGCTTAGCCACAGGTAGTTCAGCAAGAGGATGAGTGTTCATCCTCAAAAGATGAACTCGCTTAGCGCGGTAAGCGCGCTTAGCGAGTTCTTCAGATAACGTTACATACAATGAGCATTGATGAACTCGCTTAGCGTAGCATGCTCGCTTAGCGAGTTCATCGCGTTTTCCAGAAAATACTGCTCATTTTCTTGCACTTTTCAAGCCTCTAAAAGGCATAACAGACATCCAATGTGTGCCTCATACTCAATTTAGTATACAAGCTTATATAGCCCTAATCTTAAACTAAATCTAACAAAACATAAAAACCCTAAAAATCTAAAGCTACAGTTGAAGTCTTCTACCCTAAAGTTAAGACAAGAAAAAGAGAAAAAGAATCATGGAACTTACTTGGATGGTGTATGGTTGATGCTTCAAAGTTGAAAATGCACAAAGAAAGCACAGATGCAAAATGTGCAATTTTTTGGAGAGAGAGAATGCAGAGACGAGGTTTCCGTAATCTCGCAAATCTAAGTGTAACTGCTGTTACACTCACTTAAGCAATTTTTTGATACTTTCGCTTAGCGGACCGCTGCGCTAAGCGAGCAAGAGAGACGTTTGGTTTCTCAACAAGGATTGCTTAGTGGACCCGTGCGCTTAGCCGACGTTTCAAATTCAAAATCAGTTTTTTTTTTTTGAACAGAAACTCGGCTTAGCGTGAGGGTACGTCAAGTTAGCGAGGTTTGCAGATGAGAAGAGTTGCAACTCTCGCTAAGCCAGGCTCTGGTCAGCTTAGCTAAAATGATGCATCTTAAGTACAGAGGAGTATGCGCTTAGCTGAGAGGGACTCGCTTAGAGCTCATATTGCCGCAATGAATCTCGCTTAGCTGCCATGATTGGCACTTAGTGTCATGGACCTCAATTATGGCCGTAAGGAATTGCACTTGGCGACAATAGGTCACGCTTAGCCATGGATAAGTTGTCACTTAGTGATCAGGCTGAAGCTTAGCTGAATTCAGATCGAATTTAAGTTAGCTTAGCTCAACCTTGGCTAGCTTAGCGTCAATAAACCTCAAATGCAAGGGTTGGGCACTAAGTGCTTGAGACTCGCAGCTTAGCGCATGAACAGAGATGCACTTAGCCCGAGGCTTGCGCTTAGCAAAAAGACTTTTTTTTCAGGAAATATTTTTCTAAGTTATTTTTCAGTCCTTTTTCCAAGAAATTGAAACCCTTATGTTAAACATCCAAAGATTGGCTGATATACTCCTATGTATAGATTTTATTGCAAGTTCCAAATGATTTAAATGCATGAAAACAAACATAACAGAATTTAAAACTGGGTTGCCTCCCAGGAAGCGCTTCTTTAACGTCATTAGCTTGACGCTTTTACCTCATTGGGTGATCTTATGTTTTGGTTCCTACTTTCAGAACATCTTGACCTCCTTCCATTACCTGTAAGCAACAATTGTGTTATGGAGCAGGCTTGTCTTCAACAAACAAATCAAAATCAATTTTCTGATCTTCGAAATCTAGCTCCAACTTCCTCTTCCCCATATCAACTATGCAGCTTGCGGTCAACATGAATGGCCTTCCCAATATTACAGGGATGTCAGTATCTTTAGAGATATCCATTACCACAAAGTCTGCCGGGAAGATAAAATGTTTTACTCTGACCAAAACATCTTCAATTACACCATATGGTCTGGTAATGGAGCGGTCAGCTAATTGTAAAGTCATTCGAGTGGGCATTATTTCCAACTCTCCCAATCTTCTGCACATGGAGAGTGGCATCAAATTGATACTGGCTCCCAGGTCAATAAGAGCTTTTCCCACATTTACTTTTCCAATTGAGCAAGGAATAGTTACTCTCCTAGGATCTTTATGCTTGGGTGGAAGGATATTCTGGATCACAGCACTGCAATTTCCTTCCACTATGATGTTTTCCTAATGGATATATTTATGCTTCCTTGTTAACATATCTTTCAAAAAATTAGAGTAGAGTGACATCTGCTGCAAAGCTTCTCTGAAGGGCATGGTTATTTCTAGTTTCCTAAAAATATCTAAAAATCTCGCCAGATGACAATCTTTTTCTTTCTTGGAAGGTACCACAGGATACGGTACTACCACACCTTCATCCACAGCTTTTTCACTCCTACTCTTCTTTGCATTCTTATTATTTTTTTCTTCTTTTTCATTTTCTATTTCTTTTTCTTTTTCTTGGTACTTCAATTCTTTATTCTTGACCATTATTTGTTCCTCTTTTTCTTGATTACTTTCACCTCTCGCCTCATTTTTCTAGCCATTAGTACTTTTCTTGTCAGCAGTTTTCTTCTCATGCACAACACTATTGTCGCAACCTACCCTTTTGCGGGCGAGCGAGGCGAGGCTCACGGGTATGTCTTCCATGGGAGGAAAATGCACGGAGTCGCCACCAATGTTTATTGAAAGGAAAACGTTAGAAAAACCAAAGGAAACCGGTCATAAAGAATATTCCAGATTCGGGAGTTATCTTTACACTTGAGGAAGGTATTAGCACCTCTCATATTTGTCCCAAAAGGACAACAGCCTTAGATTAGACTTGTGTGAAATCATGTATCTAAACTTTTTGTCTCTTTTTATTTTTGAGGTCGACAAAAGTGGGGCTTTTGCTCCTACGTACCCTCCATCGAAGAGGAAATCAGACCTACGTAATTCTTTTCGAAGGTAGTGAAGTGATGTGTTGATTTTATGCTTTCGAACAGTCCATGTTAACCGATAAAAGAAAAGAGGATCGTTTAAGGCATTGGACCTTAACACGGTTTTCAGTGATTTTTGTGGACAAAGCTTGATTTTGTGAGTTGATTTTAGCCTTATTTTCACTTTAGTTATTAGTCAATTCAATTAAGAAAGAAAAATCCCAAAGAAAAACGTCCGATTGATTTCTTTTGATTATTTTACTAAAAGATATTTTTGATTATTATATTATTATTTTGCCTCTTTTTTGGTTTTAAACGTGGTTACGGCATCACCGAACAGTTGGATTTCATTTTAACAAAAATTTAAAGATGTTACAATTCAAATGATCGGTGGAAATTTATTTTATTTTTTGATTAGGCAAGAAAATGACTTAAATAAATGACTAAAGCACGTCAAAAGGGGGTACGGAAAGTAAATGAAATGAAAATAAAAGCACACGAAACAAGTGGGGACCAGTAAGGATACATAGAATGAATTGAAAAGTTCGATTTCGGGAACTTACCGGTTGAAGTCGAAGAACAACGAAGAACGAACGAAGAATGACGAAGAACGGTGGAAAATCTTCGCGAAATCACCCACAAAAATGTCTCGGAAGGGTTACGGAAGCACCTCAGCTTGGATTTTCTTCACGGAAACAATTTTTCGCACTAATTTTAAGTGATTCTCAAATACCAGGAGGGTTGAACCTTTTTGTTCTTCCCTCCTCCCCCTATTTATAGGGAAAAGAGGGAGAAGCTTGCCACCCAGCTCGTCCAGGCGAGCTAGGTTGCTTCCTCCAGAAGGCGGTTCTGGTGGAACTTCTTGGAAGGCCCAAGTGGGCCTGGTTGCTATTTGCACCCCCATGTTTACTAAATACACCCCCTGCCTTTTTTGCTGATTCTTTTTCCGTAACGTTACGGATCTTTACGAATCACGTAACGATACTTGTTTCCTTTCCGTAATGTCACGAAACCTTTTTACGGATTACGTAATCATCCCTTTTTTGGCTTTCGGAATGTTACAGAACATCACGGATTGTGCAACAATGCTTCCTTTTGACTTCCGGCATGTCACGGAACTTCACAGATTGTGCAACAATGCTTTCTTTTGACTTCTGGCATGTCACGAAACTTCACGGATTGCCTAGCGATGGGTACCAAGTACCTCGAAGCGGTCAAGCAAAGGTTGCATGCCATCAACAATGGTTCCCGGATGAAATTAGGGTATGACAGTTGCCCCTCTTTACTTACCTTTTCTCGGAGATAGGAGGAAAGCAAAGATAAAACACTGATTTCGTCCGTTTTAGCCCTTTTCCATAATTAATCAATGATGACTCCCGGAGGCCATCCTTTGCCCATGATGGGGATTTAATTGATCTCAATCACAATAGTTCCTACCCAAAACAATTTGAAATAATTGACTCCCGTCTCTCCTTCTTCTTCCTCAACACAACTCAAAACAAAACAAACAAACAAAAGATAACATAATATATACGTATACACATGTTTTGTGAAGGAACCGATTGGAAAAATAACAAAAACCGTATTTTACCCTCACTGGAGGCTCCGCACTTGATAACAGAGGATGCATGAATAGCGCTAGGCAATCAATTCATAGGGCTCCGAATAAGATTTGATGGTGGAGGATCCACGAACAGCGCTAGGCAATCAATTCGTGGGGCTCCGGACTCGATGGCGGAGGATGCACGAATGGCAATCAATTCATAGGGCTTCGAATAAGATTTGATGGTGGAGGATGCACGAAAAGCGCTAGGTAATCAATTCGTGGGGCTCCGGACTCAATGGAGGAGGATGCATGAATGACAATCAATTCATGGGGCTCAGAATAAGATTTGATGGTGGAGGATGCACGAATAGCGCTAGGCAATCAATTCGTGGGGCCCCGGACTCGATGGTGGAGCATGCATGAATGGAAATCAATTCATGGGGCTCCGAATAAGATTTGATGGTGGTGGAAGCCAGAACAGTGCTAGGCAATCAATTCGTGGGGCTCCGGACTCGATGGTGGAGGATGCATGAATGGCAATCAATTCATGGGGCTTCGAATAAGATTTGATGGTGGAGGATGCACGAACAGCGCTAGGCAATCAATTCGTGGGGGTCCGGACTCGATGGTGGAGGATACATGAATGGCAATCAATTCATGGGGCTCCGAATAAGATTTGATGGTGGAGGATGCACGAACAGCGCAAGGCAATCAATTCGTCGGGCTCCGGACTCGATGGTGGAGGATGCATGAATGGCAATCAATTCATGGGGCTCCGAATAAGATTTGATAGTGGAGGATGCACGAAAAGCGCTAGGCAATCAATTCGTGGGGGTCCGGACTCGATGATGGAGGATGCATGAATGGCAATCAATTCATGGGGCTCTGAATAAGATTTGATTATGGAGGATGCACGAATAGCGCTAGGCAATCAATTCGTGGGGCTCCGGACTCGATGGTGGAGGATGCATGAATGGAAATCAATTCATGGGGCTCCGAATAAGATTTGATGGTGGAGGAAGCCAGAACAGCGCTAGGCAATCAATTCGTGGGGCTCCGGACTCGATGGTGGAGGATGCACGAACAAGACTAGGCAATCAATTCGTGGGGCTCTGGAATCGATGGTTGAGGATGCATGAATGGCAATCAATTCATGGGGCTTCGAATAAGATTAGATGGTGGATGATGCACGAACAGCGCTAGGCAATCAATTCGTGGGGCTCCGGACTCGATGGTGGAGGATACATGAATGGCAATCAATTCATGGGGCTCCGAATAAGATTTGATGGTGGAGGATGGATGAATGACAATTAATTCATGGGGCTCCGTATAAGATTTGATAGTGGAGGATGCACGAACAACGCTAGGCAATCAATTCGTGGGGCTCCGGACTCAATGGAGGAGGATGCATGAATGACAATCAATTCATGGGGCTCAGAATAAGATTTGATGGTGGAGGATGCACGAATAGCGCTAGGCAATCAATTCGTGGGGCCCCGGACTCGATGGTGGAGCATGCATGAATGGAAATCAATTCATGGGGCTCCGAATAAGATTTGATGGTGGTGGAAGCCAGAACAGTGCTAGGCAATCAATTCGTGGGGCTCCGGACTCGATGGTGGAGGATGCATGAATGACAATCAATTCATGGGGCTTCGAATAAGATTTGATGGTGGAGGATGCACGAACAGCGCTAGGCAATCAATTCGTGGGGCTCCGGACTCGATGGTGGAGGATACATGAATGGCAATCAATTCATGGGGCTCCGAATAAGATTTGATGGTGGAGGATGCACGAACAGCGCAAGGCAATCAATTCGTGGGGCTCCGGGACTCGATGGTGGAGGATGGCATGAATGGCAATCATTTCATGGGGCTTCCGAGTAAGATTTGATAGTGGATGATGCACGAAAAGCGCTAGGCAATCAATTCGTGGGGGTCCGGACTCGATGATGGAGGATGCATGAATGGCAATCAATTCATGGGGCTCTGAATAAGATTTGAGTATGGAGGATGCACGAATAGCGCTAGGCAATCAATTCGTGGGGCTCCGGACTCGATGGTGGAGGATGCATGAATGGAAATCAATTCATGGGGCTCCGAATAAGATTTGATGGTGGAGGAAGCCAGAACAGCGCTAGGCAATCAATTCGTGGGGCTCCGGACTCGATGGTGGAGGATGCACGAACAAGACTAGGCAATCAATTCGTGGGGCTCGGGAATCGATGGTTGAGGATGCATGAATGGCAATCAATTCATGGGGCTTCGAATAAGATTAGATGGTGGATGATGCACGAACAGCGCTAGGCAATCAATTCGTGGGGCTCCGGACTCGATGGTGGAGGATACATGAATGGCAATCAATTCATGGGGCTCCGAATAAGATTTGATGGTGGAGGATGCATGAATGACAATTAATTCATGGGGCTCCGTATAAGATTTGATAGTGGAGGATGCACGAACAACGCAAGGCAATCAATTCGTGGGGGTCCGGACTCGATGGTGGAGGATGCATGAATGGCAATCAATTCATGGGGCTCCGAATAAGATTTGATTATGGAGGATGCACGAACAGCGCTAGGCAATAAATTCGTGGGGCTCCGGACTCGATGGTGGAGGATGCATGAATGTCAATCAATTCATGGGGCTCCGAATAAGATTTGATGGTGGAGGATGCACAAACAGCGCTAGGCAATCAATTCGTGGGGCTTGGGACTCGATGGTGGAGGATGCATGAATGGCAATCAATTCATAGGGCTTCGAATAAGATTTGATGGTGGAGGATGCACGAACAGTGCTAGGCAATCAATTCGTGGGGCTCCGGACTCAATGGTGGAGGATGCATGATTGGCAATCAATTCATGGGTCTCCGAATAAGATTTGATAGTGGAGGATGCACGACCAGCGCTAGGCAATCAATTCGTGGGGCTCCGGACTCGATGGTGGAGGATGCATGAATGGAAATCAACTCATAGGGCTTCAAATAAGATTTGATGGTGGAGGATGCACGAACAGCGCTAGGCAATAAATTCGTGGGGCTCCGAATAAGATTTGATTGTGGAGGATGCACGAACAGCGCTAGGCAATCAATTCGTGGGGCTTGGGACTCGATGGTGGAGGATGCATGAATGGCAATCAATTCATAGGGCTTCGAATAAGATTTGATGGTGGAGGATGCACGAACAGCGCTAGGCAATCAATTCGTGGGGCTCCAGACTCGATGGTGGAGGATGCATGAATGACAATAAATTCATGGGGCTTCGAATAAGATTTGATGGTGGAGGATGCACGAACAGTGCTAGGCAATCAATTCTTGGGGCTCCGGACTCGATGGTGGAGGATGCATGAATGGAAATCAATTCATAGGGTTCCGAATAAGATTTGATGTTTGAGGATGCACGAACAGCGCTAGGCAATCAATTCGTGGGGCTCCGGACTCGATGGTGGAGGATGCATGATTGACAATCATTTCATGGGGCTCCGAATAAGATTTGATTTTAGGACCGAAGGGTCCACCGGGTTCTTTCACCTAAAAGGCGAACATGCTTTAGCAAGGAAAAAATAAATCATTCACGAGAGCACCATATTTTAGAGAAACAATATGCTTATGCCAAAATAGTTTTCCTTGTAACTGAAAATGAAGGGTAGGATGTCAACGTTTAGCTTTTAAATAAAAATTCAAGGGAAACGTCGGGTCAAACTGAAATTGGGAATAAAATCACTCATGGTGTATAAAAACTCACACAGATAAGTGTTTTACCCTAATTCCAAACCATAGATGCACCATTAATTTATTTTGCACATGATTTCCTATCGAACCAAAAGATTACACACGTGATCACGGATCAATAGGATTTTCTCGAGGGTAGTGTTTTTGGAGAGGAAGCTGGGTGTTTCGGTCTTTTCCTCTTTGTTTATGTGGGGCGGGACATCGCCGGTCGGGAGCGACCTTGAATGGCAATCCTAAAGGAAGAACCACTTCAAAAATGGGTTTTCCCTTTGCCGTCGGTCATTTACCTCGCCGAAAATTTATATGGTCCGAAGATCTTCTGTTCTCTTTCCTGGTTTCCTTTATTGATTGGGAATTATTCTGTTTTCCTCCGATCTTTTCCTTTTTACTTTCTTCCGATCTTCGATCGGGAATCCTTCTTTTCCTTTTCTTTTCTTTCTTTTCATTTCTTCCTTTCCATTTCTTTCTTTTCATTTCTTTCTCTCCTTTTTTTTATCTTTGATTGGGAATTCGAGTTTTAGCATTCATTATTCGCTCTCCCTTAAGGAGATTCTGCTGTCCTCTTCTTTGGGGGGAAGGATGAGGATTCTCTTCATGGGCCAAGGTGCAAGGTAGCTTAAGGTTGTGTCTCAACATGGTCTTTTCACCGCACGTGCCCGATTTTGATATTTGGGGCAAAACAAATTCATGTGCCAGAGTGTCGGTTTCGGGTTAAACTCCCATATTATTTCCACGAGGCACACGTAACAATGATGATTTGGAAACAACACGCAAAATTAGTCATGCATACAGCTAGGTGGGTACTCAAGCATCCAGCTTATGGCATTATGATACTAAGGCTTGGGATTTACACAAGTAGACCCAACGTTTCCAAATTATGTTCTTTCATTGGTTCAACGAATCCATCCATTCTTATCTCGGTTATTTTGGAAAATATACTCTTAGTGTCAATTTCTTGTTTCCAAAAGATATGTTTGCTCTCTATGAATGATTTGTGCTCCCTATGACCATAACATGCCGACCTTTGAAGTCTTTCTTTCTCTTTTCTTTTTGTTTCATTTTTTCTTATGCATGTTTGCAAAAAACTATACATCCATCGCTATCTATGAAAAAAGCTTTTTTTTTTCCCTGTACACCTACGTTCCTATACACGAAAAAAACTTTTTTCTCTATATACACACACATTGAAAAACTCTTTCTCTCTATACCGACATGGTCTATATAAAATCTCTATTCCTTTTCAAAGATTTCTTTTTCCTTTTTCAATATACACTCGTTGTTTATACAAAAAATTTCTTTATGTACACTAATTGCTCACACACAAGAATTTTTTTTCACACATTGCTTATATACAAAAAAACTTTTCACACATTTTTAATATAGAAAAACTCTTTTCACACATTGTTTATATACAAAAAAGTTCTTTTCTTTTCTTTATATACAGACATGACATTTTGTTCACAACGCCTCTTTCTTTTTCTATTCTTGGTGTTATCACGATGTTTGTTCATTTTATTTTAGGACGACATTCCTAAATGAAATCTCTACACGGTTCCAGAATTTCAACAAACATTATCGACAATAACGAAATAAGCACTAACGCAACAATCCAAACAAAATGTATGCACAAAACAAATGACAATCGAAACAACAAAAACAAACGTTAGTCCCTGAAGTCATAGAAATAAAATAACATGCAAATGATAAATGATGAAACATAAAAAAGAATATGAATATGGGGATCCCATTGTCATGTGGCTCTGCTCCCTCCCAAGAAATCAAATAGGTCAGTCATATCCTCGTCCATGCGGGGCACGTCCATCCTACCGGGGGATCCTGCAGGCTCCTCCCCTGCCTGGGCATCGGGCCAGTCTCCGGGCCATGCGACCTCAGCTGCAAACTGCTCCGGGGTAGGGCACACAAAAAGGGTGGAACTCTCCCCCTGCTGACTGCGGCTAAAATGGTAGAGACACTCGTGTATCTGCACCTATCCGCGGTGGTTGGCTGCCTGCTAGCGAACCAAGTGCTGTAGATAACGCTCCATGCCTAGTGATCAAGCGGGATCGGCCTAAAGAGGTGGTGGCGGTGCGCCTGCGCCCTGAGGTGCGTCACCCTATGCCTGCCTAGGCGTGCAATACTTCTAAATGAAGGCTCAGGTGATTGGTGGTCGGATCACTTTGCTGGGGATGACGGGAACCCCGAACGACTGGCGGAGGCCCGTGATTAATGCCGAAAACCCCAGGGCCCTATTAGACTTATCCGGGTCTAGAGGGTGCCTGGTGGGTGACATACCTGCAAACAAATAGATGGCATCAGCAATCAATTGAGCCACGTGGACGCTCATCCGTGTCAGGATGGCATACACCAGTTGACACTTCGGTAGAGGGAGATCAGAGTTATGATCACTAGGCAAGACATTGCTTAGCAGCAATGTCATCCACATCTGGGTCAAGGTGGTCATGTTGGTGCGCATGATCCGCACCCGCCTCCCTACAGCGGTCCGAGTGAAATCCTGCCCCGGTGTGCATAACAGCTGGGCAATGACCTCCTCGTCGAACCCGTCGGCCCTGTTCCTCCTTTGACTGAACTCGCACTCCTGGCCTTCCTCCAACACTAGCGGGTCACCCAGGAACTGGCCGAGGGCATCTGCATCAAAAAGGAATCCACTGACCCCTCACCCATGAACGCATGTCTCGCACTCCTTCCTCTGTGGGCCAAGCATTAGCATAAAACTTCAAGACTACCTTAGGGTCAAACTTAGCTGTGGGAGTCACCAGCGACGTCCAATGTCGGCGAGCTATCTCCCCCTGAAAATTTGTGTACCCATCCTCCCTGAGCTGGATGTGCCTCTGTCTGTGGAATGACCATCCTTTGATGGCCTCGAAGCACTGCTGGTGCACGGTGCTCCAGAAATGGTGGCTATCAAACTCGGGGGCGGCACTGGTCCCTTCAGTCACGGCCTCTTTCCTAGATCTCTTTGCGGAAAGCTTTTTCGGAGCCATTTCCTGCGAGGACAAACATTTGGAAAGTTAATTTACAAGGAAATGCTATTTTAAAGCAAAAATGACATACTAATCTTTCCGACTCAGAACAGACTTGTGCACACATTTCCCTGAAGAAAAAAATTTATGAAAGGAAATTCTACATTATATGTTCATTTTGGGAAGCATTCTCGTGCCACATTCAAACATGTGTACATTTATAAAGCGCTTGACCATCTATTCAAAATATACACGTTTTATTTGAAGGGTATTTGTCCCTTGCTACCTATTCTATATATACACGTACATGGTGAATAACATCTCAAACAAACTAGGCAAACATCATGGTGCAGCCCCAAAAATCAGCCTCTGGCCTAAAGGGAAATCCCTATCATAATGCCTTCGTTTTTATGCTTTCTTGCACTCAAAACCAAAGGCTTGGATTCCTAGGTCCAAGTCCTTAATTTGGGCACTCATTTTAACCTCTACATGCTGTCCTTATATACACAAAACAGCCCCACCACAATCCAAAGTTCACAAAACCATGCCCAAATGTCATTGAGGCATTTCACCGAGCACTTGGTGGGCGCACTTTTGGGTGCCAATAACAAGGGAATAGGGGCGATGTGGTTTGCCCCATTATTGCAAAACACAACCTAGGCCTAAGGCCATCCCCTACAACCCTCCAATTCAAAAAAACAAGCGTGAATCCAAGCATACATTGTCTCATGAAATTGGCAAAAATTGAGCAACTAAACCACTAAAATACATCAATGGAGAGCCAAAGAATAAAGGAGAAGTGCAGTTACCTGTAGGGAGCGAATCAAAATGCAAAAGGGGAAGCAAAAAACCCTGCAATGGAAGCTTGGGGGGCTGCCTCTCTTGCAATTTCCGTGAGCAATGAAGTTCTTGAGTGAGGGGGGGGGGGAGTTTTGGGTGAAGAAAACTCACCCCAACCTCCTTTTTTTATCTAATTCGTGCAGAGGGTGCTCGCCCAGGCGAGCTAATTCCCTTTTTTTTTTAAAAAAAGGGATTCTTACAGGATAAAAAAGATGCAAATGCATGCGCATGTCCTTACTTTTTGTTATTTCTTTAAATTCGGGCTCGTGGCACCTCTATGATCCAAGAAATAAAAATTTCAAAGAAAACAAAGACTAACGCTATCAGTGGTGAAAAAGAACAGATACTTGTTTTATTAGGCCCTTCTTGGTCAAGCGCTATCAACCTATACATGCGAATGAAATGGTTATTTTAGTGCCGCTCTAGGCATAATATCTTTTGACGACATCCAAGTTTACTGGCGAAAGCATTTTCTCGTCGTCCAGCGAGTATCAAGGCCCCCCCGGAGAAAACCTTCTTAACAACGAAATGCCCTTCATAATTCGGGGTCCACTTCCCTCGCTTGTCTTTAACAGCATGGGACACCTTTTTCAGCACAAGGTCCCCCTCGTTGAACTTGCGCGGGCGCACCTTTTTGTTGAACGCGTTCTTTATCCTTTGTTGATATAGGCGCCCATGGCTCATGGTCGTCAAACGCTTACCTTCAATAAGATTGAGTTGGTCGTAGCGTGTTTAAGCCCACTTTGATTCTGCTAGGCCCGATTCCGCTAATATCCTCTGGGAAGGGACCTCTACCTCAAATGGGAGCACTGCTTCCATCCCATAAACCAAGGAGTACGGTGTTGCCCCAGTAGAAGTTTGTACCGAGGTTCGGTACCCATGCAGGGAAAAAGGCAACGTCTCATGCCAATCTTTGTACGTCACTGTCATTTTCTGAATAATTTTCTTAATATTTTTGTTTGCAGCCTCGTTCATCTTCGGCCGATAGGGGGTGGAGTTATGATGCTGGATTTTGAAATCTTCGCACATTTCCTGCATCATTTTGTTATTCAGATTGGTGCCATTGTCAGTAATGATCATCCTAGGGAGTCCATACCGACAAACCAGCTCCCTCTTTATGAATCTAACCACCACGCTTCTCGTGACATTGGTGTAGGAAGCCGCTTCGACCCATTTGGTGAAATAATCTATCACCACGAGAATGAAGCGATGACCGCTCAAAGCCTTGGGTTCGATGGCCCCTATGACATCTATCCCCCACATGGAAAAAGGCCAAGGGGCGGACATGACATTCAGAGGATGTGGCGAAACATTGACATTGTTTGTGAACGCTTGACATTTATGGCATTTCCTTACATAGGTGCAGCAATCGCTTTCCATAGTGAGCCAGTAATAACCTGCTCTAAGGATTTTCTTGGCCATAGCATGCCCATTGGCATGCGTCCCAAACGAACCCTCATGGACTTCCTCGATCATGTGGTTCGCCTCTTTGGCATCTACGCATCGCAGGAGGGTCATTGACGATACCACTCACAAAGAAACTAGTAGCCAATCTCCTTAACGTTCTTTTGTCATTGTTGGAAATCCCTGGTGGATATTCTTTGTTCTCGACATACTGTTTGATGTCGAAATACCACGGTTTCCCATCTTGCTCTTCCTCTATCTCACAACAATGTGCTGGCTTGCCACGAGATCTGAATTCAATGTACGGCAGATCCCCGTGTAGGGCAAGTTGAAACATGGATGCCAAGGTGGCCAATGCATCGGCCATTTGGTTCTCTTCCCAAGGTATGTGGTGGAAAGAAATGTCCTCAAAGAATTCATCTAACTTCAAGATATAAGTTTGATAGAGTATCAATTTTTTATCCCTAGTTTCCCATTCCCCTCTCAACTAACGTATTACCAAGGCCAAGTTTCCATACACTTTGAGTAGCTTCACGTCAAAATCAATGGCAGCTTGAATCCCAAGGGTGCACGCTTCATATTCGGCCATATTGTTGGTACAATCGAAACCAGCCTGGCCGTGAAAGGGATACATTGATCATCTGGGGATACAAGGACTACCCCTACTCCATGGCCCAAAGCATTAGATGCCCCATTGAAACAAACCATCCATTTGTCTATATCCTCATGTGTCCGCTTCTCTTCGAATAGGGCCATGATGTCTTCATCCGGGAACTCAGGGTGCATTGGCCGATAATCTTGGAGGGGTTGTTGGGCCAAATAATTTGGCAAGGCGCTTCCCTTTATCATCTTTTGGGTGACATACACAATATCGAATTCAGATAGTAGTACCTGCCACCTAGCGATTCGTCCCGTGAGGGCCGGTTTCTCAAAGATGTATTTCACGGGATCCATTTTGGAAATAAGCCAAGTGGTATGACTGAGCATGTACTGCCTAAGACGATGTGATGCCCATACCAAGGCACAGCACGTCCTTTCCAACATTGAGTAATTCATCTCACAGGCAGTAAACTTCTTGCTTAAATAGTAAATGGCTTGCTCCTTCTTCCCAGAGTCATCGTGCTGACCCAACACGCACCCCATAGACCTGTTACAGGCAGCATGAGCACCGGGGGATTCGCGAGGCTCTGTTTGATTTTTTTGAAGGCCTCTTGGCAGTCGCTATTCCACAGGACCGCCTGGTTTTTACGCAAGAGTTTGTAGATGGGCTTGCAAGTAGGGGTGAGTTGCAAGATAAATCTCGCGATGTAATTCAACCTGCCTAGGAAACCTCGAACCTGCTTCTCCATGCGTGGCTCTGGCATTTCAAGAATGGCCTTCACTTTCTCGGGATCTATCTCTATCCCTTTCTGGCTCACAATAAACCCCAACAACTTCCCTGACTTTACCCCAAAGGTGCACTTGGCGGGGTTTAGTTTCAGTTGGTATTTTCGTAACCTTCCAAACAGCTTACGTAGATTGATGAGGTGTTCGTCCTCGGTCCGAGATTTGGCAATCATGTCATCTAAGGCTACCATGGCGCATTGATAGGTTGCCCCAGCATTTTTTAGCCCGAAGGCCATCACTTTGTAGCAGAATGTTCCCCATAGGGTGACGAAAGTGGTCTTCTCCACATCTTCGAGTGCCATTTTTATCTGGTTATACCCTAAGAAACCATCCATAAATGAGAAAAGGGCAAACTTAGCCGTATTATCTACTAGTATATCAATGTGTGGTAAGGGAAAATTGTCTTTAGGACTGGCTCGGTTTAAATCTTGATAGTTGTCGCAACCTACCCTTCGGCGGGAGGGTGACGCGTGACTCGCGGTATGCGTGTTCCACGAAAGGAATACGCGTGGAGTCGCCACCAACGTTTATTTGAGGAAAACGTCGGAAAAACCGGAAAAGACGCGATCTACGAACTTTTAAGTTGAAAGGTTCGAGAGTTGTATTTACGCACGGGGAAGGTATTAGCACCCCACACGTCCGTCCCAAGGGACGGCAGCCTTTAATCGAATGTGCAAACATGACTTTGATTTTTATGTTCCCTTTTATGTTCTTATATCCTTTATACCCTTTTTATATTTTTTTCTTTTTTGTGGTCGACAAGGGTGTTTCCCTTTGCTCCTACGTATTCCTCAATTTGAGATGAGAAAATCAGACCTACGTAGTTCTTTCGGAACAAAGCGTTTGGTTAAGTTGTTTTTGTCTTTTTTGCAAAATATGTTTTTATTGAACAAAAGGTCATTTAAGGTGTTGGACCATTAAACGGTCTTTTGATTTTGAAAGGGGAGAAACGTTAAGGCGTTGGACCATTAATGATCTCTTGTTTTTGAAAGGAGAGAAACGTTAAGGCATTGGACCATTAACGATCTCTTGTTTTTGAAAGGAGAGAAACGTTAAGGCATTGGACCATTAACGATCTCTTGTTTTTTGAAAGGAGAGAAACGTTAAGGCATTGGACCATTAACGATCTCTTGTTTTTGAAAGGAGAGAAACGTTAAGGCATTGGACCATTAACGATCTCTTGGGGTGGTCGACAAAAGCGGGGCTTTTGCTCCTACGTATCCTCAATGAGGAACTAAGACCTACGTAGTTCAAGTGATTCTTTTTTACTTTAAGAGGTGATCATTTTAAGGCGTTGGACCTTGAAAATGATCCATTTTACTTAATGAGAATTTGAAATGACAAACTTCAAAAACCTATTTTTGTGGACGAGCTTGACTAGGCGAGTTGATTTTAGCCTTAGTTTCACTTTAGTTATTAGTCAATTCGATTAAGAATGAGAAATCCCAAAGAGAAAACGTCCGATTGATTTTCCGCTTTATTTTACTGAAAGATGTTTTTTTGATTATTATATTATTTTTTACCTCTTTTTGATTTCCAACGTGGTTACGGCACGACCGAATGGTCGGAATTCATTTTAACCGAAGTTAACGGATAATACAATTCAAACGTTCGGTGGAAATTGATTTCGTTTTTAAGTTAAGCGAGAAATGACTTAAGTAAAATGGCTTAAGCACGTCAACAGGGGGTATAAAAAGTAAACAAAACGAGAATAAAAATGCACGAAACACAATGTGGACCACCATGGGTACATAGAATGAATCGAAAAGCTTGGTTCGAGGTACTTACCCGTTGAAGATCGAAGAACGATGAAGAACGAATGAAGAACGTCGAAGAACGGTTGAAACCTTTGCAAGATTCCTCACGGAAAACGTTACGGAAACGTTTCGGAAGCGCCTCGGCTTAGATTTTCTTCACGGAAACAATTTTTCCAAGCAAATTCGAAAGAGAGAGAAGTGCCTAAGGGGCTGAACCCTTTCCTTCTTCACTTCCTCCCCTATTTATAGCAAAATAGGGGAGGTGGTTGCCGCTCAGCTCGCCCAGGCGAGCCAGGTTGCTTCCTCCAGAAGCAACAGCCTTCTGGAGGAATATTCTGGAGGGCCCAAGTGGGCCTGGGTGCTATTTGCACCCCCATTTTTACTAAGTACACCCCCCTCTGCTGTTTTTTGGTGATTCTTTTTTCGTAAAGTTACGGAAACTTACGAATTTCGTAACGATACTTGTTTTCTTTCCGTAATGTTACGGAACCTTGCGGATTACATAATCATCCCCCTTTTGACTTACGGAATGTTACGGAACCTCACTTAATTATGCAACGATGCTTCCATTTGATTTCCGGTGTGTCACGGAAACTTACGGATTGTGCATCAATATTTTTTTGGTTTTTCGGCATGTCCTGGAATTTCACAAATTGCCTAATGATGGATGCCAAGCACCTCACAAGGACCAAAGAAAGGTCGCATGTCATCAAGCAAAGGTCCCCGGACGAAATTAGGGTATGATAGTTGCCCCTCTTTACTTGTCTTTTATTGGAGATAAAAGGAAAGTAAAGATAAGACACTAATTTCGTTCCTCTCGATTTGACGAGAGTCGCGGGTGACCATAAAATCTGCACATGCAAATGACTTGTTGTTCCCAGAATTTCTCAAATTGCCTAATGATGGGTGCCAAGCACCTCACAAGGACCAAAGAAAGGTCGCATGTCATCAAGCAAAGGTCCCCGGACGAAAATTAGGGTATGACACTAATTTCGCTCCTCTCGGTTGACGAGAGTCGCGGGTGACCATGACTTGTCGTTCCCGGAATTTCACAAATCGCCTAATGATGGGTGCCAAGCACCTCACAAGGACCAAAGAAAGGTCGCATGTCATCAAGCAAAGATCCCCGGACGAAAATTAGCGTATGACACTAATTTCGCTCCTCTCGGTTGACGAGAGTCGCGGGCGACCATGAAATTTCCGCATGTAAATGACTTGTTGTTCCCGGAGGAACAAAAGGTGCAGAAGACTATGTCAGCCTCCGCATGCTATCAAGCGTTCTGTCTTACAGATAGCAAAAGAATGTTTATACGGATAACCACTCGGGTATTTCCGCGTATCATCGGGCCCGCCGCCTCTGGATGACACAAGGGTGCAGAATGACCAAACTTGGTCTCTGCTTGTCATCGGGCCCGCCGCCTCTAGATGACAAAAGGGTGCGAATAATCGTAAGGTATCTCCGCGTATTATCGGGCCCGCCGCCTCTGGATGATACAAGGGTGCAGAATGACCAAACTTGGTCTCTGCTTGTCATCGGGCCCGCCGCCTCTGGATGACAAAAGGGTGCGGATAACCGTAAGGTATCTCCGCGTATCATCGGGCCCGCCGCCCCTGGATGATACAAGGGTGCAGAATGACCAAACTTGGTCTCTGCCTGTCATCGGGCCCGCCGCCTCTGGATGACAAAAGGGTGCGAATAACCGTAAGGTATCTCCGCGTATCATCGGGCCCGCCGCCTCTGGATGATACAAGGGTGCAGAATGACCAAACTTGGTCTCTGCTTGTCATCGGGCCCACCGCCTCTGGATGACAAAAGGGTGCGAATAACCGTAAGGTATCTCCGCGTATCATCGGGCCCGCCGCCTCTGGATGATACAAGGGTGCAGAATGACCAAACTTGGTCTCTGCTTGTCATCGGGCCCGCCGCCTCTGGATGACAAAAAGGGTGCGAATAACCGTAAGGTATCTCCGCGTATCATCGGGCCCGCCGCCTCTGGATGATACAAGGGTGCAGAATGACCAAACTTGGTCTCTGCTTGTCATCGGGCCCGCCGCCTCTGGATGACAAAAAGGGTGCGAATAACCGTAAGGTATCTCCGCGTATCATCGGGCCCGCCGCCTCTGGATGATACAAGGGTGCAGAATGACCAAACTTGGTCTCTGCTTGTCATCGGGCCCGCCGCCTCTGGATGACAAAAGGGTGCGGATAACCATAAGGTATCTCCGCGTATCATCGGGCCTGCCGCCTCTGGATGATACAAGGGTGCAGAATGACCAAACTTGGTCTCTGCTTGTCATCGGGCCCGCCGCCTCTGGATGACTAAAGGGTGCGAATAACCGTAAGGTATCTCCGCGTATCATCGGGCCCGCCGCCTCTGGATGATACAAGGGTGCAGAATGACCAAACTTGGTCTCTGCTTGTCATCGGGCCCACCGCCTCTGGATGACAAAAGGGTGCGGATAACCGTAAGGTATCTCCGCGTATCATCGGGCCCGCCGCCTCTGGATGATACAAGAGTGCACGTCACATGACCTTAGGGTCAGTATGACAAAGATTATGGGGCGGCCGACAAAAGCAAGGCTCTTGCTCCTACGTATCCTCCAATGAGGAACTCAGACCTACGTAGTTCTGGATAACTTGTGAGACTTGAAAAGTCTCCATCGGAAAATGCTGACATCTCCGGAAAGGGCGCAGATGACCACATTGGCCTCTGCTCGTCAATCACACTTGGGGTCACTGAATGACGAGGTGCGGATAACCGTAAGGTGTCTCCGCGGGCTACCAGCTCTTAAGTCATGGCAACAAAAGGCGCTGTGGTCGACAAAAGCGAGGCTCTTGCTCCTACGTATCCTCCAATGAGGAACTCAGACCTACGTAGTTCTGGATAACTTGTGAGACTTGACAAAGTCTCGGTGTTTTCTCCACTAAAAAATGCAAACATGCTTTAGCAAAGAGACAAATATTCCAACTGTTTAGAGCAGCATATGCTTTTTTGAGTGACAAACAATGCGTCTACCAGGGAAGGAGAGTCTGCTGATGGGATCCCCCATAACCATAAATGAGATTTTGGATGTTAGCATTTCGTTTCTAAATGACCATTTAGAGGAAACACTGGGTTCGACAAAAATAGAAGAAAATCACTCAAAGTGTATCAATCTCGCACAGGTAAGTGTTTCATCCTAATTCCGAACCATAGATATGTCATGACTTGACTTTGCAAATTATTTCCTATCAAATCAAAAATTACATGCGTGATCATGGATCAATAGGGCTTCCCTTGGGAATGGGTTCTTTTGGTGTTTTTTTTTTCGGCTTTTGTGTGTTTTTGGCTTTTGATTTTTCTGCCTTTTTCTTTTTCTGTTTTTTTTTGTTTAGTGCGGGGCGAGAAAAAAAAGTCGCTAGCGCACGGGATTTTGGTTGGTAATCAAAGGGAGAAGACCATTTTATGTCGTGGTTTCCTTTCCTTCTTTTTTTGTTCATTTGGTGAAAATTCTGTATTGTTCAGATATTGTCCGGTCCAAAGACCTCTCTGCACATTTCTTCTGTTTTCTTTCGATCCTTGATCAGGAGCTTTCTTTCCTTCTTTTCTCTTTTTTTCTTTCTCCCATTCTTTGATTGGGAATTTTCTTTCTTTTCTTTTTGCTTTCTCCCACTCTTTGATTGGGAATTTCC
Organism: Glycine max; assembly: GCF_000004515.6. NCBI lineage: Eukaryota > Viridiplantae > Streptophyta > Magnoliopsida > Fabales > Fabaceae > Glycine > Glycine max. The sequence continues at coordinate 10,497,284 of NC_038256.2, read as the reverse complement.
TTTCTTTTATTTTTTTGCTTTCTCTTTGATTGGAAATTTTCCTTCTTTTCCTTTTTGCTTCCGAGGGTAAGGATTATGGTGAGTCAGGATTTTGGCTCAAGGTTTGTAGAATGGCTAGACATGATACATGTCGGGGTTTGGTTTGGCTCAAGGATAAAAGGGATGCCCCACATTATTTCCATGACACAAATGCAAAAATGATGATTTGGAAACTTTATGCAAAACTGGTCATGCATGCACCTATGCGGACACTCAAGTGTCAAATTTTTATGGTCATGTGATGCTAGGGCTCAGGATTCATTTCCTCTATTTTAAATCAACCCAATGTTTCCAAAATATGTTCTTTTATCAATTTGTGCATTCATCCGAGTCCATTTTGGGCGTCCGGGGAAATTTTCACAGCATTCACCCTTCAGGTGTAGACACGTTTTTTTCTTCAAAAATCGGTTATGATCAATGAATGAATTTTTTCAAAGAAAAGTTGGAAATCGTCTCTTTTCAAAAGCATGTCGGTTTTTAGCTAGACAACTTATTTTTTCTTTTTTCTCCTTCTTTTTTTTTATCATTATCATTTGTTTATTTCTTTTTCTTGTTTGTTTTTTTTTCCCTTTTTTTTTCATGAGGTATTTTGCTACCTAAACATGTGTATATTTTTGCGAGGTATTTTTGCTATATACATGCATATCCAAGGTATCTTGCTACCTAAACATACATATATATGTTTTGTAAGGTATTTTTGCTGTATACATGCATATCCAAGGTATCTTGCTACCTAAACATACATATATATATTTTGTGAGGTGTCTTTTTGCTACATACATGCATATCCAAGGTATCTTGCTACCTAAACATACATATATATATTTTGTGAGGTATCTTTTTGCTACATACATGCATATCTAAGGTATCTTGCTGCCTAAACATACATATATATATTTTGTGAAGTGTGTTTTTGTTTACATACATGCATATCTAAGGTATCTTTCTACCTAAACATACATATATATATTTTGTGAGGTATGACTACCTTCCGAGCTTGTGCTTGTTTTATTTAAATTCCTAGGATCATGAGCAACTAGGTGTGTCTTACTATGAAAAGTGATCAAATAACAAGCATAGATTCAAAAGGTACTAGGTTGCCTCCTAGTAGCGCTTCTTTAACGTCTTTAGCTGGACGCGTTATGACTTGTCAGTCACTGACCTAGTACTTTGCTTACCTTTGGCTTTGGACTTGGTAGCCTGCTGGTCGGCCATGTGTCGTAGGCAACGCTCTAACCTTTTTGCGGATGAGCTGAGGTGAACTCTAGAGGTGGTGGCGGTGTGTCTATTGCCCGCTACCGGCCATCCCAATGCTGCTGTGGTGTTTCGCCCTGCGCCTGCCTAGGGACGCAGTACTTCTTGATGAAAGCTCGATCAGTAGGGGGCCTGATGCCCTTGCTGGAGGTTACAGGTACTCTGTAGAACTGACAGAGACCCGTAATTAGAGCTTGACAACTCCAAGACCTTGTTGGACTTCTTCGAGTCCACTAGGTGTCTTGCAGGTGCGATCCCTGCAAACAATTGATGAAATCAGAAATCAGTTGAGCGATGTGCATACTTACCTATGATGACATAACTTTGCCGGGGGGGTACGGGCACCCTGTAGGACTGATAGAGGCCCGTAACCAGAGCTGGAAACCTCAGGGCCCTGTTGGACTTTTTCGGGTCCACTGGGTGTCTTGTGGGTGCGATCCCTGCAAACAATAGATGGTATCAGAAATCAGTTGAACTATATGCATACTTACCCATGTCGGGACGACACAGACCAACTGATAATTTTGCAGGGGGAGATTGGCGTTGCGGTCGCTGGGCAGAATGTTGCTAAGTAGCAATGTCATCTATATCTGTGTAAGAGTGGTCATGTTGGTGCGCATGATCCGCACTCGTCTCTTTGCAGCGGCACGGGTGAAATATTGCCCCGATATGCATAGTAGTTGTGTGATAGCCTCCCTCTCTGGTTGTGCTCGCACAGTTGGCCCTCCTCCAATATCAGGGGGTGGCCCAGGAACCGTTAAAAGGAAACTACTGGCCCCTTAACCGGAAGTTCAAGTCTCGGTTAAGCATTTAAGGGCAGAGGACCTTAAATTCTTTTAAGGTGTGGATGTCGAGCACACTGAAAATGAGGACACGTAGCCCTCTAAAGGTGAGGGCGTGCAGCCCTCTCAAGGCGAGGAGGTGTAGTCCTCTAGAGGTGAGGGCGTGCAGCCCTCTGCTGGCAAGGACATGTAGTCCTTTCAAGGTGAGGGCGTGTAGCCCTCTGACGGTGAGGGTAACTAGTACCCAAGGTGAGGACGTGTAGCCCTCTCAAGGCGAGGACATGTAGTCCTCTAGAGGTGAGGGCGTGCAGCCCTCTGATGGTGAGGACGTGTAGTCCTCTCAAGGTGAGGGCGTGTAGCCCTCTGACGGCGAGGGTAACTAGTACCCAAGGTGAGGGCGTGTAGCCCTCTCAAGGCGAGGACATGTAGTCCTCTAGAGGTGAGGGCGTGCAGCCCTCTGATGGTGAGGACGTGTAGTCCTCTCAAGGCGAGGACGTGTAGTCCTCTCAACGGTGAGGGTAACTAGTACCCAAGATGAGGGCGTGTAGCCCTCTCAAGGCGAGGACGTGTAGTCCTCTGATGGTGAGGGCGTGCAGCCCTCTGATGGTGAGGACGTGTAGTCCTCTCAAGGCGAGGACGTGTAGTCCTCTCAACGATGAGGGTAACTAGTACCCAAGGTGAGGGCGTGTAGCCCTCTCAAGGCGAGGACATGTAGTCCTCTAGAGGTGAGGGCGTGCAGCCCTCTGATGGTGAGGACGTGTAGTCCTCTCAAGGCGAGGACGTGTAGTCCTCTCAAGGCGAGGACGTGTAGTCCTCTCAACGGTGAGGGTAACTAGTACCCAAGGTGAGGGCGTGTAGCCCTCTCAAGGCGAGGACATGTAGTCCTCTAGAGGTGAGGGCGTGCAGCCTCTGATGGTGAGGACGTGTAGGCCTCTCAAGGTGAGGGCGTGTAGCCCTCTCAAGGCGAGGACATGTAGTCCTCTAGAGGTGAGGGCATGCAGCCCTCTGATGGTGAGGACGTGTAGTCCTCTCAAGGCGAGGACGTGTAGTCCTCTCAACAGTGAGGGTAACTAGTACCCAAGGTGAGGGCGTGTAGCCCTCTCAAGGCGAGGACGTGTAGTCCTCTGATGGTGAGGGCGTGCAGCCCTCTGATGGTGAGGACGTGTAGTCCTCTCAAGGCGAGGACGTGTAGTCCTCTCAACGGTGAGGGTAACTAGTACCCAAGGTGAGGGCGTGTAGCCCTCTCAAGGCGAGGACATGTAGTCCTCTAGAGGTGAGGGCGTGCAGCCCTCTGATAATGAGGACGTGTAGTCCTCTCAAGGCGAGGACGTGTAGTCCTCTCAACGGTGAGGGTAGCTAGTACCCAAGGTGAGGGCGTGTAGCCCTCTCAAGGCGAGGACATGTATTCCTCTAGAGGTGAGGGTGTGCAGCCCTCTGATGGTGAGGACGTGTAGTCCTCTCAAGGCGAGGACGTGTAGTCCTCTCAACGGTGAGGGTAACTAGAACCCAAGGTGAGGGCGTGTAGCCCTCTCAAGGCGAGGACATGTAGTCCTCTAGAGGTGAGGGCGTGCAGCCCTCTGATGGTGAGGACGTGTAGTCCTCTCAAGGCGAGGACGTGTAGTCCTCTCAACGGTGAGGGTAACTAGTACCGAAGGTGAGGGCGTGTAGCCCTCTCAAGGCGAGGACATGTATTCCTCTAGAGGTGAGGGCGTGCAGCCCTCTGATGGTGAGGACGTGTAGTCCTCTCAAGGCGAGGACGTGTAGTCCTCTCAATGGTGAGGGTAACTAGTACCCAAGGTGAGGGCGTGGAGCCCTCTCAAGGCGAGGACATGTAGTCCTCTAGAGGTGAGGGCGTGCAGCCCTCTGATGGTGAGGACGTGTAGTCCTCTCAAGGCGAGGACGTGTAGTCCTCTCAACGGTGAGGGTAACTAGTACCCAAGATGAGGGCGTGTAGCCCTCTCAAGGCGAGGACATGTATTCCTCTAGAGGTGAGGGCGTGCAGCCCTCTGATGGTGAGGACGTGTAGTCCTCTCAACGGTGAGGGTAACTAGTACCCAAGGTGAGGGCGTGTAGCCCTCTCAAGGCGAGGACATGTAGTCCTCTAGAGGTGAGGGCGTGCAGCCCTCTGATGGTGAGGACGTGTAGTCCTCTCAAGGCGAGGACGTGTAGTCCTCTCAACGGTGAGGGTAACTAGTACCCAAGATGAGGGCGTGTAGCCCTCTCAAGGCGAGGACGTGTAGTCCTCTGATGGTGAGGACGCGTAGTCCTCTCAAGGCGAGGACGTGTAGTCCTCTCAACGATGAGGGTAACTAGTACCCAAGGTCCACCCTTATGAGAAAGCAAGAGATCGACTCATCGAGAGGGCCGGTCATCCCAAATCCACAAGATTTGGACATTAGATTTAGGAAATCTATGCAGTTAACATGATTTTTAGGGATGCAGATGCATGCAACCTTTGTCGTGAAATTTGGTAAATGCGGACTTCATTTGAAACAATGCAATGTAATGGAAAGTTGTACAATGTTCATTACATTCTTTCCCTATTTTGTGATTTTGATTTTGATTTAAATTTTTTTTTTGAAAACACAGATTGACTGTCCTTTTGAAAGAGGTGATAATTCATGCAACCTCATCCTATCTTTTTTGCAAATCTCTCCGGGAACTCCCTCAGAGTGCGTGTTCTGTTTGATTTAGTCACTTGACCATTTTGGAGTGACGGCAATGGAGTCGTTTGATGTTCGATCAATCCATTGAAATCCTAGGGTTTGTCCCCTTTTTTTTGTTAAAAACATCGATGGGTGAGAACTTTTGATCGGCCCCTATGTTCACTTGAGGCTCATGCATGGTGCCCCTCATTGCCCCAGTGTAAGGCTTTGAGGTACCAATCGTTGCCTTTCGTCATGACCTTGTAGCTGGGAACCTATTGAGTGAGAACTTCTAATCTGCCCCTAGGTTCACTTGAGGCTCATGCACGATGGCCCTCATTGCCCCAGTGTAGGGCTATGAGGTAACCATCGTCGTCTTGTTTTCACAACCTTGTAGCAAGGGAGAATGAAAGAAGCAGTTGATTCTTGCAAAAAAGAATTTTCCAAGGACGAGAAATAATTGAAGGATCTTTCAGTTGATGGATTAAGTCAAATGACTCCTATGTAGAAGCAAGATGTTTTGATGTCTTGATGATGCTAAAGGATCAAGTGCTTCTAAGTTTTATCCAAGAAAATCAAGATATATGATCAAGTTTGATCTCTTTAGAATCTTTAGGAAGAAGTTTCCAAATTGAAACAAACAAAGGTTTGACCAAAGAATTCTATCATTTCAATTTGAGATTTGCTCTCCGGTAATCGATTACCAGTAGTTAAAAATGTTTTTATTCAAATTTTTAAAACCTGTAATCGATTACGTAAGTCTTGTAATTGATTACCAGAGGGGATTTTCAGAAAATAATTTCCAAGAGACATATCTATTCAAATGTTTTATGAACGGCCATTCAAATGTTTTAAAGAGAGTTTTCATTGCCCAAACAGTTTTATCCTCTCGAAAGATCAAGAGTTTTTCTGAACTGAAATGTCTTATCCTCTCAAAAAGATTCCTTGGTCAACCACTTGCATATTCAATAATGAATTTTGATTGGTCTTCATTGTACAATATATCCCTTTTAAGAGAGATTTCTTCTTCTTATTTCTGAAAAGGGATTAAGAGACCGTGGGTCTCTTGTAGTAGAGTATTCTTGAACACAAGGGAAGGGTTGTCCCTATGTGCATTGTTAATCCGAAAAGAGAGAGTGAAAGTTTAATTGGGGAATAATATTCGTATCTTAATTCAATCCCTTCTTCTTCTCAAGGTAACTGAGGCCATTTGTCCAACATCCTATTCTTGATAACTCACTTCTCTCTAAAAAGACAAAATGAGGTCACATGAACGTCTATATTTTTACTTGAAAACACAGTCAATCAAATGCCTTTTTATTTTTTATTTTGAAACTTATTTTTTATTTTGAAACTTATTTGTTTTGAACTTTGCTCGTTGTTTTACGGCACCCCCACCAACGTGCAAGATGAGTAATCTCTGATTGAACGGTCTTGGAAGTCAACACTCAGGAGCGCAGGTTGCTTGAGCAAACAGACCAATGGCTTACACTCACATTCCGGTGGAAGTTGAATAAGCAAAGATGTGTTCGTGAGAGGATGTCCATTTTATCTATATCTTTTAACATTGTAACAGTGGTTTATGGCATAAACTTGAAAATCCTGATGAGTCATAACAACAGCTTCCAGAATTGCCCCATGTATGGTGTTGCTTGTTAATGTTAGGATTCAACAAGCGATTCTCCTCAAATTTCAGCCAGCTCGTATCAATTAGACCTTGCACCTTACGCTTCAGAGCCCTACAATGCTCAATGGAACGCCCCGGGGCTTCTCCGTGACAAGCACACGTTGCGTTCGAGTCGTATTCTCGGAGAAATGGAGGTTGATGAACCTTGGCTAGGGTTATGGCTACCATTGAATTATCAAGTAGATATGGGATCAAGTTTAGCATATGACAACGGAATTTGGGGTGAACCCTACAGGCTTTTTGCTGCAAAATTCCTTTTTGTTGGTGTTTTTTTTTGGTTTGTGCTACAGGTGGTCTTCGTCATTGGAAGTGCGGTAGACAGACTTTGTGGTTGATTTAGGGATGGCCTTTGTGGATAGCTGGGTGGTGGGTAAGGAGGAGGTTTGTTATTGGTTGAGTAATGACATTGTTGGGTTGGTGGGAAACTTGGCCGTATAGGAATGGCAGTCACAGCATGGGTTTCTCCCTCTTTCTCACCCTCTTCATTTGCCCCAGTTTTCTCAGTCGTCCTAGTAGGATGATCAAATTTGCCTCTTTTCGGATCCACTTCGATCTTTTTGCTGGTGAAGACCAAATCTGTAAAACTTGAAGGTGTGTAACCCACCTTTTTTTTCATAGTAGAACACCGGTCATGTGTCTACTATCATTGTGATAATCTCTTTCTCTATTTTTGGGGGTGCTACTTGAGTTGCCAAGTCTCTCCATCTTTGGGCGTATTCTTTGAAAGATTCGTGCCCCCTTTTTGCACACTTTTTGTAGTTGCATCCTATCCGGAGCCATATCAGAATTGTACTGACACTGCTTAATGAAGGCAACCATTAGGTCCTTCCAAGAATGGACTCAAGAAGGTTCCTAAGTTAGTATACCAGACAACAGTTGTCCTAGTAAGACTTTCTCAGGAAAAATGTATCAGCAGTTTCTCATCTTTTGCGTATGCCCCCATCTTCCGACAGTACATCTTTAGATGGTTCTTGGAGCGAGTAGTCCCCTTGTACTTGCCAAAGTCCGGCACCTTGAACTTGGGAATGACCATGTTTGGGTATTAGGAACAACTCTTCTAGGTTAGCAAAGGCATAATCTTCACCTCCTTCAATGGCCCTGAGCCTTTCCTTTAGATGATTCGCCTTTCCTTTTTCGGCCATAGCAGGAGGGGCTCTTCCCACCGCAAAATGCAATGGTTGTGGTTGTGGGCGAAACTGAGGGCTCTCCAAAGCATTTTCAAAGGGTATACCACCAACTGCTTGCCCTTCAGTGGCATATCCGAGCCAAGGCTCGAAGTCAGCTAGATTGTGGTGGGGAATTTCATGTGTCTCCCCCATGGTTTGAGAGATATGTGCCTGATGAGGTTATTGGTTCTCAAAGAGTATCGGAGTGGAGTTATTGAGATTTTCATTGAGAGTGTATGCCACATTGGGTGGTGTATAGTTGGGAGGCAAGCCATATGAGGGGAAGGCGTGCTCGTTTTGAATTTGCACATCATGGGGTCATCCGTACTTCCCAAATCTTTGCCTACCATATTTGAGGTTGGATGATTCATTTGCTTGAGGCCAGATGGGAGCATCGGGTTCACCTTAGCGACAGCGCTAATAGCGGCAACTATAACCGCATTGGCTTCCATTATCTTCTTCATGCTCATCATGGCCTTCATCATTGTAGCCATTTGCTCTTTTATGGCCTCCATTTTCGGCCTTCATCTTCTCTTGCACCTCCTCTGCTTCACCTATTACTCTAGCTCTAGCACAAGTTCGGTAAGGGCGCCGTAAAGCGTGTCCTTTTCTTTTTGATAAGTTCATTTTATTTTATTTTATTTTATTTTTCAAGGAAAGAATGCAATGAGCAATGCAACCAATGAAAAGCATGGATGCATGCAAATGATGTACAGTCGAAGTATTGCGAATTTTTACGCAGGATATGGGGTTGAATCAATTTAGATTTTCAACATGGTCCATGACATCTTTGTCAAGGTGAAACTGGAAGTAACAAGGACATCAACAATCCTAAATATGTTTGGCAGTAGATGAAGCAGTGATGTGACTCAATTCATCTTTTGCCCCAATTTTGCAGGACGGTTACTTCCATATTTCAACTTGACTTGATGAACCTTTTTGTAAAAGCATGAGCTTGGTTCAACCCTATAATCCAAGGAATGGCAATTCTGATCGCCAATACTTCAACAACATCTCATAGGGATGAATGACTCCGGCATACTTTAAGCTTATGCACGGAAAATGTAATTATGAAATTGAGATGCCCGAAGAAACACCATTTCCTAGTTAACCATGCATTAGGTACCATGTTCAATTATTTTGTTTTGTTGTTGTGAAACGGGTTTATGATCCCAACATGGTTGGCTCGTGGTGCCTAACACATGAAACTAAGAATGTAGTGTGAAGTTTCACGCTTCCCCCTTTTTGTTTTTGTTTTGTAGAGGAAAACGCAAGGATGAGCAAACATGAAAACAAATGGTATGCAATTTTGCAGATCAAAAAGTTTGTTGAACGCATATGCATGATGATGCCATGACTCATGCAAAATGTGAGGCTGGAATATGATAACGGACAAATGCAGGATATGTCCATTATGATGTTATGAAGAGATGCTTATGTGGTGCATGATATGAATGCATTTTACGGACACGAGAGCCCGGAAAATCATCTCTTCTTACTTGCGCATTTGGGGCGTAGTGCCCCATGTGTACAATTAAGAAGGTGATATGGACCTTCCGGCTTCCCGTGACAAAGGACGAGACCAACATACAATGCATGCTAGAGATAAAATGCGGGAGTGACTTGATTCGCATTGATTTTTGGAGTAAAAACGTGGGATAAACTCATTTTATTCAAAAAGTTATAACTAGTCAAGATCTGAGCGACAATACAAACTTCCTAGCGGTTTCTAATCATATGGTCCATTAAGTCTATCATATGTTGACAATAGCTGAGAAGTCCGTGGATCTTCTTGGGGGCGGAGTGGGTGTCCGCCATTGCTTTGGCCTTGGCTAGCAATCGGGGAAGTTCTTGACTCCTGTTCAAAGTAAGAGAAAATCGGTCCGTCCACATTGTTGCCTCTTGGTGCCATGAATCAATTACCCTCTCCCTTGCTTCGCTTTCTGCTGATATCTTGGCGTACTCATCCTCTAGCCTTTGCTCGTGAGTCGCCGCTAGATTTAGCTTCTCTTTGCACTCATCGATGACGGCCCACATATTCCCTTCAGTCTCGCTTAACTGTTGGGACAAATTTCTTTTCGACCTAAGGTAAGCCTTTAGCTCGTCCTTCAAGATCATGCCTTTGACCCGTGATGATTCCTTTCACCTCTTCGGAGCTTGAGCTTACTATTGCTGCCCTATAAAGCCCCTCAAAACTTTGCTGGCACGTGTTCTTCCTTTCGGGCCTTCTTGGTTTCTCGTTCCAAGGCTTCAGCGATGGCCATATTGACGTCCCTTAGTTCATCATACTCTTTTCAGACTTTGATGGCTATGGACTTGAACTTCTCTTCGACTACTCGGGCTCTTTCAAGCTCTGCCTTTAGGGCTTGTACCTCATCACTTTCTTCCGAAGCTTTAACCTCATCGTCCCTCACAGTCTTTAGATTTGGGAGCCAATCCAATCCTTGTGTTCGGACTCTCAGCCACTTATGATAGCCGCCGATGATCCCATTACTGCTTCCCCTAAGCTCTCTGTCCTTTCTTCACGCTGCATCCCATGCCTTGCGAACTCCTTGGAGTACCCTCGCGTTGTGGTCACTAAAACCCCGTGCGATGAAAGGCGTGATGCTTTCGTCTAATGGCGCTCCTCTCATGGGGTAGCCAAGCTGTCTTATGGCGAGAACAGGATTATAATTAATACAACCCCTTGTTCCCATCAAGGGAACATTTGGACATCCTTCGCATGAAGATAGAATCTTGATTCTTTCTTCCTTCTAGCAAGGGAACCAATTAACAGACGCCCCCCCATGCTAGCCAAGAGTTGGTCCCAATTCGCCTTTCCTTTTTCGACGCACGAGCGGTAACCTTGTAGCGGATAGACGGGCCTACCTTCTTGGAGAAAAAGGTGTGAAACCAGCCCCACATAGAGAGCTGGAGTACAGCAAACAATCCTTGCATTGCTTTCTTCACATCTTCGGTCGAAGGTGTCATATAGGTCGGCTAGCATAGCGACAATCGGACTTTCCTTGTGGTTATGATAGGGGAGAAAAACGTCGATCGCTGCCAGGTCCACCAACCCATCCACATTTGGAAAGAGGACTCCCTCGAAAATCAACAGTGTGAGAATATCTATGAATGGGGTCCACTCGCCTTTATCTGCCAAGATTCTTGCTTTTACCTCTAAATATTTTCTCGGTATTCCGACCACCCCATTTTCGACTTGCCTTTGGCGGTCTAATTCCTGCGCCGAGATTTGGACTTTTTTAGAAATTCTGGCCAATGAGGGGTAGAACCCTGAGAAGAGGTATGGTTTCCTTCCCCTTAGAGGACATCCTAGGATCTCTTCAAATTCTTCCACCATTGGTGATAGCTGGAAGTCCCCAAAGGTGAAGCACCTCAACGGCTGATCATGATACTGGGTGAGGGAGGCAATTGGTTCCATGGAGACTTCTACCCTAGCTAGGTCCCAAATGCTTACCATAGGCTTTGCGGAAGGCTTGCCGTTGAAGTTGACCCATTAATTGCCCCAACTTTCGTAAACTGGTGACCTCTAAGCTCTTGATTTTGACTTGATAAAACCTCTTTTTAAGCGAAGGCTTTTGACTTGATCCCATGTTTTACTAAAGTGAAATAAAATCTAGTGCGAATCAAAACTCCGACATCTATCATGGGTGGAATGGATGAATGCATGAAGGAATGCATATGACACGGATGCAATTTATGAATACGGGAGCTCGGGAAATTGTCTCCTTCTTAGATAAACCGTCTTGGGGTAGCAAAGTGCCCAACGTATGTATTTAAGACGGAACCCAAGAGAGGGGATTAAGACGGAACCCACACATGATGCACATGCGAAAGGTACAATACGGGGATGTACATAGTATGATAATATTCACTGAACATAAGCAAACGGGTATATGATACTTATGCATGGCAGTGTGAAAAATGGCACGCAGCGTGTTTGCTCCGTGCCCCCTATTTAAGGGACCTATAAGGGAGAGAACTAACTAGGCTTTTAGCAATAATCCCCAAGGTAGTCATATCTCTCTTGATGGTTTCTAGAGGTATCATCCCCTTCGAAGAACATATTGCAGCAGTAGGGACTACTAGCAACAATAAGTTTTCAAAGAGAAAAGCTCTAGATGAGGGTTCACTGTAATCAAGCAAGTCGGAGACCTAGCATGATCACAGATTCACCTCCACTCCTTATGTTCCCACGAACCCGGGTATAGGGCCCTTTTTCACTCAGAGTGTGTGCAAATAGTGTTAGTGTTTGTGTGCATCAAATGAATAAATATTTTACCTCATGCATACATTCTAAAACACACTAAAAGCAACAAATAGTTTATATACACAAGAACATAAGACAAATAAAGGGAAACCAACAAAGGAGAAAGTCATGATAAAACATTGCACAAGATTAAATGGCCTAACTCTCTAAAAATAGTCCCCAGTGGAGTCGCCAACTGTCACAACCTACCCTTCGGCGGGAGGGCGACGCGTGACTCGCGGGATGCGTGTTCCACGAAAGGAATACGCGCGGAGTCGCCACCAACGTTTATTTGAGGAAAACGTCGGAAAAACCGGAAAAGACGCGATCTACGAACTTTTAAGTTGAAAGGTTCGGGAGTTGTATTTACGCACGGGGAAGGTATTAGCACCCCACACGTCCGTCCCAAGGGACGGCAGCCTTTAATCGAATGTGCAAACATGACTTTGATTTTTATGTTCCCTTTTATGTTCTTATATCCTTTATACCCTTTTTATATTTTTTTCTTTTTTGTGGTCGACAAGGGTGTTTCCCTTTGCTCCTACGTATTCCTCAATTTGAGATGAGAAAATCAGACCTACGTAGTTCTTTCGGAACAAAGCGTTTGGTTAAGTTGTTTTTGTCTTTTTTGCAAAATATGTTTTTATTGAACAAAAGGTCATTTAAGGTGTTGGACCATTAAACGGTCTTTTGATTTTGAAAGGGGAGAAACGTTAAGGCGTTGGACCATTAATGATCTCTTGTTTTTGAAAGGAGAGAAACGTTAAGGCATTGGACCATTAACGATCTCTTGTTTTTGAAAGGAGAGAAACGTTAAGGCATTGGACCATTAACGATCTCTTGTTTTTTGAAAGGAGAGAAACGTTAAGGCATTGGACCATTAACGATCTCTTGTTTTTGAAAGGAGAGAAACGTTAAGGCATTGGACCATTAACGATCTCTTGGGGTGGTCGACAAAAGCGGGGCTTTTGCTCCTACGTATCCTCAATGAGGAACTCAGATCTACGTAGTTCAAGTGATTCTTTTTTACTTTAAGAGGTGATCATTTTAAGGCGTTGGACCTTGAAAATGATCCATTTTACTTAATGAGAATTTGAAATGACAAACTTCAAAAACCTATTTTTGTGGACGAGCTTGACTAGGCGAGTTGATTTTAGCCTTAGTTTCACTTTAGTTATTAGTCAATTCGATTAAGAATGAGAAATCCCAAAGAGAAAACGTCCGATTGATTTTCCGCTTTATTTTACTGAAAGATGTTTTTTTGATTATTATATTATTTTTTACCTCTTTTTGATTTCCAACGTGGTTACGGCACGACCGAACGGTCGGAATTCATTTTAACCGAAGTTAACGGATAATACAATTCAAACGTTCGGTGGAAATTGATTTCGTTTTTAAGTTAAGCGAGAAATGACTTAAGTAAAATGGCTTAAGCACGTCAACAGGGGGTATAAAAAGTAAACAAAACGAGAATAAAAATGCACGAAACACAATGTGGACCACCATGGGTACATAGAATGAATCGAAAAGCTTGGTTCGAGGTACTTACCCGTTGAAGATCGAAGAACGATGAAGAACGAATGAAGAACGTCGAAGAACGGTTGAAACCTTTGCAAGATTCCTCACGGAAAACGTTACGGAAACGTTTCGGAAGCGCCTCGGCTTTGATTTTCTTCACGGAAACAATTTTTCCAAGCAAATTCGAAAGAGAGAGAAGTGCCTAAGGGGCTGAACCCTTTCCTTCTTCACTTCCTCCCCTATTTATAGCAAAATAGGGGAGGTGGTTGCCGCCCAGCTCGCCCAGGCGAGCTCAGCTCGCTCAGGCGAGCCAAGTTGCTTCCTCCAGAAGCAACAGCCTTCTGGAGGAATATTCTGGAGGGCCCAAGTGGGCCTGGGTGCTATTTGCACCCCCATTTTTACTAAGTACACCCCCCTCTGCTGTTTTTTGGTGATTCTTTTTTCGTAAAGTTACGGAAACTTACGAATTTCGTAACGATACTTGTTTTCTTTCCGTAATGTTACGGAACCTTGCGGATTACATAATCATCCCCCTTTTGACTTACGGAATGTTACGGAACCTCACTTAATTATGCAACGATGCTTCCATTTGATTTCCGGTGTGTCACGGAAACTTACGGATTGTGCATCAATATTTTTTTGGTTTTTCGGCATGTCCTGGAATTTCACAAATTGCCTAATGATGGATGCCAAGCACCTCACAAGGACCAAAGAAAGGTCGCATGTCATCAAGCAAAGGTCCCCGGACGAAATTAGGGTATGACAATAGTCTACGCACATTCGCACTTTGCCATCTTTTTTTTGGGACACGGACAATGTTGGCTACCCACTCAGGGTATCGAGCCATAGCCAAGAAACCCGCATCGAACTACTTTCTTACTTCTTCTTTAATTTTCAAAGACATTTTGGGTCTCATCCTTTGTAATTTTTGCTTAACCGGGGAATACCCAGGATTCAATGGCAACCTATGCTGCACAATGTCGAGGTCCAGACCTGGCATGTCTTGGTATGACCATACGAAGATGTCTTGATATTCTTCAAGAAGGGTTATCAAATCTTGGCGGATAGGTGCAGTCATACCGGTCCCTACTTTCACTTCTTTCTTTCCCTCTCCGGTCTCTAAGTCTATCAGTTCGGTTTCCTCTTGGTGAGGCTTCATTTCGCATTCTTCCTAAGCGATCAACCTCTCCAACTCCGGTGAAAGGACATCCTTTTCCTCTTCTTTGTTTATTGTTTGACTTACTTCTCGGTCAAAATCGATTATCAAGCCCTCGTTGTTAGGATCCTCCAAGGATTAATCCTCACATCTATACTATTAAAGACAAAAAATAAAAACATGCAAAATGACATGAGAAAAGGTGGAATCGCAAGAACAGATGAAACAAGATCTCTTTGTTATTTAATAAGGTAGGTTTCACAAAACAAAAGAGAAAGGAATCTATAGTCTCCAATTACATTTTATCAGCGGTATAGACTTCCGACTGGATCGTCACGTGCCAATTCCCCAGTTGGAAATTGGGATGGCACGGTCGCACGAAACTCGACGGATCTGGAACATTATCTCGGCACTTGTGAAACACTGGCTAACATGACCGGGTCATGCCCTATCTGCCCGGAGTCTTGATGGTGCATTCCTTCTTCCATGTTTCCCGAGCTCATACCCCAACCCATATTTGTGCGGGTTACCCCTAATGTCAACAACATCGGCATTCCCGTGGCTGTCCTTGCCCAGACCCATTCCGGGCTCATAACCATGCCTGAGCATTACCCGCGCCACCATCAGGGCCGCATTAGAGAAACAAGGTAGCAATGGACTTGTTTCCACAGAGGCACAACTTACTACCTCGAAGGATTGGAAAGCTGTTTCCAATGATTCCTCCGCTGCCTCTACATATGGTGCCGAGGAGGGGCAGCTTACCAACATATCCTCTTCGCCTGACACTATCACCAAGAGCCCACCAACTGTGAATTTTAGTTTATGGTGAAGCGTCGAGGGGACCACTCCTAGCGCGTGGATCCATGGTCTCCCCAAAAGGCAGTTGTAGGCAGGATTTATGTCCATCACTTGGAAAACCACATTGCAAGTGTGGGGGCCTATCTGAATGGGGATGTCAATTTCCCCCATCACCTTCCTCCAACTACCGTCGAAAGCTCATACTACCATTGAACCCGGTTTTAGATGTGACGCATTAAAAGGAAGCTTCTCCAAGGTGGTCTTTGGCATCAAATTTAAACTTGAACCATTATCGATGAGTACCTTAGCGACGACATGGTCCATGCATCTGACAAACACATGTAGAGCTTTGTTGTGCCCTCTCCCCTCAACTGGAATCTCCTCCACCGCAAACACAAGGTAGTTATTGGTAGTTATGTGATTAACAATGCCTTCAAAACCCTGGACTGAGATGTCGTGTGCTACGTGGGCTTCGTTGAGGACCTTTACTAATAGTGCACGATGAGGCTCGGAGCTTATGAGCAGTTTGAGCAAGGAGATCCTTGCTGGAGTTTTATTCAATTGCTCAACCACTTTAAACTTACTTTGTTGGATGAGACGAAGGAACTCATGAGCCTCTTCCAAGGTCACCGCCCTTCCTTGGAAATCTTCCTTCTTTTCAGCTCCCTTTACTACCGGGGGATCCACTTCTTTTGAGGGGGTGGCCGCGCCTACGGACTCTTGGGTCATGGGTGCTTTCCCCTTGGAGGGCAATTCCGCCGAGTGAGGGGGAGCAAACACCCGACCACTACGCGTTACGCCACTAAGGCCAGTAATGTTGGTCACCTTGGCTGACAAGGAGTCAACCTCGGTTGCAGCCCCTTCTCCAAAAGCGGGAGGGGTATATTTCCATGGGACGACCTTATTGCTTTGATAGGAAAATGGTGTCGGCTTGGGCACTGCCGGGGGGTACTCGGACCTGGGGCTAGTCATATTCCTAGTGAAACATATTACTAGGGCTTTGGGGTTTGGGGGAGCCTTCCTTTCTGCCGACTGCGTGCAAATCTGTGGCTCTTCCCTACCTCTCTCGGACACTTCGAGCTGCCCCCAGTCCATGAGCCGTTGAAGTAGCTCTTCCACCATGGGGCATGTTTCCATGTCGTGTAATTCCCCAAGATGAAACAGACATTCATCGCTTTTGTCTCTGCCACGAGAGACCATGCATGCTGCCTGCAGCGACTGGTAGATGAATCTTCTGGATGTGGCCACATCTTCTAATCTCTTTGACCCTGTCGACCTATCCTTTTCGATGGCGTTTACGCTAGCTCCTCCATGACTGGCTAGCGGATTGGTCTTAACGTTGGGGCCGTCTTCTTGAAATGATAGCCACCCGAAATTTATTAGGTGTTGCACCTTATACATGAATGGCAGGCAAGAATCAATGTTGTGTCTGGGGGCTCCACTATGGTATGCGCACGTGGCGTTTGAGTTGTACCACTTGGGGTATGGTGGCTGGAAGACCTTTCCGGGTATGGCCACCACCAAATGGTTTTCCAACAATGAGGGCCATATCTCAGAATACGCCATGGGAATATGAGAGAACTGATCTCTCGGGGGGCGTCGCGGATTGTCATAGCTCGTGTCAGGATTCATATTATTAGCTGGTCGGGGTGTGGCTGGAGCCGCGCATTGTGCAGGTGTTTTTTCTGTCGTGGCAGGCCCTTCTACTTGAGTTGGGAGGGAACTTCCGGCTCTGATCGAGAAGTTCGGGTGGGTGTGTTGGTATGAGTTTTGAGCATTTTGGGGTGTTTTCATCCATGTTGGGGTGGTGGTGATCGCGTGGGTATCCCCTTCCTTTTTTTGCGTGTCCACCACTGGGGCTCTTCTATTGCTTTTGGGGCCAGCGTTGGAGGCGTATTCAAACTTGCCTTTCCTCAGTCTGGACTCGATTCTTTCTCCGGCGAAGACAAGGTCTGCAAAGTTGGCCAGCATATATCCTATCAGCTTCTCGTAGTAGAATGTAGGTAGTGTATCTACCATGATCGTGATCATTTCCCTCTCAGTCATGGGTGGGATGACTTGGGCTGCTAGGTCTCTCCACCTTTAAGCATATTCCTTGATGGACTCATGTTCCCATTTGCTCATGCTCTGAAGTTGGTTCCGATCGGGAGCCATATATGTGTTGTATTGGTACTGCCTAATGAAGGCAGTTGCCAAGTCTTTCCACGTCCGGACCTGAGAGGCTTCCAGATTTGTGTACCACGCCATTGTTGCTCCGGCTAAGCTGTCTTGAAAGAAGTGCATTAACAGCTTTTCATCCATGGAATATGCCCCCATCCTTTGGCAATACATCCGAAGATGACTCTTTGGACACGTCGTCCCTTTGTAGCAGACACGGATCGGCTAAATCCGAGAAATGAGAGAACTGATATGGTACCTTAAACTTGGGAGAAATGATGATGGCAGGTACCAGACACGGATCGGCTAAATCCGAGAAAGGATAGTTGTCGAGGCCTTCCACCGCTCTCAACCTCTCTTCAAGCAGATCGATCTTTCCCTTGTCTTTTGAAATGGGAACGGGTTCCTTAACAGGTGCGAATTAAGACGGGGCATGGCGAATTATGTTTGGCTGGGGCAACTCATGGGGGGCCGGTTCCCTTGGGGGAAGTAGAGGGCCTAAATGGGCATCTCCTTCATCATCTTCCTGCAGAGGATAGTCGGCATGAGGAGGGAGTTGCCCCTCGAAGGTAGGGGCTTGGCTCAAATCGTCTAGAGCGGTACAGGGAGTGAAGTCTGGAGGCAAGCCATAAGGGTAGGCTTGAGGACTATACCTCCGATTGAAACCCGCCGCGCTTCAGTCCCGGCTCGAGTTCATTGCGGGCTGTGGCACCGGTTCCGCTTCCCTAGTGTCACAACCTACCCTTCGGCGGGAGGGCGACGCGTGACTCGCGGGATGCGTGTTCCACGAAAGGAATACGCGCGGAGTCGCCACCAACGCTTATTTGAGGAAAACGTCGGAAAAACCGGAAAAGACGCGATCTATGAACTTTTAAGTGAAAGGTTCGGGAGTTGGATTTACGCACGGGGAAGGTATTAGCACCCCACACGTCCGTCACAAGGGACGACAGCCTTTAATCGAATGTGCAAACATGACTTTGATTTTTACGTTCCCTTTTATGTCCTTATATCCTTTATACCCTTTTTATATTTTTTCTCTTTTTGTGGTCGACAAGGGTGTTTCCCTTTGCTCCTACGTATTCCTCAATTGGGATGAGAAAATCAGACCTACGTAGTTCTTTCGGAACAAAGTGTTTGGTTAAGTTATTTTTGTCTTTTTTGTAAAATATGTTTTTATTGAACAAAAGGTCATTTAAGGTGTTGGACCATTAAACGGTCTTTTGATTTTGAAAGGAGAGAAACGTTAAGGCGTTGGACCATTAACGACCTCTTGTTTTTGAAAGGAGAGAAACGTTAAGGCATTGGACCATTAACGATCTCTTGGGGTGGTCGACAAAAGCGGGGCTTTTGCTCCTACGTATCCTCAATGAGGAACTCAGACCTACGTAGTTCTTGCTTTTTGTCAAGTGATTCTTTTTTACTTAAGTGGTGATCATTTTAAGGCGTTGGACCTTAAAAATGATCCATTTTACTTAGTGAGAAATTGAAATGACAAACTTCAAAAGCCTATTTTTATGGACGAGCTTGACTAGGCGAATTGATTTTAGCCTTTAGTTTCACTTTAGTTATTAATCAATTCGATTAAGAATGAGAAATCCCAAAGAGAAAACGTCCGATTGATTTTCCGCTTTATTTTACTAAAAGATGTCTTTTTGATTATTATATTATTTTTTACCTCTTTTTTTGATTTCCAACGTGGTTACGGCACGACCGAACGGTCGGAATTCATTTTAACCGAAGTTAACGGATAATACAATTCAAACGTTCGGTGGAAATTTATTTTATTTTTAAGTTAAGCGAGAAATGACTTAAGTAAAATGGCTTAAGCACGTCAACAGGGGGTATAAAAAGTAAACAAAACGAGAATAAAAATGCACGAAACACAATGTGGACCACTACGGGTACATAGAATGAATCGAAAAGCTTGGTTCGAGGTACTTACCCGTTGAAGATCGAAGAACGATGAAGAACGAATGAAGAACACCGAAGAACGGTTGAAACCTTTGCGAAATTCCTCACGGAAAACGTTACGGAAACGTTTCGGAAGCGCCTCGGCTTAGATTTTCTTCACGGAAAAAATTTTTCCAAGCAAATTCGAAAGAGAGAGAAGTGCCAAAGGGGCTGAACCCTTTTCTTCTTCACTTCCTCCCCTATTTATAGCAAAATAAGGGAGGTGGTTGCCGCCCAGCTCGCCCAGGCGAGCTCAGCTCGCCCAGGCGAGCCAGGTTGCTTCCTCCAGAAGCAACAGCCTTCTGGAGGAATATTCTGGAGGGCCCAAGTGGGCCTGGGTGCTATTTGCACCCCCATTTTTACTAAGTACACCCCCTCTGCTTTTTTTTTGTGATTCTTTTTTCGTAAAGTTACGGAAACTTACGAATTTCGTAACGATACTTGTTTTCTTTCCGTAATGTTACGGAACCTTGCGGATTACATAATCATCCCCTTTTTGACTTACGGAATGTTACGGAACCTCACTTAATTATGCAACGATGCTTCCATTTGATTTCCGGTGTGTCACGGAAACTTACGGATTGTGCATCAATATATTTTTTTTGGTTTTCCGGCATGTCCTGGAATTTCACAAATTGCCTAATGATGGGTGCCAAGCACCTCACAAGGACCAAAGAAAGGTCGCATGCATCAAGCAAAGGTCCCCGGACGAAATTAGGGTATGACAGTTGCCCCTCTTTACTTGTCTTTTATTGGAGATAAAAGGAAAGTAAAGATAAGACACTAATTTCGTTCCTCTCGATTTGACGAGAGTCGCGGGTGACCATAAAATCTCCACATGCAAATGACTTGTTATTCCCAGAATTTCACAAATTGCCTAATGATGGGTTCCAAGCACCTCACAAGGACCAAAGAAAGGTCGCATGTCATCAAGCAAAGGTCCCCGGACGAAAATTAGGGTATGACACTAATTTCGCTCCTCTCGGTTGACGAGAGTCACGGGTGACCATGACTTGTCGTTCCCGGAATTTCACAAATTGCCTAATGATGGGTGCCAAGCACCTCACAAGGACCAAAGAAAGGTCGCATGTCATCAAGCAAAGGTCCCCGGACGAAAATTAGTGTATGACACTAATTTCGCTCCTCTCGGTTGACGAGAGTCGCGGGCGACCATGACTTGTCGTTCCCGGATTTTCACAAATTGTCTAATGATGGGTGCCAAGCACCTCACAAGGACCAAAGAAAGGTCGCATGTCATCAAGCAAAGGTCCCCGGACGAAAATTAGTGTATGACACTAATTTCGCTCCTCTCGGTTGACGAGAGTCGCGGGCGACCATGAAATTTCCGCATGTAAATGACTTGTTGTTCCCGGAGGAACAAAAGGTGCAGAAGACTATGTCAGCCTCTGCATGCTATCAAGCGTTCTATCTTACAGATAACAAAAGAATGTTTATACGGATATCCACTCGGGTATTTCCGCGTTTCCGCGTATCATCGGGCCCGCCGCCTCTGGATGACACAAGGGTGCAGAATGACCAAATTTTGTCTCTGCTTGTCATCGGGCCCGCTGCCTCTGGATGACAAAAGGGTGCGGATAACCGTAAGGTATCTCCGCATATCATCAGGCCCGCCGCCTCTGGATGACACAAGGGTGCAGAATGACCAAATTTTGTCTCTGCTTGTCATCAGGCCCGCCGCCTCTGGATGACAAAAGGGTGCGGATAACCGTAAGGTATCTCCACGTATCATCGGGCCCGCCGCCTCTGGATGACACAAGGGTGCAGAATGACCAAATTTTGTCTCTGCTTGTCATCGGGCCCGCCGCCTCTGGATGACACAAGGGTGCAGAATGACCAAATTTTGTCTCTGCTTGTCATCGGGCCCGCCGCCTCTGAATGACAAAAGGGTGCGGTTAACCTTAAGGTATCTCCACGTATCATCGGGCCCGCCGCCTCTGGATGACACAAGGGTGCAGAATGACCAAATTTTGTCTCTGCTTGTCATCGGGCCCGCCGCCTCTGGATGACAAAAGGGTGCGGATAACCGTAAGGTGTCTCCGCGAGCTACCAGCTCTTGGGTCATGGTAACAGAAAGCGGCGCGGTCGACAAAAGCAAGGCTTTTGCTCCTACGTATCCTCCAATGAGGAACTCAGACCTACGTAGTTCTGGATAACTTGTGAGACTTGAAAAAGTCTCGGTGTTTTCTCCACTAAAATGCAAACATGCTTTAGCAAAGAGACAAATATTCCAACTGATTAGAGCAGCATATGCTTTTTTGAGTGAAAAACAATGCGTCTACCGAGGAAGGAGAGTATGCTGATGAAATTTTCTCATAACCATAAATGAGATTTTGGATGTTTAGCATTTCGTTTCTAAATGACCATTTAGAGGAAACACTGGGTTCGACAAAAATAGAAGAAATCCACTCAAAGTGTATCAATCTCGCACAGGTAAGTGTTTCATCTTAATTCCGAACCATAGATAGGTCATGACTTGATTTTACAAATCATTTCCTATCAAATCAAAGATTACATGCGTGATCATGGATCAATAGGACTTCCCATGGGAATGGGTTCTTTTGATGGGTTTTTTCGGCTTTTGATTATTTTTTTGCCTTTTCCTTTTCTGTTTTGGTTTTGCGCGAGGCGAACAAGTCACCGACGCACAGGATTTTGGTTGGTAATCAAAGGGAGAAGACCACTTTAGGTCATGGTTTCCTTTTCTTTCTTTTGTTCATTTGATGACAATTTTGTACTGTTCAGATATTGTCTGGTCCAAAGACCTCTCTGCACATTTCTTCTGGTTTCTTTGACCAGGAGCTTCCTTCTTTTTTACTTTCTCCCATTCTTTGTTTGGGAATTTTCTTTCTTTTCTTTTTTCTTTCTCCCACTCTTTGATTGGGAATTTCCTTTCTTTTTTTTTTTCTCTTTCTCCCACTCTTTGATTGGGAATTTCCTTTCCTTCCTTTTTTGCTTTCTCTTTGATTGGGAATTTCCTTTCCTTCCTCTTTTGCTTTCTCTTTGATTGGAAATTTCCTTTCCTTCTTTTTTTTTTTTGCTTCCGAGGGTAAGGTTTATGGTGAGTCAGGATTTTGGCTCAAGGCTTGTAGAATGGCTAGACATGATACATGTCAGGGTTTGGTTTGGTTCAAGGATAAAAAGGGATGCCCCGCATTATTTCCATGACACAAATGCAAAAATGATGATTTGGAAATTTTATGCAAAACTGGTTATGCATGCACCTATGCGGACACTCAAGTGTCAAATTTTTATGGTCATGTGATGCTAGGGCTCAGGATTCATTTCCTCTATTTTAGTCAACCCAACGTTTCCAAAATATGTTCTTTTATCAATTTGTGCATTCATCCGAGTCCATTTTGGGCATCTGGGAAAATCTTCACAGCATTCACCCTTCAGGTGTATACACATTTTTTCAAAAACTAGTTATGATCAGTGAATTTTTCCAAAGAAAAGTTGGAAGTCATCTCTTTTCAAAAGCATGTTGGTTTTTCAACTTGACAACTTATTTTTCTTTTTTCTCCTTCTTTTTTTTTTATCATTATCATTTGTTTATTTCTTTTTCTTGTTTGTTTTTTTTTTCTTCTTTTTTTCATGAGGTATTTTGCTACCTAAACATGTGCATATTTTTGCTATATACATGCATATCCAAGGTATCTTGCCACCTAAACATACATATATATGTTTTGTGAGGTATTTTTTTGCTACATACACGCACATCTAAGGTATCTCTCTACCTAAACATACAAATATATATTTTGTGAAGTATTTTTTTGTTTACATACACGCACATCTAAGGTATCTCTCTACCTAAACATACATATATATATTTTGTGAAGTATTTTTTTGTTTACATACATGCATATCTAAGGTATCTTTCTACCTAAACATACATATATATATTTTGTGAAGTGTTTTTTTGTTTACATACATGCATATCTAAGGTATTTTCACTACCTAAACATACATATATATATTTTGTGAGGTATGACTACCTTCCGAGCTTGCGCTTGTTTTATTTAAATCCCCAGGATCATGAGCAACTAGGTGCATCCTACTATAAAAAGTGATCAAATAACAAGCATAGATTCAAAAGGTACTAGGTTGCCTCCTAGTAGCGCTTCTTTAATGTCTTTAGCTGGACGCCTTATGACTTGTCGGTCATTGACCTAGTACTTTGCTTACCTTTGGCTTTGGACTTGGTTGCCTATTGGTCGGCCATGTGTCGCAGGCAACGCTCTAACCTTTTTATGGATGAGCTGAGGTGAACTTTAGAGGTGGTGGCGGTGTGTCTATTGCCTGCTACCGGCCATCCCAATGCTGCTGTGGTGCTTCGCCCTGCGCTTGCCTGGGGGCGCAGTACTTCTGGATGAAAGCTCGATTGGTAGGGGGGTCTGATGACTTTGCTAGGGGCGACAGACACTCCCTAGAACTGACAGAGACCCATATTTAGAGCTGGCAACTCCAAGACCCTGTTGGACTTCTTCGGGTCCACTGGGTGTCTTGCAGGCGCGATCCCTGCAAACAATAGATGAAATCAGAAATCAGTTGAGCGATGTGCATACTTACCTATGATGACGTGACCTTGCCGGGGGGGTACGGGCACCCTGTAGGACTGATAGAGGCTCGTAACCAGAGCTGGAAACCCCAGGGCCCTGTTGGATTTCTTCAGGTCCACTGGGTGTCTTTGTGGGTGCGATCCCTGCAAATAGTAGATGGCATCAGAAATCAGTTGAACCATATGCATACTTACCCATGTCGGGACGACACAGACCAACTGATACTTTTGCAGGGGGAGATTGGCATTGCGGTCGCTGGGCAGAATGTTGCTAAGTAGCAATGTCATCTATGTTGGTGCGCATGATCCGCACTTGTCTCTTTGCAGCGGCACGGGTGAAATCTTGCCCCGGTATGCATAATAGCCATCTGACAGCCTCCCTCTCTGGTCGTGCTCGCACAGTTGGCCCTCTTCCAATATCAGGGGGTGGCCTAGGAACCGTTAAAAGGAAACTACTGGCCCCTTAACCGGGAGTGAAAGTCTCGGTTAAGAATTTAAGGGCAGAGGACCTTAAATCCTCTTAAGGTGTGGATGTGGAGCACACTGAAAATGAGGACACGTAGCCCTCTAAAGGTGAGGGCGTGCAGCCCTCTCAAGGCGAGGATGTGTAGTCCTTTGGAGGTGAGGGCGTGCAGCCCTCTGATGGCGAGGACGTATAGTCCTCTCAAGGTGAGGGCGTGCAGCCCTCTGTTGGCGAGGACGTGTAGTCCTTTCAAGGTGAGGGCGTGTAGCCCTACGAAGGTGAGGACATGCAGTCCTCTGATGGCGAGGGCGTGTAGCCCTCTGAAGGTGAGGACGTGTAGTCCTCTGAAGGTGAGGGCGTGTAGCCCTACGAAGGTGAGGACATGCAGTCCTCTGATGGCGAGGGCGTGTAGCTCTCTGAAGGTGAGGACGTGTAGTCTTCTGAAGGTGAGGGTAACTAGTACCCAAGGCGAGGGCGGGTAGCCCTCTCAAGGCTAGGACGTGTAGTCCTCTGGAGGTGAGGGCGTGCAGCCCTCTGATGGTGAGGACGTGTAGTCCTCTCAAGGCGAGGACGTGTAGTCCTCTCAAGGTGAGGGCGTGTAGCCCTCGGAGCCGAGGGCGTGTAGCCCTCTAAAGGTGAGGACATGTAGTCCTCTGAAGATGAGGACATGTAGTCCTCGGAAGGTGAGGGCGTGTAGATCTCTGATGGCGAGGACATGTAGCCCTTTGAAGGTGAGGACATATAGTCCTCTGGAGACAAGGGTACTAGTACCCAAGGGTTCACCCTTATGAGAAAGCAAGAGATCGACTCATCGAGAGGGTCGGTCATCCCAAATCCACACGACTGGATATTAGATGTAGGAAATCTATGCAGTTAACATGATTTTTAGGGATGCAGATGCATGCAACCTTTGTCTTGAAATGCGGTAAATGCAGACTTCATATGAAACAATGCAATGTAATGGAAAGTTGTACAACGTTCATGACATTCTTTCCCTATTTTGTGATTTTGATTTTGATTTAATTTTTTTGGAAAACACAGATTGACTGTCCTTTTGAAAGAGGTGATAATTCATGCAACCTCATCCTATCTTTTTGCAAATCTCTCCGGGAACTCCCTCAGAGTATGTGTTCTGTTTGATTTAGTCACTTGACCATTTTGGAGCGACGGCAATGGAGTCGTTTGATGTTTGATCAATCCATTGAAATCCTAGGGTTTGTCCCCCTTTTTTTGTTAAAAACATCGATGGGTGAGAACTTTTGATCGGCCCCTATGTTCACTTGAGGCTCATGACCGGTGCCCCTCATTGCCCCAGTGTAAGGCTTTGAGGTACCAATCGTTGTCTTTCGTCATGACCTTGTAGGAGGGAACCTATTGGGTGAGAACTTCTAATCTGCCCCTAGGTTCGCTTGAGGTTTTTGCATGGTGCCTTTCGTTGCCCCAGTGTAGGGCTTAGAGGTACCAATTGTTGTCTTGTTTTCACGACCTCGTAGTGAGGGAGAATGAAAGAAGCAGTTGATTCTTGCAAAAAGAATTTTCCAAGGACGAGAAATAGTTGAAGGATTTTTCAGTTGATGGATTAAGTCAAATGACTCCTATGTAGAAGCAAGATGTTTTGATGTCTTGATGATGCTAAAGGATCAAATGCTTCTAAGTTTTATTCAAGACAAGAATCCAAGAAAGTCAAGATATATGATCAAGTTTGATCTCTTAGAATCTTTAGGAAGAAGTTTCCAAATTGAAACAAACAAAAGGTTTGACCAAAGAATTCTATCATTTCAAATTGAGATTTGCTCTCTGGTAATCGATTACCAGTAGTTGAAAATGTTTTAATTCAAATTTTTAAAACCTGTAATCGATTACATAAGTCTTGTAATTGATTACCAGAGGGGATTTTCAGAAAATAATTTCCAAGAGACATATCTATTCAAATGTTTTATGAATGGCCATTCAAATGTTTTAAAGAGAGTTTCCATTGCCCAAACAGTTTTATCCTCTCGAAAGATCAAGAGTTTTTCTGAACTGAAATGTCTTATCCTCTCAAAAAGATTCCTTGGTCAACCACTTGCTTATTCAATAAGGAATTTTTGATTGATCTTCATTTTACAATCTACCTCTTTTATGAGAGACCTCTTCTTCTCTTCTTCTTATTTCTGAAAAGGGATTAAGAGACCGTGGGTCTCTTGTTGTAGAGGATTCCTGAACACAAGGGAAGGGTTATTCCTGTGTGCATTGTTAATCCGAAAAGAGAGAGTGATAGTTCAATTGGGGAATAGTCTTTGCATCTTAATTCAACCCCCCTTTTTCTTAAGGTAACTGAGGCCATTTGTCCAACATCCTACTCTTGATAACTCACTTCTCTCTAAAAAGACAAAATGAGGTCACATGAACGTCTATATTTTTACTTGAAAACACAGTCAATCAAATGCCTTTTTATTTTTTATTTTGAAACTTATTTTTTATTTTGAAACTTATTTGTTTTGAACTTTGCTCGTTGTTTTACGGCACCCCCACCAACGTGCAAGATGAGTAATCTCTGATTGAACGGTCTTGGAAGTCAACACTCAGGAGCGCAGGTTGCTTGAGCAAACAGACCAATGGCTTACACTCACATTTCGGTGGAAGTTGAATAAGCAAAGATGTGTTCGTGAGAGGATGTCCATTTTATCCATATCATTTAACATTGTAACTGTGGTTTATGGCATAAACTTGAAAATCCTGATGAGTCATAATAACAGCTTCCAGAATTGCCCCATGTATGGTGTTGCTTGTCAATGTTATGATTCAACAAGCGATTCTCCTCAAATTTCAGCCAGCCCGTATCAATTAGACTTCACACTTTATGCTTCGGGGTCATACAATGCTCAATGGAATGCCCCTGGGCTCCTCCACGATAAGCACACGTTGCGTTCGAGTCGTATCCTCAGAAAAATGGAGGTTGAGGAACCTTGGTTGGGGTTATGGCTACCATTGAATTATTGAGTGGATATGGGATCAAGTTTAGCATATGACAACGGAATTTGGGATGAACCCTACAGGCTTTTTGCTGCAAAATTCCTTTTTGTTGGTGTTTTTTTGGTTTGTGCTAAAGGTGGTCTTCGTCATTGGAAGTGCGGTAGACAGGCTTTGTGGTTGATTTAGGGATGGCCTTTGTGGATAACTGGGCAGTGGGTCAGGAGGAGTTTTGTTATTGGCTGAGTAATGACATTGTTGGGTTGGTGGGAAACTTGGTCGTATAGGAATGGCAGTCACAGCATGGGTTTCTCCCTCTTTCTCACCCTCTTCATTTGCCCCAGTTTTCTCAGTCGTCCTAGTAAGACTTTCTCAGCAATTTCTCATCTTTTGCGTATGCCCCCATCTTCCGACAATACATCTTTAGATGGTTCTTGGGGCAAGTAGTCCCCTTGTACTTGTCAAAGTCCAGCACCTTGAACTTGGGAGGGGTGATGATATTGGGTTCTAGGAACAACTCTTTTAGGTTAGCAAAGGCATAATCTTCACCTCCTTCAATGGCCCTGAGCCTTTCCTCTAAATGATCTAACTTTTCCATTTCTGCCATAGCACGAGGGTTTTTACTTGTTGTGGAATGCAAGAGGTGTAGCTGGGGGTGATACTGAGGGCCTTCCGAAGTGTTTTCAAGGGGTATACCACCAACTGCTTGCCTTTCAGTGGCATATCCGAGCCAAGGCTCGAAGTCGGCTAGATTGTGGTGGGGAATTTCATGTGTCTCTTCCATGGTTTAAGAGACATGTGCATGATCAGTTTGGGGTTGCTGGCTCTCAATGGGTATAGGAGTGGAGTTTTTGACATCCTCATTGGGAATGTACGCCACATTGGGTGGTGTATAGTTTGGGAGGCAAGCCATATGGCGGGAAGGCGTGCTTGTTTTGAATTTGCACATCATGGGGTTATCCGTACTTCCCAAATCTTTGCCTACCATATTTGAGGTTGGACGATTCATTTGCTTGAGGCCAGATGGGAGCATCGGGTTCACCTTAGCGACAGCGCCAGTAGCGGCAACTATAACCGCATTGGCTTCCATTATCTTCTTCATGCTCATCATGGCCTCCATCATTGTGGCCATTTGCTCTTTCATGGCCTCCATGTCGGCCTTCATCTTCTCTTGCACCTCCTCTACTTCACCCATTACTCTAGCTTTAGCACGAGTTCGGTAAGGGCGCCGTAAAGCGTGTCCTTTTCTTTTTGATAACAATGATTAAGTTCATTTTATTTTATTTTTCAAGGAAAGAATGCAATGAGCAATGCAACCAATGAAAAGCATGGATGTATGCGAATGACGTACAGTTGAAGTATTGCGAATTTTTACGCAGGATATGGGGTTGAATCAAATTAGATTTTCAACATGGTCCATGACATCTTTGTCAAGGTGAAACTGGAAGTAACAAGGACATCAACAATCCTAAATA
Organism: Glycine max; assembly: GCF_000004515.6. Classification (NCBI taxonomy): domain Eukaryota; kingdom Viridiplantae; phylum Streptophyta; class Magnoliopsida; order Fabales; family Fabaceae; genus Glycine; species Glycine max. The sequence continues at coordinate 10,468,417 of NC_038256.2, read as the reverse complement.
TGTTTGGCAGTAGACGAAGCAGTGATGTGACTCGATTCATCTTTTGCCCCAATTTTGCAAGAAGGTTACTTCCATATTTCAACTTGACTTGATGAACCTTTTTATAAAAGCATGAGCTTGGTTCAACCCTATAATCCAAGGAATGGCAATTCTGATCGCCAATACTTCAACAACATCTCATAGGGATGAATGACTCGGGCATACTTTAAGCTATGCATGGAAAATGTAATTATGAAATTGAGATGCCCGAAGAAACACCATTTCCTAGTTAACCATGCATTAGGTACCATGTTCAATTATTATTATTATTTTTTTTTTTTTTAGAAATGGGTGTATGATCCCAACATGGTTGGCTCATGGTGCCTAACACATGCAACTAAGAATGTAGTGTGAAGTTTCACGCTTCCCGTTTTTTGTTTTTGTAGAGGAAAACACAAGGATGAGCAAACATGAAAACAAATGGTATGCAATTTTGCAGATCAAAAAGTTTGTTGAACGCATATGCATGATGATGCCATGACTCATGCAAAATGTGAGGCTGGAATATGATAACGGACAAATGCATGAACGATATGTTCATTATGATGCCATGAAGAGATGCTTATGCGATGCATGATATGAATGCATTTTACGGACACGAGAGCCCGGAAAATTATCTCTTCTTACTTGCGCATTTGGGGGCGCAGTGCCCCATGTGCACAATTAAGAAGGTGATATGGACCTTTCGGCTTCCCGTGACAAAGGATGAGACCAACATACAATGCATGCTAGAGATAAAATGCGGGAGTGACTTGATTCGCACTGATTTTTGGAGTAAAAACGTGGGATAAACTCATTTTTTTCAAAAAGTTATAACTAGTCAAGATCTGAGCGACAATACAAACTTCCTAGCGGTTTCTAATCATATGGTCCCTTAAGTCTATCATATGCTGACAATAGCTGAGAAGTCCGTGGATCTCCTCGGGGGCGGAGTAGGTGTCCGCCATTGCCTTGGCCTTGGCTAACAATCGGGGAAGTTCTTGACTCCTGTTCAAAGTAAGAGCAAATCGGTCCATCCTCATTGCTGCCTCTTGGTGCAATGAATCAATTACCCTTTCCCTAGCCTCCCTTTCTGCTGATATCTTGGCGTACTCATCCTCTAGCCTTTGCTCGTGAGTCGCCGCTAGATTTAGCTTTTCTTTGAACTCATCGATGATGGCCCACATATTCCCTTCAGTCTCACCTTAACTGTTGGGACAAATTTCATTTCGACCTAAGGCAAGCCTTTAGCTCGTCCTTTCAGATCATGCCTTTGACCCGTGATGATTCCTTTCACTTCTTCGGAGTTTGAGCTCACTATTGCTGCCCTATAAAGCCCCTCAAAACTTGTTTTGGTCGTGTTCTTCCTTTCGGGCCTTCTTGGTTTCTCATTCCAAGGCTTCATCGGTGGCCATATTGACGTCCCTTAGTTCATCATACTCTCTTCAGACTTTGATGGCTATGGACTTGAACTTCTCTTTGACTACCCGGGCTCTTTCAAGCTTTTCCTTTAGGGCTTGTACCTCATCACTTTCTTCCAAAGCTTTAACCTCATTGTCTCTCACAGTCTTTAGATTTGGGAGCCAATCCAATCCTTGTGTCCGGATTCTCAGCCACTTATGATAGCCTCCGATGATCCCATTACTACTTCCCCTAAGCTCTCTGTCCTTTCTTCACGCCGCATCCCATGCCTTGCGAACTCCTTGGAGTACCCTCGCGTTGTGGTCACTGAAACCCCGTGCGATGAAAGGCGTGATGCTTTCATCTGATGGCACTCCTCTCATGGGACATCCTTCGCATGAAGATAGAATCCTGATTCTTCCTTCCTTCTAGCGAGGGAACCAATTAACAGACGCCCCTCCATGCTAGCCAAGAGTTGGTCCCAATTCGCCTTTCCTTTTTCGACGCGTGAGCGGTGACCTTGTAGCGGATAGACGGGCCTACCTTCTTGGAGAAAAAGGTGTGAAACCAGCCACACATAGAGAGCCAGTGCACAACAAACAATTCTTGCGCTGCTCTTTTTCACATCCCCGGTCGAACGTGTCATACATGGCCAAAATGGCGACGACCGGGCTTTCCTTGCCATGATGAAAGGCGAGGAAAGCGTCAATCACTGCTAGGTCCACTAACCCTTCCATATTCGGAAAGAGGACAACTCCAAAGATCAAAAGCGCCAAGATGTCAATAAAAGAAAGCCCGTTTGCCTTGATTTTCCAAGGCCTTTGCCCTTTCCTCCAACACTTCCTTGGTACTCCGACTACCCCATTCCTGTTTTGCTTTACCTGGTCCAACTCTTGTGCTGAGATTTTCACTACCATGGCAACTCTTGTCGTGGAAGGATAGAACCTAGAGAAAAGATATGGCTTCCTTCCTCCCAGTGGGCATCCAGGGATTTCTTCAAACTCTTTCACAGTCGGCACTAGCTGGAAGTCCTCGAATGTGAAGCACCTTAGGGGCTGGTCATAATACTGGGAAAGGGATGCAATTGGTTCCATGGAGACTTCTACCCTAGCTAGGTCCCAAATCTTACCGTAGGCTTTGCAGAAGGCTTGCCGTTGAAGTTGACCTATTAATTGCCCCAACTCTCGTAAACTAGTGACCTCTAAGCTCTTAATTTTGACTTGATAGAACCTCTTTTTAAGCGAAGGCTTTTGACTCGATCCCATGTTTTACTAAAGTGAAATAAAATCTAGTGCGAATCAAAACTCCAACATCTATCATGGGTGGAATGCATGAAGAAATGCATATGACACAGATGCAATTTACGAATACGAGAGCCCGAGAAATTGTTTCCTTCTTGGATACAACGTTTGGGCAAGCATGGCACCCAACGTATGCTTTTAAGAAGGCAACACGGACCCTCCGTCGGTTTGCTAAAGTGAGGGGGATCAAAGAAGAAACCCACGCATGATGCATATGCGAAAGGCACAACACAGGGATGTACATAGTACGACAATATTCACAAACAAATATAAGCAAAAGGGTATATGATACTTATGCATGGCAGTGTGAAAAGTGGCACGCAGCGTGTTTGCTCCGTGCCCCTATTTAAGGGACCTATAAGGGAGAGAGCTAACTAGGCTTTTAGTAATAACCCCCAAGGTAGTCATATCTCTCTTGATGGCTTCTAGAGGTATCATCCCCTTCGAAGAACATACTACAGCAGTAGGGACTACTAGCAACAATATGTTTTCAAAGAGAAAAACTCTAGATGAGGGTTCACTGTAATCAAGCAAGTCGGAGACCTAGCATGATCACGGATTCACCTCCACTCCTTATGTTCCCACGAACCCGGGTATAGGGCCCTTTTTCACTCACAGTGTGTGCAAATAGTGTTGGTGTTTGTGTGCATCAAATGAAAAACCGGAAAACGTCGGAAAAACCGGAAAAGACGCGATCTACGAACTTTTAAGTGAAAGGTTCGGGAGTTGTATTTACGCGCGGGGAAGGTATTAGCACCCCACACGTCCGTCACAAGGGACGACAACCTTTAATCGAATGTGCAAACATGACTTTGATTTTTATGTTCCCTTTTATGTCCTTATATCCTTTATACCCTTTTTATATTTTTTCTCTTTTTGTGGTCGACAAGGGTGTTTCCCTTTGCTCCTACGTATTCCTCAATTGGGATGAGAAAATCAGACCTACGTAGTTCTTTCGGAACAAAGTGTTTGGTTAAGTTATTTTTGTCTTTTTTGTAAAATATGTTTTTATTGAACAAAAGGTCATTTAAGGTGTTGGACCATTAAACAGTCTTTTGATTTTGAAAGGAGAGAAACGTTAAGGCGTTGGACCATTAACGACCTCTTGTTTTTGAAAGGAGAGAAACGTTAAGGCATTGGACCATTAACGATCTCTTGGGGTGGTCGACAAAAGCGGGGCTTTTGCTCCTACGTATCCTCAATGAGGAACTCAGACCTACGTAGTTCTTGCTTTTTGTCAAGTGATTCTTTTTTACTTAAGTGGTGATCATTTTAAGGCGTTGGACCTTAAAAATGATCCATTTTACTTAGTGAGAAATTGAAATGACAAACTTCAAAAGCCTATTTTTATGGACGAGCTTGACTAGGCGAATTGATTTTAGCCTTTAGTTTCACTTTAGTTATTAATCAATTCGATTAAGAATGAGAAATCCCAAAGAGAAAACGTCCGATTGATTTTCTGCTTTATTTTACTAAAAGATGTCTTTTTGATTATTATATTATTTTTTACCTCTTTTTTTTATTTCCAACGTGGTTACGGCACTACCGAACGGTCGGAATTTATTTTAACCGAAGTTAACGGATAATACAATTCAAACGTTCGATGGAAATTTATTTTATTTTTAAGTTAAGCGAGAAATGACTTAAGTAAAATGGCTTAAGCACGTCAACAGGGGGTATAAAAAGTAAACAAAACGAGAATAAAAATGCACGAAACACAATGTGGACCACTACGGGTACATAGAATGAATCGAAAAGCTTGGTTCGAGGTACTTACCCGTTGAAGATCGAAGAACGATGAAGAACGAATGAAGAACATCGAAGAACGGTTGAAACCTTTGCGAAATTCCTCACGGAAAACGTTACGGAAATGTTTCGGAAGCGCCTCGGCTTAGATTTTCTTCACGGAAACAATTTTTCCAAGCAAATTCGAAAGAGAGAGAAGTGCCAAAGGGGCTGAACCCTTTTCTTCTTCACTTCCTCCCCTATTTATAGCAAAATAGGGGAGGTGGTTGCCGCCCAGCTCGCCCAAGCGAGCCAGGTTGCTTCCTCCAGAAGCAACAGCCTTCTGGAGGAATATTCTGGAGGGCCCAAGTGGGCCTGGGTGCTATTTGCACCCCCATTTTTACTAAGTACACCCCCTCTGCTTTTTTTTTGTGATTCTTTTTTCGTAAAGTTACGGAAACTTACGAATTTCGTAACGATACTTGTTTTCTTTCCGTAATGTTACGGAACCTTGCGGATTACATAATCATCCCCTTTTTTACTTACGGAATGTTACGGAACCTCACTTAATTATGCAACGATGCTTCCATTTGATTTCCGGTGTGTCACGGAAACTTACGGATTGTGCATCAATATATTTTTTTTGGTTTTCCGGCATGTCCTGGAATTTCACAAATTGCCTAATGATGGGTGCCAAGCACCTCACAAGGACCAAAGAAAGGTCGCATGTCATCAAGCAAAGGTCCCCAGACGAAATTAGGGTATGACACCTAGTTTTGTTGGAAGCGGCCGCCGTAGCATTGTCTTCTATTGATTTTCGAATTTTTAGCATGGCTTCTGTCATAGAAGCCATCTGATCTTTTAAAGCCGACATGTCGGCCTTAATCTGTTCTTGCACTCCCTCTTCGTTACCCATCTTACTTTTGGATCAGGTGTTATTAGTGATGCCTTTGCGCTTTTTTAGTTATGGTGAGTTTCCTAAAGAAACAAATAGTGGTGAGCATGCCACCAAATCATGAATATGTTATGCTAATGAATGATCAGAGCACTTAGATCCACCTTAAGACCCTTTTTAGACAACGTGATGAGTTTCAGAAATGCTCTTTTTTATAAAAATGGAACAAAAGCTTTCATCTAGCCAAGTTTTCACAAAAGTGTTACAACAGAACCTAACGGTTTCTAATTATATGGGCCATTAAATCTATCATGTGTTGACAATAATTGATTAGCCCGTGAATTTCCTCTGGGGCTGAACACACTTCGGCCATGGCCCTTGCTTTGGCTAGTAGTCATGGGAGGTCTTGACTTCCATTTAAGGTCAAGGCGAACCTATCCATCCACATGGTCGCTTCTTGATGCAATGCATCAATCACCCTTCCTCTTGCCTCCTTCTCGGCGTATGCTTGTGCGAAGTCTTCTACTAGCTTTTGCTCATGAGCCAAAGATTGGTTTAACTCCTCTTTGTACTGGCCTAATATAGCTAGCATGCTTTGTTCCGTGGCTTCCAAGTGTTGGGCCAAACTCCTCTTGGATCTCGAGCAAGCAGCTAACTCCTCCTTTAAGACCATGCTATGTACTCGTGATTGGTCTCTCTCTTCCCTTCGAAGCTTGAGTTCTTTGTTGCTGCCCCACAAAGCTCCATGGAATTTGTCTCGGCCATGTTCTTCCTTGCGAGCCCTCTTGGTTTCTTGTTCAAGGGCTCTTGCGGTAGCTTCATTTTCTTCTCGTAACTCAGCACACTCTTTCCGAACGTCTGTAGCGACTAACTTGAATTTTTCTTTGGCGAGTCTTGCCTTTCCTAGCTCTGTTTTTAGAGCTCGGACTTCTTCATCCTCTTCCGGAGCTTCGAAGTTCTCCTCGTTGATAATTTTCAACTTGGAGAGCCAATCTAGCCCTCGTGTATGAACTTTCAACCATTCATGATAACCACCGATGATGCCATTACGGATGCCCCTGAGTTCTTTATCTTTTCTTAACGGGCTTTCCCACGCCTTGTGGACTCTTTGTACAATCTTGAAACTTTGCGCGCCGAAATCTCTCACAAGGAAAGGCGAGAGGCTCTCTTCCGTCGGTGCTCCCCTCACGGGGTACCCTAACTGTCTTATAGCAAGTGCGGGATTGTAGTTAATACAACCTCTCGTCCCTATCAACGGAATGTTTGGGTAGTCCCTACATGAGAAGAGAACTCCCTCCTTTCCTTCCTTCCATCGAGGAAACCAATTGATTGTTCTGCCTCCTATCCCAACCAAGTATTGGTCCCAATCTACTCTTCTCTTTTTGACACAAAGCGATGACTTTGGAGCGGACATGGGTGCCTTATGTCTTGTTGGAATAGGTGCGAAACCAACCATACACAAAGAGCGGGTAAGCATCAGATAATCCGTGCATTGTTCTTCTCGCACCTTCGGTCAAATGTATCAAATAAGTCCGCCAAGATAGCTACCACCGGACTCTCCTTGCTATGGTGATATGCAAGGAAAGCATCAATCGCGGCTAGGTCCACCAAACCATCCACATTTGGAAAGAGGACAACCGCAAAGATTAGCAAAGCTAATACGTCCGCAAACGGGACCCACTCCTTTTGATTCGCCATATCCCTTGCCTTGCCTTCGAAGTACTTCCGCGTTAGGCCCACTACGCCATTTTGAGTTTGCTTTACACGATCCAACTCTCTTGCCGAATCCTTGACCACAACTGAAATGTTGCTCAAGGAGGGAAGAAACCCGAAGAAAAGATACGTTTTTCTTCCCCCAAGAGGACATCCTAGAATCTCCTCGAATTCTTCAACAGTCGGTACTATTTGAAAGTCCCCAAACGTGAAGCATCTCAATGGCTGGTCATAGTATTGGGTGAGGGATACAACGATTTCCGTGAATACCTTTGCTATGGTCAAATCTAAAATCTTTCCGTACGCCTTGCGGAAGGCTTGCATCTAGAGGGTCCCATCAACCGTCCCAACTCCTTAAGGCTGGTGACATCTAGGCCCTTAATCTTGACTTGATAGAATCTTTTTCCGATTTGATTTGTTCCCATCATTTACCTAAAAAGGGGTGAATCAAGGCTCTGATATGAATGATGCAATGCACATGCATGAAACGAAAAGAAGAAAAACAAGAAGTAGTTCACATATACGAGACCGAAAAAGATCCACCTTTTTAATACTACGTTTTAAGCATTGCGGCGCCCCAACGTATGCAATAAAAAGTGACGCGCTACTCTAAAGAGACAAGATATCACTAGATATACAGCAAAACTATAATCTATGTGATATTCACAGAAGAATGCATGAAAACAAATGGTACAAAGCGTTCTTGCTCCGTGCCCCTATTTGGGGATCTATAGGATAATATCTAGGGGTCTCTAATAACTACTCCCAAAGATCCATATCTCACATGGCTATTCTTTAGAGGTATCATCACTCAAGATAATAATATTGTGGCGGTATGGAATACCAGCAACAACACATTATAAAGAGGGAAAGCTCTAGACGAGATTTCACTATTATCAAGCAAGTCGGAGACCTAACATGATCATAGATCCACCTCCACTCCTTAGATTTCCATGAAGCCGGGTGTAAGGCCCCTTTTTTTACTCAAATCCGGGGGTGCTTAGAATGCAGTGTAAAAATGTGGAAAAGACAACATTTATTTTTTACACAGTTCAAGAAAAAACGCACACACAAAGTTTCATATTTCCACTATTTCCTAAAATAGGCCTAACTCACTTAAAAAAAAGTCCCCAGCAAAGTCCCCAACTACCCTTTTGCGGGCGAGCGAGGCGAGGCTCACGGGTACGTCTTCCATGGGAGGAAAATGCGCGGAGTCACCACCAACGTTTATTGAAAGGAAAACATTAGAAAAACCAAAGGAAACCGGTCATAAAGAATATTCCAGATTTGGGAGTTATCTTTATGCTTGAGGAAGGTATTAGCACCTCTCACGTTTGTCCCAAAAGGACAACAGCCTTAGATTAGAGTTGTGTGAAATCATGTATCTAAACTTTTTGTCTCTTTTTATTTTGGAGGTCGACAAAAGCGGGGCTTTTGCTCCTATGTACCCTCCATCGAAGAGGAAATAAGACCTACGTAGTTCTTTTCGAAGGCAGTGAAGTGATGTGTTGATTTTACGCTTTCGAACAGTCCATGTTAACCGATAAAAGCAAGGAGGATCGTTTAAGGTGTTGGACCTTAAAACGGTTTTCAGTGATTTTTGCGGACAAAGCTTGATTTTGTGAGTTGATTTTCGCCTTAGTTTCACTTTAGTTATTAGTCAATTCAATTGAGAAAGAAAAATCCCAAAGAAAAACGTCCAATTGATTTTTTTATTATTATTTTACTAAAAGATATTTTTTATTATTATATTATTATTTTGCCTCTTTTTTGGTTTTAAACGTGGTTACGGCATGACCGAACGGTCGGATTTCATTTTAACAAAAATTTAAAGATGTTACAATTCAAATGATCGGTGGAAATTTATTTTATTTTTTGATTATGCAAGAAAATGACTTAAATAAATGACTAAACCACGTCAAAAGGTGGTACGGAAAGTAAATGAAATGAAAATAAAAGCACGCGAAACAAGTGGGGACCACTAAGGGTACATAGAATGAATTGAAAAGTTTGATTTCGGGAACTTACCGGTTGAAGACCGAAGAACGACGAAGAACGAATGAAGAACGACGAAGAACGGTGGAAAATCTTTGCGAAATCACCCACAGAAACGTCTCGGAAGGGTTACAGAAGCGCCTCAGCTTGGATTTTCTTCATGGAAACAATTTTTCTCACTAATTTTATGTGATTCTCAGATACTAGGAGGGTTCAACCTTTTTGTTCTTCCCTCCTCCCTCTATTTATAGGGAAAAGAGGGAGAAGCTTGCCACCCAGCTCGCCCAGGCGAGCTAGGTTGCTTCCTCCAGAAGGCACCGCCTTCTGGTAGAACTTCCTGGAAGGCCCAAGTGGGTCTGGTTGCTATTTGCACCCCCCTTGTTTACTAAATACACCCCCTGCCTTTTTTGCTGATTCTTTTTCCGTAACGTTACGGAACTTTACGAATCACGTAACGATACTTGTTTCATTTCTGTAATGTCACGAAACCTTACAGATTACGTAATCATCCCTTTTTTGGCTTCCGAAATGTTACGGAACTTCACGGAGTGTGCAACAATGCTTGCTTTTGACTTCTGACATGTCACAACTTCACGGATTGTGCAACAATGCTTTCTTTTGACTTCCGGCATGTCACGGAACTTCACGGATTGCCTAACGATGGGTGCCAAGTACCTCGAAGCGGTCAAGCAAAGGTTGCATGCCATCAACAATGGTCCCCGGACGAAATTTAGGTATGACAACTATCCTCATCCTCAACCTCCACAAACCTTTTACTCCTTGTCATCACAATTTTCCATTCCTCCTTGGGATTCTGTTCTGTATTTGCCACAAAACTGTTGGATGACTTGTCAGCTATCTACTTGGCCAATTGTTCCACCTGGACCTCAAGGTTTTTCAGTGTTGACTCAGTGCTTTTATGATTTGACATTGTTACTTATATAAATTGAGTCAAGGTCTCCTCCAGCTTAGTAGTTCTCTGGAATATGTTAGGTCCTTGTTGGATTGGCTTATTTGAAGGCCCACTCTGGTCTTTGTTGAACTGATTGCCAGGGTGTGTCCTCCACTGTCCTTGTTGATTATGTGGACCGTGCTGGAAGCCTAAAAATCCTCCTTGAGTATACCCTTGTCGCTGTTGATTTCCCATAAAATGAATTTCTTGAGTGTTTTCTTCAGTGGGAGTACATTGGCCTGTTTCATGAGCCTCACCACAGATGGTACAACCTGTAACCTACAAAACGGAAGAGTGTGTAGGTTGACCCATAGACAAATTAGTTAGCAACTTACCAAGTGTTTCTATTAAAATCTCCAGTTGCTTAGAAAGCAACTTGTTCTGTGCCAATAATGCGTCATGTGATGCTATCAAGCTTTTCTTCGTGGGTTGGTGGGTTCTGTCTCATAGAATGGCATGATCATTGGCTGACATGTTCTCAATTAGCTCTGTTGCTTCTTTTGGGGTCTTCAATTTTATCTTTCCCCCTGCAGAAGCATCTAACAGTTGTTTGGTTTGTGGTCTCAGCCCATCTATAAACATATTCAATTGGATTGGCTCGGAAAACCCATGAGTGGGAGTTTTTCTTAACAAGCCTCTGAATCTCTCCAATGCTTCACTTAGAGATTCATCAGGAAATTGATGAAATGAAGAGATTGCAACTATCCCTTCTACAGTCTTGGACTTTGGGAAGTATTTCTTTAGGAACATTTCAACAACTTCTTCCCAGGTTTTCAGACTGTTGCCCTTGAATGAGTAAAGCCACCTCTTGGCTTCTCCTGCCAATGAGAATGAGAAAAGGCTGAGCCTAATAGCTTCGTCTGGTACACCGGCAATCTTAACAGTGTTACATATTTCAATGAAAGTTGCCAAGTGTGCATAGGGGATAGTGGATGTTAAGGAATGTGGATAGTTGATGTTGTTAGCTTGCACTTCTAGACGTGCAATACTGGTAAAAAATTGTGGTACTGAACTACTTGAATAATCCTCAAGGGTAATCCTCTTGTCATGCTCTTATGCCATGGTAATGGCTTCAGGTAATTGAGTGGCAGATTCCCTTGATGATGGTGAATCAGGTGATAATAAGTCGGAGAAATGAGTCTCCTCCTCAAGAATGAATGCAATTGTTCTGTCTTCTAGAAGTTTCCTTCTCCTCTCGACCCTGTTCCTTCACAATGTAGCTTCAATTTCTAAGTCCGGAGGAACTAAATTTCCTATGGGAGATCTATGCATATAAAATACTAACAGAACAGTGGTTATCCAGTTAAACAGGAAAAGACAAATAGAATTTATGAACGAATATTCACAAAAACAATCAAAGAATAACAAATAAAGAATAGACACCTAAAAACGAGCTAACTTCCCAAATAAAAAGAAGTTCATCCGCTTTTCCATAGCACGTTAGTGTTCATCTCTCAAAATAACTAACTTTTGTGTATAAAACTTGTATAAATTGTATCAAACTCTCCCAATTTATGGTTATTTTGTAATGTTATAAGTATTTTATGTTAAGTATAGGTAATAAATACTTAGTATTTTCATTTTGTGTGTTTAATAATCATTTTCTCTCAATTTCAAGTTAATTAGGCAAGCTTTGGAAAAAGGTTGTTTTCACCTTCTCGCTAAGCCAATCTACTGGCTTAGCGAGCATCCACTAAGCACAACACTCCTGAGCTGTACAGGTTCGCTAAGCACACCGCTTCATCTCTCTAAGCACACCGCTTCAGTTCATCCGTTAAGCGAGAAAGGCTCGCAAAGCCAAAAATACTAACATGCGTTAAGAGGTCCATACGTGCGCTAAGCGCACGAGCACAAAAAAGGCCTCCTATTTAAGCCTGAAATAAGATTTTGTGAAGGGAGTTTGGACTGGGTTTCAGAGCTTTGCATGTCTGGGGTTTCTAGAGAGAGAAAGGTCCAAGCTCTAGAGAGTTTTGAGAGATTTTGCTATGAGAAGATCTGCAGGGACCAGAGCTTGAAGCAGGAGCCGGTTTAAGAGCTTAAGATGAGTTTGTGAGTGATTGTGAGATCCTAGAGGTGAAGGAGACATCCTCACCACTTGTATTTTTGCAAACTTTCATCTTGTTCTTCTCTTTGTTGTTAAGAAGGCTTCTTGGTATGGGAAGCTAAATCCTTTGTTGGATCTTCCTTGTAGGTACCTGATGTAAATATATTTCTCTCTATTTAATGATGTTTTGTGTGTTCTCTGTGCTATCTACTTTTCATTCCAGTATGCCTTTACCTTGATCACGTAGATGCATGCTTTGTTAGGGTCATTCAACAGTGGAAACTGGTCTGACTCTAAAGTCCTTGATAGTGCAGGGCTGAGTTGTCATGCTTTCACGAGGAATCGGGGTGCGATAAGTTAGTTGAGTATGTGTTTCTTAATGACGTCCTAGTTGAGTTTAGTCCTACAAGAGGAATCTGCGAGCGATGCTTGATTAGGATTAGGCTAAACTATCATAAGGAATTGGGGTTTAGTATCTTAGGAGACACCATAAGAACACATGAGCATTGTTAGATATAGAATATCTTTTTAGCATCAGGCACCTATTAGGAAGACCAACGTGTTCTCTACTTTTTTTTACACATCATTTCTCTTGCATGATTTTCTTTCTTTTTGCACATATAGTTTATATACTTGTTCATATTCACACTTACTTTTACACACTAGACTCCTATTTGCTGAAATAGCTTACCAAATAACACAAGTTCCCCGAATGTTCGATACTTGGTTCTTACCGTTTTATACTACTTGTGCGATCTGGTACACTTGCCGGACTGTGAACAAGTTTTTGGCGCCGTTGCCGGGGAACTTCTTTTTATTTGGGAAGTTAGCTCATTTTTAGGTGTCTATTCTTTATTTGTTATTTTTTGATTGTTTTTGTGAATATTTGTTCTTAATTTCTATTTTGTCTTTTCTTGTTAAACTGGATAACCACACTTGGCAACATTCATTGAAATATGTAACACTGTTAAGATTTCTGGTGTACCAGACGAAGCAATTAGGCTCAGCCTTTTCTCATTCTCATTGGCAGGAGAAGCCAAGAGGTGGCTCCACTCATTCAAGGGCAACAATCTAAAAACCTGGGAAGAAGTTGTTGAAAAGTTCCTAAAGAAATACTTCCCAGAGTCCAAGACTACAGAAGGGAAAGCTGCAATGTCTTTATTTCATCAGTTTCCTAATGAATCTCTAAGTGAAGCGTTGGAGAGATTTAGAGGCTTGTTAAGAAGAACTCCCACTCATGGGTTTTCTGAGCTAATTAAATTGAATATGTTTATAGATGGGCTGAGACCACAAACCAAACAACTGTTAGATGCTTCTACAGGGGGAAAGATAAAACTGAAGACCCTGGAAGAAGACACTGAGCTGATTGAGAACATGTCAGCCAATGACCATCCCATTCTACGAGACAGAACCCACCAACCCACGAAGAAAAGCTTGATAGAGCTATCATCACATGATGCTTTATTGGCACAGAACAAGTTTCTTTCTAAGCAACTTGAGATTTTAACAGAAGCACTCAGTAAGCTGCCAACTAAGTTGTCTATAGGTCAACCTACACACTCTTTTATTTTGCAGGTGATAGAATGTACCATCTATGGTGAGGCTCATGAAATAGGCCAATGTATTCCCACTGAAGAAAACACTCAAGAAATTCATTTTATGGGAAATCAACAGCGACAAGGGTATACTCAAGGAGGATTTTCAGGATTCCAGCAGGGTCCCTATAATCAACAAGGACACTGGAGGACACACCCTGGCAACCAGTTAAACAAAGACCACAGTGGGCCTTCAAACCAGCCAATCCAACAAGGACCTAACATATTCCAGAGGACTACTAAGCTGGAGGAGACCTTGACTTAGTTTATGCAGGTAACAATGTCAAATCATAAAAGCATTGAGTCAGCACTGAAGAACCTTGAGGTCGAGGTGGGACAACTGGCCAAGCAGATAGCTGACAAGTCATCCAACAATTTTGTGGCAAATACAGAACAGAATCTCAAGGAGGAATGGAAAGTTGTGATGACAAGGAGTAAAAGGTTTGTGGAGGCTGAGGATGAGGATAGTGTTGTGCACGAGAAGAAAACTACTGACAAAAAAAGTACCGATGGCTAGAAAAATGAGGTGAGAGGTAAAAGTAATCAAGAAAAAGAGGAACAAATAATGGTCAAGAATAAAAAATTGAAGGACCAAGAAAAAGAAAAAGAAAAAGAAATAGAAAATGAAAAAGAAGAAAAAAATAATAAGAATGCAAAGAAGAGTAGGAGTGAAAAAGCTGTGGATGAAGGTACGGAAGTACCGTATCCTGTGGTACCTTCCAAGAAAGAAAAAGATCGTCATCTGGCGAGATTTTTAGATATTTTTAGGAAACTGGAAATAACCATGCCCTTCAGAGAAGCTTTGCAGCAGATGTCACTCTACTCTAATTTTTTGAAAGATATGTTAACAAGGAAGCATAAATATATCCATAAGGAAAACATCATAGCGGAAGGAAATTGCAGTGCTGTGATCCAGAAGATCCTTCCACCCAAGCATAAAGATCCTGGGAGTGTAACTATTCCTTGTTCAATTGGAAAAGTCAATGTGGGAAAAGCTCTTATTGACCTGGGAGCCAGTATCAATTTGATGCCACTCTCCATGTGCAGAAGATTGGGAGAGTTGGAAATAATGCCCACTCGAATGACTTTACAATTAGTTGACCACTCCATTTCCAGGCCATATGGAGTAATTGAAGATGTTTTGGTCAGAGTAAAACATTTTAAAGATCAAAAAATTGATTTTGATTTGTTTGTTGAAGACAAACTTGCTCCAGAACACAATGTTTGCTTACAGGTTATGGAAGGAGGTCAAGATGTTCTGAAAGTAGGAACCAAAACATAAGATCACCCAATGAGGTAAAAGCGTCAAGCTAATGACGTTAAAGAAGCGCTTAAATCAACCCAGTTTTAAATTCTATTATCTTTGTTTTCATGCATTTAAATCATTTAGAACTTGCTATATAGTATGCACATAGGAGTATATCAGCCAATCTTTGGATGTTTAACATAAGGGTTTCAATTTCTTGGAAAAAGGACTGAAAAATAACTTAGAAAACTTTTTTTCTGAAAAATAGTCCTTTCGCTAAGCGCAAGCCTCGCACTAAGCGCATCTCTGTTCATGCGCTAAGCCGCAAGTCTCAAGCTCTTAGTGCCCAACCCTTGCATCTGAGGCTGATTTGGTCCACTAAGCTGGCCAAGGTTGAGCTAAGCTAACTTCAATTTGATATGAATTTAGCTAAGCTTCAGCCTGATCGCTAAGCGACAACTTATTCGTGGCTAAGCGTGACCTATTGTCGCCAAGTGAAATTCCTTACGACCATAATTGAGGTCCATGAAGCTAAGCGACAGTCATTGCAGCTAAGCGCCAGTCATGACAGCTAAGCGAGTCCCTATCAGCCAAACACATGCTCCTCTGTACTTAAGATGCATCATTTTAGCTAAGCTGGCCAGAGCCTGGCTTAGCGAGAGTTGCAGATTTTCTAATCTGCAAACCTCGCTACGTGGACTTACCCTCGCGCTAAGCCAAGTCTCTGTCAAAAAAAAAAAACTGATTTTGAATTTGAAACATCGGCTAAGTGCACAGGTCCACTAAGCGAGCCTTGTTGAGAAATCAAACGTCTCTCTTGCTCCCTTAGCACAGAGGTCCGCTAAGCGAGAGTATCAAAAAACTGCTTAAGTGAGTGTAATAGCAGTTACACTCACATTTTCCAGATTCCGGAAACTTCGTCTCTGCATTCTCTCTCTCCAAAAATTTGCACATTTTGCATCTGTGCTTTCTTTGTGCATTTTCAACTTTGAAGCATCAACCATACACCATCTAAGTAAGTTCCTTGATTCTTTATCTCTTTTTCTTGTCTAAACTTTAGGATGTAGTTTTAGATTTTTAAGGTTTTTATCTTTTGTTAGAAGTAGTTTAAGATTATGGCTATATACGCTTGTATACGGAATTGAGTATGACACACACATTACATGTCTAATATGACTTTTAGAGGCTTGAAAAATGCAAGAAAAAGAACTGGGTTTTTTGGAAAACGTGATGAACTCGCTAAGCGAGCATGATGCGTTAAGCGAGTTCAACAATACTCATTATGTATAAAGGCGTTCTCGGAAGAACTTGCTAAGCGCGCTTACCGCGCTAAGCGAGTTCATCTTTTGAGGATGAACACTCATCCTCTTACTGAACTACCTGTGGCTAAGCGAGACTAAATCGCTAAGCCCAAGTAACTTAATCAATTTTTTTTGTTGATAGCCACACGCTAAGCCGAGCTTTCCTAGGCCAAGCACAATTGGTTGCGGCATCCGCTGAGCTAAGCGAGCTTCGCTCGCTAAGCTCCCAACACTTAGTGAAATTTTTGTAGAGTTGGTGCCGCTAAGCGCAACCCTTAAGGAGCTTAGCGCATATCCTTACGGCAGATGTTCAGCTTAGCGGGCGCTATCCCACTAAGCCAATTCTACAAAATCTAAATTTCTACAAATTCCGCTAAGCGGCTCCACATGTCGCTAAGCGGTAGTGTTTTTTTTTTTTTTACAAAGGCTAGCTAAGCGTACCATGTCTTGCTAAGCGGCCAATGTCTTTTTCAGTTTTATTTTTCAATTTTTACAATTTGAATAACTTGAGTCCTGATCAAATGTTTGATTCCTTTGTCTACAGATGTCTTCCAGAAAAAGAAA
Organism: Glycine max; assembly: GCF_000004515.6. Classification (NCBI taxonomy): domain Eukaryota; kingdom Viridiplantae; phylum Streptophyta; class Magnoliopsida; order Fabales; family Fabaceae; genus Glycine; species Glycine max. The sequence goes on along the minus strand of NC_038256.2, from coordinate 10,451,667 downwards.
GAGCATTGATGCAAGGCCCACAGCTTAATATGACACAATAAGGTTCCACTCCTTCGAGGCCTGGACCAGATATATGGATAATGTGCTAGGTAGACATATACTAGCTAAGAGGAATGTGATGTGTCATTATTTTCTCCTATTTCTTAACCCTTTTTGTCACCAATTTAATTACTGGTTAACTCTAATTGTCAAATTTATTATTCAGTTTTATCAATTGGGCTCACTTGACTAATTTGGTGTTTTTAATTCAATTTCAGGATAATTATAAGCAATTGGGCTGAGCCAAATTGGACTTGAAGAGAGCAGACAATTTTATTAGATTTCGTCTAATTTCATTTTATTGTGTTCAGTTTTTATTTCGTTTTGGGCCAAAATAATGTAATCAGGTCTAGTGACTTTGAGTGACCTTTAAAAACAGCACAACCTTGGGATTCATGATTTTATTCTATTTTTCTTTAGTAGAGAATACCCAAGCTGAGTGCAGAGAGTTTTAGGGTTTTACGTTTTTAGCTTTGTATTACTGTTCACGTGAATTCATTTTCCATTTTCTGCTTCCAATTGCAATTTCGTTTTTGTTCTTTCTTCTGCCTTTAATTTCATTTTCGTTTTCTGCTTTCAGTTTTATTTTCGTTTTCTGCCTTTAGTTTCATTTTCGTTTTCTGCCTTTAGTTTCATTTTCGTTTTTTGCTTTTAGTTTCATTTATGGAAGGCTAAATTTCTAGTGTAGTTTCCTTCTAAGGATGAAGCATAACTCTCTTTGAGGTTTTGTTTTTAATGTTGCTCTCTTATCGGTTTTCCCTTCACCAATTAACCCATATTCGTTACTGTTAATCTATGCACGCTTCGTGTTCGATTAATTGCCTTTGTGCTTAAGTTACGTTCGTGCTTAATGAATAAGGGATTAATTGCTATATGTGTTGCTTAATCACATGTTGACAACCCTGAGTTGATTTTCGCTTAGTAAATTAAATTAGGGTTGGATTAAGTGGTTAACTGTTAGGGGTGAAATCCTCATAACCTAGGATAAGAGAATGGCTTTTGAATCAAGAGGATACAACACGTTTTTAATACTGTTAATTTTCTATTCCGATCTTCTTGTTCTTTAATTCACAAAACAAACAACCCCCCCCCCCAATTGTTACTGTTATAGCAAAGCATATTATGAACATTTGGTTAGTCATTGGTCGTTGGGAGATGACCTAGGATCACTTCCTAGTTACTGCAATCTAATGTTTATTTGATTCGGGTACGACCTCGATCAGAATTGTAGATGCAATTGGCTTTGATGTTTTGATGATGATCATGATGATGTGTTGCAATTGATGCAAATGGGCTTTTCAAGATTAAAATTCAAGACAATACTTCAAGATTACAAGTCACAACATCAAGATGATCACTAGAATATTAGGAAGGGAATTCCTAATTGAATTAGCAAAGGTTTGGCCAAGTGATTTAAAATAAAAAGTGTTTTTCAAAGGTTTTACTCTCTGGTAATCGATTACCAGAGGATGTAATCGATTACCAGTGGCCAAATACATTTTATAACAGCTATAAAAATTTGAATTCGAAATTTTAGACTGTGTAATCGATTACACAATTTGGGTAATCGATTACCAGCAGTTAGTAAACGTTTTAATTCAAATTTTAAAAGCTGTAATCGATTACACAATTACTGTAATCGATTACCAGACAGGAATTTCAGAAAAATAATTTCAAGAGTCACAACTTTTCAAAGGCTTTACTCATGACCACCAATGGTCTATATATATGTGACTTAAACACGAAATTGCTGAGAGATTTTCAGTACAACAAAGTGTTTATCCTCTCAAAGAGAAAATTCATTTTATCCTCTTAAGAATTCCTTGGCCAATTCAATTGCAATTCATTAAGGAATTAATTGAGTGCTCAATCTGTAAAATCCATCTCTTTCTAGAGAGATTTGTTCCTCTTCTTCTTCTCATTCTCTAAGGGATTAAGAGACTGTGAGTCTCTTGTTGTAAAGGATCTCTAAACACAAAGGAAGGATTGTCCTTGTGTGTTTAGAACTTGTAAAAGGAATTTACAAGATAGTGGAACTCTCAAGCGGGTTGCTTGGGGACTGGACGTAGGCACAAGGGTGTGGCCGAACCAGTATAAAACTGAGTTTGCATTTTCTCTTCCCTTAATCTCCTTTATTTATTATTGCTTTATATTCATATTCAAGTTGCTTCGTTTGAATTAATATTTAAGAAGATTGTCATTAAGGGAATTCATAACTTGAGTAAAAAGTGAAATAGATTTTTAAATTAGGGGAAACAGATTGGGATATCTTAATTCAACCCCCCCCTTCTTAAGATATCTGAGGCCACTTGTCTAACAAGTGGTATCAGAGCTTCATTCTTGTACAAAGTTTATAAGCTTCAAGAAAAAGATGGCCTCAGCAAATTCCTTATTTCCAGAAGGGAATTCTATCAATAGACCTCCAATCTTTAATGGAGAGGGTTACCACTACTGGAAAACCCGAATGCAAATTTTTATCGAGGCAATAGATCTAAATATCTGGGAAGCCATTGAAATAGGGCCTTATATACCCACCACAGTAGAAAGAGTTTCAATAGATGGTAGTTCATCAAGTGAAAGCATAACCATAGAAAAACCTAGAGATAGATGGTCTGAAGAGGATAGAAAACGAGTACAATACAACCTAAAAGCCAAAAACATAATAACATCTGCCCTAGGAATGGATGAATATTTCAGAGTTTCAAATTGCAAGAGTGCTAAGGAAATGTGGGACACTCTTCGATTAACACATGAAGGAACTACAGATGTTAAAAGATCTAGGATAAATGCACTAACTCATGAGTATGAATTATTTAGAATGAATACAAATGAAAATATTCAGAGTATGCAAAAGAGATTTACACATATAGTAAATCATCTAGCAGCCTTAGGCAAAGAATTTCAAAATGAAGATCTTATAAACAAGGTGCTAAGATGTTTAAGTAGAGAATGGCAACCCAAAGTAACGGCTATTTCTGAATCAAGAGATTTGTCTAACATGTCTCTTGCCACTTTATTTGGTAAGTTGCAGGAACACGAGATGGAACTATTGAGATTGCACCAAAATGAAGAAAATGACAAGAAAAAGAAAGGAATTGCTCTTAAAGCATCATCCTCAATTCAAGAAGAAAGTGATCAGGATAATGATGCTGATGATGATGATGATCTAAGTTTCTTTGTAAAAAGATTCAACAAATTTCTTAAAGTAAGAGGAAATCAGAGGCGACAAAATTTTAAATCAAAAAGAAGGACAGAAAATTCATCCTCTACTCTAAAATGCTTTGAATGCAATCAACCTGGACATCTGAGGGTTGATCAAAGTAACGGCTATTTCTGAATCAAGAGATTTGTCTAACATGTCTCTTGCCACTTTATTTGGTAAGTTGCAGGAACACGAGATGGAAAATGATTTGGAATCCTCTGATGATTCTGAAAATGAAGAGATAAATCTTTGCTTTATGGCAAGAAGTTACGAAAGTGATGAAGAGGTAACATCTTCAAACAACTTATCTATTTCTTTTGATGAATTGCAAGATGCATTTGCTGATTTGCATAAAGAATCAATTAAACTTGCAAAATTAGTTTCATCATCAAAGAAAACAATTTCAAATTTAGAAAATGAAATTTCAAAATTAAACAAAGAATTAGATCTTCTTAGAAATGAAGTTTCAATCTCTAAAACAAATGAAAAAGTTAATATCTCCACTATTAATGACAAGAAAATAACAGATTCTTGTAGTTGTTGTGATAAATATGTAAAAGAAATTAAAGAGTTAAAAAATTCACTTGCAAAATTTTCATATAGTAGAAATAATTTAGATGTTATATTAAGTAAACAAAGATATGTGTCAAATAAAAATGGACTAGGGTATAAATCTGAAAAACTACAAAAGGTTCATAAAAACTTTTCCACTTCCACACAAAAATGTAATTCTAATTCTATCACTTGTTTTTACTGTGGAAGAAGAGGACATGGCATATCAACTTGCTACTTCAAGAAAAATTACAGTAATATTAAAATGATATGGGTCCCAAAAGGATCCTCAGTTTATACTAACATGCAAGGACCCAATAAAATTTGGGTACCTAAGTCAAAAACTTGATTATGCAGGTATCTTTGAGTAAGAAGTGGTACATAGATAGCGGATGCTCAAAACATATGACTGGAGATGCATCAAATTTTACACACATATCTCCAAAGAAAAGCGGGCATGTAACATATGGTGACAACAACAAAGGTAGAATTCTTGGAGTGGGTAAAATAGGTACAAATTCTTCAAACTCCATTGAAAATGTTCTACTTGTTGAAGGTCTTAAGCATAGCCTGCTTAGCGTTAGTCAACTATGTGACAAAGGCTATCTAGTATCATTTGATTCTCAGAAATGTCTTATAGAACATAAGCATGACATTAATATAAAGCATGTAGGACATAGAGTCAATAATGTTTACATGATAGACTTAAGCATAAAACAAGAAAACAATCATTGCTTTCTTAGTAAAGATGATGATCCATGGTTATGGCATAAAAGAATTGCTCACATAAACATGGATCACTTAAATAAATTAATTTCAAAAGATTTAGTAGTTGGTCTGCCTAAATTGAAATTTGAAAAAGATAAATTATGCGATGCATGTCAAAAGGGCAAACAAACGAGAGTCTCATTCAAATCTAAAAATGTTGTTTCAACCACTCGACCATTACAGTTATTGCATATGGATCTATTTGGTCCATCTAGAACCATGAGTTTTGGAGGAAATTACTATGCTTTAGTTATAGTTGATGATTTCTCTAGATATACTTGGACATTATTTATTACACATAAAAGTGATTCATTCCATGCATTTAGGAAACTTGCTAAAGTCATACAAAACAAGAAAAATCTCAAGATTGCATCCATTAGAAGTGATCATGGGGGTGAATTTGAAAATAAAGATTTTGAATTATTTTGTGATGAACATGGTATTGAACATAATTTTTCTGCACCAAGAACTCCTCAACAAAATGGAGTTGTTGAGAGGAAAAATAGGTCATTGGAAGAAATTGCAAGAACTTTATTAAATGATACTTCTCTTCCAAAGTATTTTTGGGCTGAAGCTGTCAATACTGCATGTTACATCATGAATAGAGCCTTGATAAGACCTATTTTAAAGAAAACCCCATATGAGTTATTTAACGGTAGAAAACCTAATATTTCTCATCTACATGTTTTTGGTTGCAAATGGTTTGTACTTAATAATGGTAAAGATAATCTAGGAAAATTCGATGCAAAATCTGATGAAGGCATTTTTCTTGGATATTCTTTACAAAGCAAAGCATATAGAATATATAATAAGAGAACTATGAATATAGAGGAATCCATTCATGTTACCTTTGATGAATCTAATGCTATATTGTCAACAAAGAATATGCTAGATGACATTGCAGATTCTTTAGAACATATGAACATTCATGAACAAGATTCCAAAGGAAATGACAAAGGAAACAATGAAGATCCTCCAGAAGAAGGCAAATCCAATGATGTACTCCCAAGAGAATGGAAAACTTCAAGAGATCATCCCCTCGACAACATAATTGGTGATATCTCAAAAGGGGTAACAACTAGACATTCTCTTAAAGATTTATGCAATAATATGGCTTTTGTATCTATGATTGAACCTAAAAATATAAAAGAAGCCATAGTAGATGATAATTGGATCATTGCCATGCAAGAAGAACTAAACCAATTTGAAAGAAACAATGTATGGAAATTAGTAGAAAAACCTGAAAATTATCCTGTCATTGGAACAAAATGGGTTTTTAGAAATAAATTAGATGAACATGGTATAATTATTAGAAATAAAGCCAGGTTAGTAGCAAAAGGGTATAATCAAGAAGAGGGGATAGACTATGAAGAAACATATGCTCCTGTTGCAAGATTAGAAGCCATTAGAATGCTTTTGGCATATGCATCCATAATGAACTTTAAACTTTATCAAATGGATGTTAAGAGTGCCTTTCTAAATGGCTTAATTCAAGAAGAGGTATATGTTGAACAACCCCCTGGTTTTGAAATTTCTGATAAACCAAACCATGTTTATAAATTACAAAAGGCTCTTTATGGTTTGAAACAAGCCCCTAGGGCTTGGTATGAACGATTAAGTAATTTTCTTCTTGAAAAAGAATTCTCCAGAGGTAAAGTGGATACCACATTATTCATAAAGAGAAAGCTTAATGATATTTTGTTGGTTCAAATATATGTTGATGATATAATTTTTGGATCCACTAATGATTCATTGTGCAAGGAGTTTTCCCTTGATATGCAAAGTGAATTTGAAATGTCAATGATGGGAGAACTAAAGTACTTTCTGGGATTACAAATCAAGCAAACTCAAGAAGGTATATTCATCAATCAATCCAAATACTGCAAGGAATTGATCAAAAGATTTGGGATGGATAGTGCAAAACACATGTCTACACCGATGAGCACTAATTGTTACTTAGATAAAGATGAATCTGGTCAGTCTATAGACATAAAACAATATCGAGGTATGATCGGATCTCTTCTTTATTTATCTGCTAGTAGACCTGATATTATGTTTAGTGTATGCATGTGTGCTAGGTTTCAATCCAACCCCAAACAATCACATCTAAGTGCAGTAAAGAGAATCATGAGATATCTATTAGGAACAATCAATTTAGGATTATGGTATCCTAAGAATTCAACATGTAACTTAATAGGATATTCTGATTCTGATTTTGCCGGATCTAAAACTGATAGAAAAAGTACAAGTGGAACTTGTCAATTTATTGGATCGGCTCTTGTCTCATGGCATAGTAAGAAACAAAACAGTGTTGCTTTATCTACTGCTGAAGCGGAGTATATCTCTGCCGGTAGTTGTTGTGCACAAATTTTATGGATGAAGCAACAATTATCTGACTATGGCATCATTCTTGATCGCATACCTATTAAGTGTGATAATACCAGTGCCATAAATCTATCCAAAAACCCATTTCAACATTCAAGAACTAAACATATAGAGATTAGACACCACTTTCTTAGAGATCATGTCTTAAAGGGAGATTGTGTATTAGAATTTGTTGATACTAAGAATCAACTTGCTGATATTTTCACTAAACCTCTCCCCAAGGAAGTGTTTTTCTCTATTAGAAGAGAATTAGGTCTCTTAGATGTAAGAGATTTAGAAAAATAGGAATTGATTGGTTGATTGATTGATTGATTGATTGGTTGATTTACTTTTTATCTTTTGATTGTAGATTATTGTGTTTGATCTTGTTTGAATTCTTGTTTTTATGATAGAATTTATGATTTCTTGTGTATATAGTAGTTGAATGATTGAATATAGTGTATTAGTAGTGAAAATTAGTCATATAGGATGTATTTGAGCATAAATATAGATATTCTCTTAGAAACTAGACTAGGATAGGCTCTGGTAATCGATTACCATCCAGTGTAATCGATTACACATGAACAGACAGCCTGTAATCGATTACAACATCCTGTAATCGATTACCAGAAGGCTTATTGGGTCTGTAATCGATTACCAATACCTGTAATCGATTACAATGCGTCATCTTCTATAAATACCCACGAAATCAGAGCTGCTGCGCAGCCAAAGCTTCCTCCACGTTTTCCTCCATACCTAGAACTTCAAACCTTCGATTCTCACTCAATTCTTCACCAAATCACGTTCCGTAAAGCCCAATCTTCCTCTTTTTCACTCCTCTTTCACTTCCACCGATCGAAATCCAGAAAAACTTCATCAAATGGCAGAGCCATCAAAGAAGAGAAAGGGATCATCCTCCACCGCTACCGCTGCTGCCCATCGCCGTCACGGCCCATCCGGAGCACCCACAGCACCTATTCCTCCTTCTTTGTCATCTCCAAGATCATCAACACTGTTTTCATCCGATGATCAACGTCTACGGTACCTTTCTCAGTTTTCTTCTAGAATAATCTTAGACCCTAAGTATCTAGACGTAGAGTTCTTTAATGATGAAATGTTTGATTGCTATCAAGTGTTTCAAAATTCTGGTCTTGTTGATTTCATGTCATTTAAATTGCCATATTATCCTGAACTTGTAAAGGTCTTCTACTGCAATTTAAAAATTCAGGATGGTATTATTATGTCTGAGGTGCATGGTACTTCTATGATCATTGATCAGTCACTTTTCTTTTCTTTGACTCATTTACCCAGTCAAGGTGCACCTTTTGAGGGCACCATTGTTGATGACTGGAAATTTGATTATTCGAGTCATGATGCTCGTCGCATGGTCTGCAATGATCAAGCTGACATGACCGGTAGATTGTTGGCCGGGTCATTAACTTTTGATAATCGCATCATGCATTATATCATTGTTAGAATTTTGCTTCCTCGGTCTTCAAATTTAGCACAAGCCTCTGAGGAGGATTTGATTCTTATGTGGGCTTTTCTAACCGGTCGTCAGATCGACTGGGCCCATTTGGTTCGGTACCGAATGCATAAGGCATTACGGGCCAATGCACCTCTTCCTTATCCACATTTGATTACTCTGTTTTTGCGTCATTTTCAAATTCCGCTTGATGATGAACCCTTTGTTCAAGTCAAGCGTTCCTTTGCAATTGGTGCTGGAGCAGTGACCTCCTTTGGGTATCGTAAAGATCGGAATGGACAATGGCTGAAAAAGGATGCACTCCCTCCTCAAGATGAACGTACTCCTTCACCTCCTCCTCAACGTGAAGATTCCGCACTCATGAATGAAGTCCTCTCCGAATTACGGGGTCTTCGTTCGTATGTTGGTGACCGCTTTGACTCGTTAGATTCACGCTTTGCCGGTATGGACATTCGTCTTACACAGCTTGAAGAGGATGTCGGATACATTCGTCAGAGTTTCGATCTTCCACCACCTCCTCCGTCTTCTTAGATTTTAGATTCTGAATATTTATCTTTTATAAGCCGTGTATTTTGGCTTTTAGTTTCTTAGAATTTACATTATTATGCTAAGTACTTTGCTTATTTATCTTGTGTTTTTAAATTTCAGTCTTGGATATTTTGTGGTTGTTGACATTTTATGTTATTTAAATTCTGGTTTGATTATTTCTTGATTATGAGTTTGGCTTATTGTATTTAATACTCTGATACTTATATCTTGCTACTCCATTGTTATATCTGTGTTGATTTCCGAGTTCTTTGGCTTTTTGATGTTGCCAAAGGGGGAGAAAAGGTTGCTTAACAAACTTAGAAATCAAGTGATCATGTATTCCGAAATATAGGGGGAGAAAACGGATGCACATTTTATCTATATACAATTGTTTGTTGCTTGCTTGAATCTTGATTTCAGGTATTGTATTGTCATCATCAAAAAGGGGGAGATTGTAGATGCAATTGGCTTTGATGTTTTGATGATGATCATGATGATGTGTTGCAATTGATGCAAATGGGCTTTTCAAGATTAAAATTCAAGACAATACTTCAAGATTACAAGTCACAACATCAAGATGATCACTAGAATATTAGGAAGGGAATTCCTAATTGAATTAGCAAAGGTTTGGCCAAGTGATTTAAAATAAAAAGTGTTTTTCAAAGGTTTTACTCTCTGGTAATCGATTACCAGAGGATGTAATCGATTACCAGTGGCCAAATACGTTTTATAACAACTATAAAAATTTGAATTCGAAATTTTAGACTGTGTAATCGATTACACAATTTGGGTAATCGATTACCAGCAGTTAGTAAACGTTTTAATTCAAATTTTAAAAGCTGTAATCGATTACACAATTACTGTAATCGATTACCAGACAGGAATTTCAGAAAAATAATTTCAAGAGTCACAACTTTTCAAAGGCTTTACTCATGACCACCAATGGTCTATATATATGTGACTTAAACACGAAATTGCTGAGAGATTTTCAGTACAACAAAGTGTTTATCCTCTCAAAGAGCAAATTCATTTTATCCTCTTAAGAATTCCTTGGCCAATTCAATTGCAATTCATTAAGGAATTAATTGAGTGCTCAATCTGTAAAATCCATCTCTTTCTAGAGAGATTTGTTCCTCTTCTTCTTCTCATTCTCTAAGGGATTAAGAGACTGTGAGTCTCTTGTTGTAAAGGATCTCTAAACACAAAGGAAGGATTGTCCTTGTGTGTTTAGAACTTGTAAAAGGAATTTACAAGATAGTGGAACTCTCAAGCGGGTTGCTTGGGGACTGGATGTAGGCACAAGGGTGTGGCCGAACCAGTATAAAACTGAGTTAGCATTTTCTCTTCCCTTAATCTCCTTTATTTATTATTGCTTTATATTCATATTCAAGTTGCTTCGTTTGAATTGATATTTAAGAAGATTGTCATTAAGGGAATTCATAACTTGAGTAAAAAGTGAAATAGATTTTTAAATTAGGGGAAACAGATTGGGATATCTTAATTCAACCCCCCCCTTCTTAAGATATTTGAGGCCACTTGTCTAACAAGAATGTAGAAATATACCATACGGAGTTGGATGAGTTCAAGGCTGAATTGGAGAGGCGTAACTTCCATAAGCGCCTCACCAATTTAGTTGACAGCAGCATCGACCTAGCCTTGGTGAAGGAGTTCTATGCCAACCTCTATAGCCCTGAAGGGCCTTCACCAAAACAAGTCAGAATATGAGGCCACTTGATAAGAATTGATGTAGACAACCTCAACACCTTCCTGGAGACACCTGTGGTACTGGCTGAGGGAGAATCCTTACCCGCTTACTCTAGATACTGCAAGATGCCCACTGATATCAGAGAGATTGAGGTTGCTTTGTGTATACTCGGTCGAGGGTTTGTTTTAAATGCTGAAGGCCATCCTGGGAAGATCCTCAGGAAAGATCTAACAACTCTTGCTCAGGTTTGGAGTGTTCTCTCATACTCCAACCTGGCTCCGACTTCCCACACCTCGGATTTGACTCTAGATAGAGCTAGGTTAATCTTTGGCCTAGTCTCTCAACTGGACATGAATGTAGGAGCTCTCATCTCTGGCCAGATCACATCTATGGCCCAGTCTAACTCCTCTTAACTTGGGTTCCCTGCTCTTATCACAGCTATATGTAGGTCCAAAGGGGTTGCTTCTGACAGCCTGGTCTTCAAACACTTGAGCTCGGTCATTAACTTGGCCTATATCAGGAAGAACTATTGGAACCTTGATGATCTGACAGTTACTATTAGAGGGGCCAGGAGAGTGAGTGCAAGTTCAGCTGAGGCTCCTTCCACATCTGCAGCTCCTCCTCCAGCACGTACCTTAGCAGCTCCTTCTACCCTACCTTCTATAGACTTTCACCTTCTTGAAGCCATGCTTCGAAGCATACATCAAGGGCAGATTGTTTTATTACAAAGTTTATAATTGGTAGTACCTCCATACTCTATTCCCTCTGTAGAGCAGTTTAATGAATAGGTAGCCTGGCCCAGGACTCAGCCTCCCCTTCACAAGGAAGACGAAGGTCCCACCGCTCAGGTACCATAGCAGATGGAGGATGAATCATCTGAGACTTCTACTCCAGAGCCCCTGATCAAAAGGAAGAGGGCAGTTGAAACACAAGAAGCTATAGCCACTTCTGAGAAATCTTGAGGCCACTTCTGAGCCTTTAGAACCAGTGGCAGATACGGCTTCAATTCAGCAGGTAGCAGACCCCTCACTCCTAAGGATCAGACTACACCAGTCCTATCTCCGAACACCTCTCCTCCAGCTACCCCTGTGCTTCGCTTAACAGACAAGGAGGATGTTCAGACACAGGATACTCAGGATCGATCACAGGATTTTTAAATTCCTGATGATATTTTTGTGCCATTTAGTTTATTATTATTTTAATTATGGTTTTAGTACAATAATTCCTTCTTACTAGTTTTATTATATGAATGGTTGGTATGCTTATTCTAAAGCATTTTGGACAGTTTAACTTGGTTTTTAATGAGATAGCAGAGAAGCACTTTTATTGACTTATGAATATGGATGTATGTCTTTATTTTTAAATTGAACGTATGATTGTGATGGAGTTTGTGTTTCTTTTCATGAGTTTGAGCAAGTGTGTATGTTTGGCAAAGAAAGAACAAGAATGTGAACTTGCATTTAGAATTGTTAGTCAGTAGACAGATTGATTGTGAAAGAAAAGCTTGAACCAAAACCGGTGAGAGTGTGACCTTAAACTGTGAGTGAACGACTAGTTGTGAGTAATAATCTTTGCATGAATCTCTGAATTTTAGAATGAAATGTATAAACGAGAACATGATGAAGGCCATGATTGTACATACACAAGCCTTTTGACCAAAAAAGCTTACCCTGAATGATAATTATATCCTTTGCACCCTTTTTGAGCTGAATGATATTGTCAAAAATTTGAATCCTGAACTTAAATAAGTATCTCCAGATACCTTGTTTAGATTCTAGGAGAGCATATAGTTCAAGGAAAATTTACCCCAAATTTGGGGGAGTGGAACTAATTGGGATGCAAAGAAAAAGAGAAAGCATCAACACACACAACAAATAAGTTGTATGTTAAAAAAAATGAGAAAGAAAAGAATAAAGTGTGTTGATATAACAAGGTCAAAAGCAAATGAAAGTAAAAAGCTAGTGAGCAAGCTAAGTGTATTAAAAAGACCATTGGGATAAGTTTGGGATTTGCACTCTCTGAGAATCTAAACCTTTGAATCCAAGAAAAACCAATGAATTTTTGTAGCCAAGCCTTACTACAAGCCTGATTTTGATTCTGTTTATACATTTCTGACTTTATGGCACGAGATGAAATTCAAAGATTGGACCTCTTGCTAGTTGTTATTAATGAATAGCTTAAACACTTGTGCTTGAGTGAAACAGTAGTCATGAGACTGTGGTTTAATCTACTTTCCTTGATATCTGTCTTATGCCTAACTCCATCTATTTGTTCAGGTTACATTTCATTCTTCTCTTTGGATAACTGCATACCTTGTGAAAGACAAGTGATGAGGGCATTTTACTCCATTCTCTTATTATGCAATCAGTAACTTTTGTAGCATACACCTTTGTACATAGTCACTGCATGTCATTGTCACTTGAGGACAAGTAAGTTGTTCTCTTTTTGCTTGAGGACAAGTAAAACTGTAAATTTGGGGGAGTTGTTAGTCGGTGAAAACGACTAACTTTTTTGTATAAAACTTGTATAAATTGTATCAAACTCTCCCAATTTATGGTTATTTTGTAGTGTTATAAGTATTTTCTGTTAAGTATAGGTAATAAATACTTAGTATTTTCATTTTGTGTGTTTAATAATCAATTTCAAGTTAATTAGGCAAGCTTTGGAAAGTGCTATTTTTCACCTTCTCGCTAAGCCAATATGTTGGCTTAGCGAGCATTTGCTAAGCGCAACACTCCTAGGCTAAGCATGAGGAAGACTCTGGAAGAAGATGAGCGGTACAGGTTCACTAAGCGCACCGCTTCAGTTCATCCGCTAAGCCAAAAATCACTAATGTGCGCTAAGCGGTCCATACGTGCGCTAAGCACACGAGCACGAACAAGGCCACCTATTTAAGCCTAAAATCAGATTTTGTGAAGAGAGTTTGGACTAGGATTTAGAGCTTCGCATATCTAGGGTTTCTAGAGAGAGAAAGGTCCAAGTTCCAGAGAGTTTTGAGAGATTTTGTTGTGTGAAGATCTGCAGAGACCAGAGCATGAAGCAGGAGCCGGTTTGAGAGCTTGAGATGAGTTTGTGACTGATTGTGAGATTCTAGAGGTGAAGGATACATCCTCACCACTTGTATTTTGGCAAACTTTCATCTTGTTCTTCTCTTTGTTGTTAAGAAGGCTTCCTAGTATGGGAAGCTAAATCCTTTGTTGGATCTTCCTTGTAGGTACCTGATGTAAATATATTTCTCTCTATTTAATGATGTTTTGTGTGTTCTCTGTGCTATCTACTTTTCATACCAATATGCCTTTACCTTGATCACGTAGATGCATGCTTTGTTAGGGTCATTCAACAGTGGAAACTGGTCTGACTCTAAAGTCCTTGATAGTGCAGGGCTGAGTTATCGTGTGGAATCGAGGTTGAGTATCTCAAGAGACACCATAAGAACACATGAGCATTGTTAGATAGAGAATATCTTTTTAGCATCAGGCACCTATTAGGAAGACCAATGTGTTCTCTACTTGTTTTTACACATCATTTCTCTTGCGTGATTTTCTTTCTTTTTGCACAAATAGTTTATACACCTGTTCATATTCACACTTACTTTTACACACCAAACACCTATTTGCTGAAATAGCTTACCAAATAACACAAGTTCCCTGAGTGTTTGATACTCGGTTCTTACCCTTTTATACTGCTTTGCGATCCAGTACACTTGCCAAACTGCGAACACTTCACATGTGATTTGATGCCCCCAAATTCATTTGCATATACCAACTCCATGTTGGAGCAGTTTGTTCATGCACAGGAACGAGTTGGCATGCAGCAAAAGTACAATTAAAGTTTATCATCCACACTAGAGTATATGTTTAAATACTATTAAGTATATAGATGAATTGACTTGACTGCATATATAATTTGTTTGGACTAATAGTAATATTGATTGTTACAGATTCTGTCAAGCTAGCTAGCTGCCTATAATTTGGCTTTCTGTTGCAAATAGTTGTGTATGTATTGGCCAGGTTCAGTTCCCATTTCAACGTACCTAACTTGAAACTTTTTTTATATTGGCCTTATTTTGTGCTATAATTATAGGATACAACTACTGATAAATTAATTGGTACAAGGAAAACTTCAAGTGTGCGTGGATTCTAATAGTTCCCACTGCCCCTCACTGTTTCAGTTCAAGGTAAGTTTGGTCATTTTGTGATTTTTAGTTTAGTATAGCATACATGTTAAATGTTGTCTATGCTTTTTCACTGTTTGGGTATGATATATATGTGTCTTTGTTGTCTCACTTAAGTTCCCTTTTATGAAACTGTTGTTGTCAATACACCTTACATGTATTAGGTAAGCTATGATAGTGAAATTTATATATAATAGACTTAAAAAATTATATTCTGACACTATGGATGTCCTAATTGGACTCCTTGTGGTTTCTATTGAATGATTTGTAATCTCCTGCAATATCAATATTTGTCATCTCATATCTGCCACCTTAATTATTGACCCATTTGTCATCTCCTGCAATAACCAAACATTGTACTATCAATATTTGTCAAGCAGTTTCTCGAGTTGACAATATATCAAACGTGCTTAGGAAGAGTGAAGTAACATTGTCTTCTTAAAGGGTTCTTTTCTTATGGTAACTGCTTCTCTCTATTAAGTAGAATGTATGAACTTCTTAAAGGCCAAAGTTTTGGAGACTTTAAGGTTTAGTCAAATTTCTCTCAATACCCCTCATTTTTTCTACTCTTACACTACCCGTCTTAATTGTTTGAAAAAAACATTACACTTAACCCCCCTAATTGTATTAAAAACATTACATTGCATACCCTTGTAAGAGATGTGGTTGTAAATATTAAAAAACATGAGTTGCGTCATGAGTGCAATATCAAGAAATCATAAGGAGTGTCAGTATAATTTACTTTTCTAATATAAAAGGAAGATGCTAGGGGTGGAAATCTGGATTGAATTAATTTATTAGGATGTTAAATGCTAGAACTAAAATATGATGTTTAAGTCAATTTTTCATCAATAAAAAGATAAATAATAAAAAAAACCAGTATCTTAATGTACCTTGTAAGCCCAACCAGGATAGAAAAAGTCCTCAGCACCAAAGGACATGTCAAGATTTCTCCTGCCACCAATGATCTCTAAAAGAAGCATTCCATAGCTGTAAACATCAGCTTTTACAGTTATAGGGTGATTACTAACCCATTATGGTGCCAAATAACCTCTAGTGCCTCTAACCATTGCACCACATGAGAGTGCTCCCTTCCCATCAATTTGGCCAGCCCAAAATCAGATACTTTGGGACAAAAGTTTTCGCCTACCAATATATTTTCTGGTTTGATGTCACAATGTATTATCCGATCCCTACACTGCTCATGAAAGTATGCAATCCCTTGTGCAGTAGCTATGGCTATATTTAAACAAGATGTCCAATCTAACAATCTATCTCGACCTTGATATGAAGGGAAGATCCATTTATCCATGGATCCATTTTTCATGAACTCATAAATGAGAAGCCTGCAAAACAATATTTGTCAAAGCCAATTAAAACCATTAAAAATTGTGTATGTCTTATTAATCCTTAAACAGTCTTATGGGGAGCTAAAAGTAAATTCAAGCCTTCTTGATGACTAAATGCTAGTTCCTAGTCAGCAAAACAATGAGAATTTTCCATCTCCCTTTTAAAAGTTCTTTTTCTGTAAACACTGAAATACAATAATAAACTCAGCAAAACAATGAGAACTACCATGCTTAGAACAGTAGGAATAATCACAGCCTTCTCCTTTGCACTTCCCATTCCATCAGAGGAGCTATTAGACCCTCCTGCTTGGCCTTCTGAAGTCCATGACCCATTTGCTCTGACCTTTATAAACAAAGTTGAGCTAGTATCCTGAAAACCACCAAAACTAAAGCTCCTCAGCACTCAACAAAATGACCTCTCCTCATTTAGCCCATAAAAAGAAGCCACACAATCACAATCTGACAAGCAAGCATCCCCATATTTTGACACATTAGAAATATCACTATATAAGCTATTACAAAAAATTTAGAAAAATAGTAGTTGGTTTGCTGCACCGCTGAAATCCTAAACTGTGATGTCAGGTTTTCATGCTTGCCATTGCAATTTCCAACAAGAGATGAATTATCATAGCACTGGCCATCCCTAACAACTTTATAAGTTCCTGGCAAGCAAGTGCAACTGGCTTTTGTCTTACTTCTCTCCAAATTACAAACTCTATTGCCACAAACTCCAGCAATGTCAGATGGATTTGAAACTACAGCCCATTGTGGTACCCACTGCCTCGAACCATTCACCTCATCCCATCGATATAGCTGCAGACTTAAAAAGTTAATATTCGACACTCTCCATGTTCTAAGAAAAACCTAACAGCAAAACTAGTTTAAGCAGTGAATGATTTGTCACAAAACTAGTTTCTTTGTGTATGTCACCTTTGGCATAAGATTGTCTTGTTACCTATACACTGTAGTCAATGGATCTTATACCAAATTTTTAATAAAAAAAAGTCATGTGATTTGATAAAATCATGACTCTAATCATTATTTGGTAGGCATGATTTAGATAAGCAAAAATTGCAGTATAGTTATTTTGAGTCTCCATAAATTTCAATAATGATTCCTTTATGAGTTTGAATTTTGTTCATAACTCCATATGCTTGTAAATAAATTGTTGATGCATTCATTGCATTGTCTACTGTATTTGGGATATGGAATTAGTTGTCTCTACCCAATGCACTATTTGGTTATCTTGTGTGATTTTTGTGTTCTTTGGCGTGCTATGGCATTTTGTGCCTCTTATTTGAATTTGAAATTGGGTTCAAAATATTTTCATGACATTCACTGCAAGTAATTGGTTCTTTTGAAAAAAAAAGTTTATCTTTTGGGTCCTTTTCAATTTTGGGGGGCATTGGCTTGATAGAGTGAGCTTTATTTTTGTGGATAATGGATATATGGCAGTACATCAGATATTGGTTTCTGTTTTGGGTTTCATGACTAGTTGTTGAGTGAACCCGCTACTGTTTACTCGATGTTTATGTTCAATGTAAAAGCTTATTGTTATATTTATATAGGTTGATAATAAACTAGCTTCACTCTGTACCACACATTAAGATCATCTTTTCCAACGACTCCTTTGATAGTAACAAACTGATTGACGAGGCAACCTTTCTATTGTGGACATGACTATCGAATTTGGAGAAGGATTTTTCAATACCTTTTAATTAGTGGTCTAGTAATATTAGAGAAGGGTTTTGGTATTAGGAAAGTCAATTCATATAAACTAGTAGCAGCTTAATGTTAGTATGGCAGGGTAGCCTGTTTTGGTTCCACTCTAGACTCTATTTAGTCTGATTAGGAACCATGTGTAAGGCTATCCAATTGCATATGTATTTCAGTACCTCTGGTACCGTGTTTCAT
Organism: Glycine max; assembly: GCF_000004515.6. Classification (NCBI taxonomy): domain Eukaryota; kingdom Viridiplantae; phylum Streptophyta; class Magnoliopsida; order Fabales; family Fabaceae; genus Glycine; species Glycine max. The sequence continues at coordinate 10,433,586 of NC_038256.2, read as the reverse complement.
TAATATAATTACTTAGCTTTGCTGAGAAAAAAAAAATTACAACCTTCTGGTTCAGGGTTTCAACTTTTGACCTCATTAAAACTCATCCTTTTTGCTTTTCTCCTACTTGATAGACTTAATCCTATAGATTGGGATTAGTTTCTTGGTTTTTAATTTCTTCCAAAACCTTTAAAATTTTGGATTCATGTTTGGGAGAAAACCATTTTAGTTATTTCAAGGGTATCTTAAATTGTGCATGCCAATATCAGTCTCCTTACATCCAGGGTTTTAAGTAGCACATTATAGTGCTATTATAGTGGCTTTGTGGACCGTAGCTGCTATAGGGGTTGCTGCCATAGCATAGCAGGTGAGTGTAGTGGCCCCTGCAGATAGTATTGTAGGCGAAATAACAACTGATAGAATAGTGGCAATGACTTGGTCCCAATTAATGAGAAGTTTCATGCCCTCCAAAACATGGTCCCAGTAAGTCATGTCTTCCAAAATTTGTTTAAGCTTATTAAATAGTGATGAAAGGAACTAAGCCAAGTTTGTTTATTAAATAGTGATGAAAGGAACCACAGGCCACAACTCAAGTCCATGCCAAACACGAACACATACACACACACACACACACATAGAGACACACACACACACACCTACAATAATAAAGCATAAGCACCCCCGAACCCCAGAATTCCAAATTAGTTACATAAAGAAATGTTGATGTCGATATTTGTCTAAAATTGCATTTTACAGGTACAATTTTGAGTTTATTGTAAAATCAGAAAGTCTATATAAAAAAAAACTTGAAAACAACATTGGTTATTAACAAAAATCGATGTTAATATAATAAACAACATCGGTTATTTAGAAAAACCGATGTCAACATGCACCTTAACATCAATTTTTCAAAAAAGCTATGTTGGTTATTTCTAATAACATCGGTTATTTATACATAACCGATATTAATGTACAAATGTTAGCATCGGTTATTTATAAATAACCGATGTTATATATAACTAACTACAGCAAAATAAGTGATAGATGATGGATGTTCACATCGGTTATACATGAAAAACCGATGTTAATATATTAGTTAACATCGGTTTTCTATAGAAAACCGATGTTAATATATTACATTAACATCGGTTTTTCTAGAAAACCGATGTCAACGTTCATCATGCATACACTTATTTTGCTATAGTTCTTTATATATAACACCAATTATTTAGAAAACCGATGTTAGCATTTTTATGTTAACATCGGTTTTTCGAAACCGATGTTAACAAAATACATTCAACATCGGTTTTAAAACCAATGTAGAATGCCGTAAATAACCGATGTTGAAAGTGTATTTTCTAATAGTGTGAATTCTTTGGTTGTCCATGGACAACTCATTGTTATCGACATGATTTCTCAGGTTTTTCCTTTTTTCTTCTCATGCCACATTTTTCCTCCACGACACTTGTGAAAGTTTCATTGCATCTATAACATATTGTGCTACTATCCTTTTTTCTAAGAGGTAGTATTAACTCATTTAGGTGTAGTGAAAATACCTTAGATTTTACCCTCATTTAAGTGTAGTGAAAATACCTTGGACTATTGGAGAAGCTCATAGCAAAGAGCCAAATAGTGGTATGTAGCAATATGAAGTTTTGCAGAATTAGGCAACCAATACTTTTTTACTTTTTCAAATTTCTTGATTCTTATTTCATTGTCATTTAATCTTGTGATTTGGGGAGCTTAAAATATCCATCTCATTCTAGAGTGAAACATTTTCTGGGTAGGAAAGTTTAACTTTTAAACCTCAATCATGTCATATCATGTGGAGATGAAATGTTGGAAGGACAAATACTAGTTATTTTTAAGTAATTAGTGATGAATATGACTATTCTTTTGTTTTAGATTGAGTAGTTTCAATTATCTATATATTGTCTAGCTAAAAACCTCCACCTATTCTTTCTAGGGATTTGAAGCATTTAATGTTGCTAGTCCTTTCTAGGGAACTAGTCTTAGGGGTGTATTTCTCTATGGTCTTACCCTTATCTTCCTTGGGTTTTGAAGGCGCAGCCCCCAAAATTCCATGGGCTTGGTCCTTCCTTGGATAAGAGTGAGAGCCATAAGATTTTGAAGAAGGCTTTCTTTTAAGTTGTTGCTCCACTCTTATACAAAGTTGGACTAGCTCATCTAAGTCCCTATATGGAAGGAGTTCAACCTTGTCCCTCACTTCCATATTAAGCCCACTAAGGAACCTAGCTATGCTTTTTCTTTCCTCCTCCCTAAGTCCTGCTCTTAAAAGGAGTAGTTCCATTTGTTGTCTATATTCTTCAACACTCATACTCCCTTGTCTAAGCCTTTGGAGCTTGTCCATAAGCTCTCTTTCATAGTAGGAGGGAATGTGCCTCTTCCTAAGGGCACTCTTAAGATCATTCCAATACTCTACTGGAGGATCCCCATGAATCCTTCGTTCCCCAACAAGGGAAGTCCACCAATAGAGGGCATACCCTTGAAAGCTAAGGGTAGCCAATGGAACTTTTCTCTCTTCACTAATATGATGGCAAGCAAAGAGTTGTTCAACCTTCATTTCCCAATCTAAGTAGGCCTCAACATTATCTTTTCCATGGAAATATGGGAGGCTAATGTTAACCTCTTGAGGCCTTCTATCCTTTTATCTTCTATGGAAGTGATGTTTAATATGTGAACTATGGCGCCCTCTATAATATTCGCTAAGTTCTTCACTTAAACTCTTGCAAGAGTCATGACTACTAAAGGAGGCATGTTTTTCTCTTTTAATTTCTTTCATTATTTTTCTTCTTTCTTCCTCTCTTATTTTCTCTCTTTCATCTTGACTTATTTCTTCCACTCTTTTTTTACCTTTTTCTTTTCTCTCTTGTTTTTCTTTCCACAACTTAAGGGATCTCAACTCATCTAATATCTTATACAAGGGGTCCTTGGGAGTAGAACCCTCACCATTAACACTAGATGAAGAATGAAGACTCATGTTGGTTCCTAAGTTATGGTTCTTTCTTGTTGGGGGTTTGAAAACAAAAGGTAAAAGAAACTATGGTTGAAACTAGCCAAAATAAACACTAAAAGAGGTGTGAAAGATGAGGTAAAAACTAATTGGTAAAAGACAAGCTATCTAGGCGGTTTGACAATGGAGGGTAAAGGAAATAAGCTATGGAAGTAAGCAAGAAATTAAAGTGCAAGAAATGCAAACTAGGCGGATCCTAAGAGTGTTTGGATGACCTCATTTAAGGTTCCCAACAAAACACTCACTATCCTAAGGGAAAATTGCCAAAAATTATTACACACAAATTGAAGTAGGGTGACCTAGCGGAGGCTCCCAACTTACTTCCAATGAAAGGCCTTTTTGTTACAAAATTTGAAAGCAAAACAAATTGCCAATTACAAAATTACCAAAAAAAAAACCCTCAATTGTGGTGGCTATTCTCTTTGTGGTGTTTCACTCAATTTGGAGTGCTTCTTAGTCCAATAGCTCTTAAGGTGGTTGGCCCCTTGCTTCTTGACTCAAATTCTTCAAGATATGGCACCAATCCTCCTTTCCAATTCCCTTTATGGCAACTCACAAGCAAGGAAACAAAGAGACAACCAATAACCAAAGACAAAAAAAAATGAAATGAAATATAAACCAATAGATTTTTAACAATACAAATTTCCAAGGATTATTCAACAATTAAAGCAATGAAAAGCACAAAAAAACAAGCTAGGACTCAAAGAGAAACCTAGAATGGCTCTAGAGTAGAGTAGAAAAACTAAAAAAAAGACTCAAGAAACCTTTAGTTTTGGCACTTTTTTTCACAATAATTTTCAATTGAAATTTAAGAACTAGGATTGGTATAAAATAGGCACCAATTATAGAACAAATTTTGAGCCAAAACAACAAGCACACTTCCCTTTCACTTTTTTTTTCTTTTCCTGGACACTGATTTTTCTGCCAACTTGTGTGATTTTTCTTATTTTTTCCTTTAATCCAAATTGCTTGGTTGTTTTTTATAAGTTTTTTTCCATATGTCTAGAAAATTCAGTAAAAATTTCAGCTCAAAACACGTAGTGACCAATTCCCAGTAATTTACACAATTTTGTATGTTCAAGCTGCCAGCACCAGCGATTTCAACCTAGAAATCAAGAGTAGTGTTTATGTTGCTTAAGGCTTGGATAGTTACAATCTGTGTTTGCTTATGCTCAATTATCTTGAATAACACAATTCAAGAGAGATTAAGACTTATTTGATTCACAAATCCAGCCAAAACTCAGCACCACGACTCAACTTCATCATAGGCATCATGTAGGAAACTTAGAAAACAAAAAAAAGAGTTCAACAACAAGATTACTTCTAGGAATTGATTTAGAACATGTTATGAACTAAATAATATGCATGAATTAGACTCAAAATTCAAAAGATAGGCTAAGAATGGCAAGAATACATGAACAAATGTATCTAGAATTCAATCAACAAAATAAAAATTCAACACAAACTTAGAACATAATGTGACAATTACTATGACTAAACATGACTCTAAGAAAACATGGATTAAGTGATTTACACTTAGATTTTTGTGTTTTTTTTCTAATCAATATTTTGGAAGAACATTTAGATCTAAGGTTCAGCACAAGAATATTATGAATGAAAAATGATAGAACCTAAAATCAACACAAAAACAAGATTCAAGAGTAGATCTACAAAATTTGAACCATAGAAATGCAAGAACAAGTGTAGATCTAAGATTTAATTGGTTTATTTTTTTTTAATCCACTCTAAACAGCACCAAACCACAAGACAATGGAGGATATATATGGAGAATAAGATGAAGAACAAGGAATTAAAGAGAATTCACCGAACAAAAAGATAGAGGAAGCAAAAGAACATCACCTAGATGAAGATGCTCTGATACCACATGATGTAAGCTCCATTGGAGCTTGTAGGCCTAGGATCTTCTTCATCAATGGATTCCTTTGATTCATGGAAGATTAATGGCAGTGGAATGGAGAAGGAAGAGAGAGAGGAGATGCCACTTCAAGGAGAAGATGAGTCTAGAAGAAGCTCACCACCATAGGAGGCCATGGATAAGAGCTTGGAGGAAGAAGGAGATGAATGAAGGGAGAGGAAGAGAAGAGCACGAAATTTTGTGCTCTAAGAGAGCTCTGAAATCTGAAGTTTAATTTTCAAATGATCAAAGTTCCAAAAAATGCACACACAAGGTCTCTATATATAGCCTAAGTGTCACACAAAATTGGAGGGAAATTTGAATTTCTATTCAAATTTCACTTGAATTTGAAATAGGAGAAGTATTAAGCGAGCAGGGTTGCTTCCTCCAGAAGCAACCGCCTTCTGGAGGAATATTCCAGAGGGCCCAAGTGGGCCTGGGTGCTATTTGCACCCCCATTTTTACTAAGTACACCCCCCTCTGCTGTTTTTTGGTGATTCTTTTTTTCGTAAAGTTACGGAAACTTACGAATTTCGTAACGATACTTGTTTTCTTTCCGTAATGTTACGGAACCTTGCGGATTACATAATCATCCCCTTTTTGACTTACGGAATGTTACGGAACCTCACTTAATTATGCAACGATGCTTCCATTTGATTTCCGGTGTGTCACGGAAACTTACGGATTGTGCATCAATATTTTTTTGGTTTTTCGGCATGTCCTGAAATTTCACAAATTGCCTAATGATGGGTGCCAAGCACCTCACGAGGACCAAAGAATGGTCGCACGTCATCGAGCAAAGGTCCCCGGACGAAATTAGGGTATGACAGTTGCCCCTCTTTACTTGTCTTTTATTGGAGATAAAAGGAAAGTAAAGATAAGACACTAATTTCGTTCCTCTCGATTTGACGAGAGTCGCAGGTGACCATAAAATCTCCACATGCAAATGACTTGTTGTTCCCAAAATTTCACAAATTGCCTAATGATGGGTGCCAAGCACCTCACAAGGACCAAAGAATGGTCGCTTGTCATCAAGCAAAGGTCCCCGAAAATCAGTGTATGACACTAATTTCGTTCCTCTCGGTTAACGAGAGTCGCGGGTGACCATGACTTGTCGCTCCTAGAATTTCACAAATTGCCTAATGATGGATGCCAAGCACCTCACAAGGACCAAAGAATGGTCGCATGTCATCAAGCAAAGGTCCCCGAAAATTAGTGTATGACACTAATTTCGCCCCTCTCGGTTGACGAGAGTCGCGGGCGACCATGAAATTTCCGCATGAAAATGACTTGTTGTTCCCGGAGGAACAAAAGGTGCAGAAGACTATGTCAGCCTCTGCATGCTATCAAGCGTTCTGTCTTACAGATAGCAAAAGAATGTTTATACGGATAACCACTCGGGTATTTCCGCGTATCATCGGGCCCGCCGCCTCTGGATGATACAAGGGTGCAGAATGACCAAACTTGGTCTCTGCTTGTCATCGGGCCCGCCGCCTCTGGATGACAAATGGGTGCGAATAACCGTAAGGTATCTCCGCGTATCATCGGGCCCGCCGCCTCTGGATGACAAAAGGGTGCGAATAACCGTAAGGTATCTCTGCGTATCATCGGGCCCGCCGCCTCTGGATGATACAAGGGTGCAGAATGACCAAATCTGCTTGTCATCGGGCCCGCCGCCTCTGGATGACAAAAGGGTGCGAATAACCGTAAGGTATCTCCGCGTATCATCGGGCCCGCCGCCTCTGGATGATACAAGGGTGCAGAATGACCAAACTTGGTCTCTGCTTGTCATCGGGCCCGCCGCCTCTGGATGACAAAAAGGGTGCGGATAACCGTAAGGTATCTCCGCGTATCATCGAGCCCGCCGCCTCTGGATGATACAAGGGTGCAGAATGACCAAACTTGGTCTCTGCTTGTCATCGGGCCCGCCGCCTCTGGATGATACAAGGGTGCAGAATGACCAAACTTGGTCTCTGCTTGTCATCGGGCCCGCCGCCTCTGGATGACAAAAAGGGTGCGGATAACCGTAAGGTATCTCCGCGTATCATCGGGCCCGCCGCCTCTGGATGATACAAGGGTGCACGTCACATGACCTCAGGGTCAGTATGACAAAGATTATGGGGTGGCCGACAAAAGCAAGGCTCTTGCTCCTACGTATCCTCCAACGAGGAAATCAGACCTACGTAGTTCTGGATAACTTGTGAGACTTGAAAAGTCTCCATCGGAAAATGCTGACATCTCCGGAAAGGGCGCAGATGACCATATTGGTCTCTGCTCGTGAATCATACTTGGGGTCACTGAATGACGAGGTGCGGATAACCGTAAGGTGTCTCCGCGGGCTACCAGCTCTTGAGTCATGGCAACAAAAGGCGGTGTGGTCGACAAAAGCAAGGCTCTTGCTCCTACGTATCCTCCAATGAGGAACTCAGACCTACGTAGTTCTGGATAACTTGTGAGACTTGGAAGAGTCTCAGTGTTTTCTTCGCTAAAATGCAAACATGCTTTAGCAAAGAGACAAATATTCCAACTGATTTAGAGCAGCATATGCTCTCTTTTTTTGAGTGAAAAATAATGCGTCTACCGGGGAAGGAGAGTCTGCTGATGAAATCTCCCATAACCATAAATGAGATTTTGGATGTTAGCATTTCGTTTCTAAATGATCATTTAGAGGAAACACTGGGTTCGACAAAAATAGAAGAAATCCACTCAAAGTGTATCAATCTCGCACAGGTAAGTGTTTCATCCTAATTCCGAACCATAGATATGTCATGACTTGACTTTGCAAATTATTTCCTATCAAATCAAAAATTACACGCGTGATCATGGATCAACAGGGCTTCCCTTGGGAATGGGTTATTTTGGTGGGTTCTTCTTTCGGCTTTTGGCTTTTGATTTTTCTGGCTTTTTTCTTTTTCTGTTTTTGTTTAGTGCGGGGCGAGAAAAAAAAAGTCGCTAGCGCACGGGATTTTGGTTGGTAATCAAAGGGAGAAGACCATTTTATGTCGTGGTTTCCTTTCCTTCTTTTTTTGTTCATTTGGTGACAATTCTGTATTGTTCAGATATTGTCCGGTCCAAAGACCTCTCTGCACATTTCTTCTGTTTTCTTTCGATCCTTGATCAGGAGCTTTCTTTCCTTCTTTTCTCTTTTTTTTTCTTTCTCCCATTCTTTGATTGGGAATTTTCTTTCTTTTCTTTTTGCTTTCTCCCACTCTTTGATTGGGAATTTCCTTTCTTTTCTTTTTTTGCTTTCTCTTTGATTGGAAATTTTCCTTCTTTTCCTTTTTGCTTCCGAGGATAAGGATTATGGTGAGTCAGGATTTTGGCTCAAGGTTTGTAGAATGGCTAGACATGATACATGTCGGGGTTTGGTTTGGCTCAGGGATAAAAGGGATGCCTCACATTATTTCCATGACACAAATGCAAAAATGATGATTTGGAAACTTTATGCAAAACTGGTCATGCATGCACCTATGCGGACACTCAAGTGTCAAATTTTTATGGTCATGTGATGCTAGGGCTCAGGATTCATTTCCTCTATTTTAAATCAACCCAATGTTTCCAAAATATGTTCTTTTATCAATTTGTACATTCATCCGAGTCCATTTCGGGCGTCCGGGGAAAACTTCACAGCATTCACCCTTCAGGTGTATACACATTTTTTCAAAAACTAGTTATGATCAATGAATTTTTTTCAAAGAAAAGTTGGAAATCATCTCTTTTCAAAAGCATGTCGGTTTTTCAGCTAGACAACTTATTTTTCTTTTTCCATCTTTTTTTTATCATTATCATTTGTTTATTTCTTTTTCTTGTTTGTTTTTTTTTTCTTTTTTTTTTCATGAGGTATTTTGCTACCTAAACATGTGCATATTTTTGTGAGGTATTTTTGCTATATACATGCATATCCAAGGTATCTTGCCACCTAAACATACATATATATGTTTTGTGAGGTATTTTTTGCTACATACACGCACATCTAAGGTATTTTTCTACCTAAACATACAAATATATATTTTGTGAAGTATTTTTTTGTTTACATACACGCACATCTAAGGTATCTCTCTACCTAAACATACATATATATATTTTGTGAAGTATTTTTTTGTTTACATACATGCATATCTAAGGTATCTTTCTACCTAAACATACATATATATATTTTGTGAAGTGTTTTTTTTTTGTTTACATACATGCATATCTAAGGTATTTTCACTACCTAAACATACATATATATATTTTGTGAGGTATGACTACCTTCCGAGCTTGCGCTTGTTTTATTTAAATCCCCAGGATCATGAGCAACTAGGTGCATCCTACTATAAAAAGTGATCAAATAACAAGCATAGATTCAAAAGGTACTAGGTTGCCTCCTAGTAGCGCTTCTTTAACGTCTTTAGCTGGACGCATGATGGCTTGTAGGTCACGGACTTAGTACTTTGCTTACCTTTGGCTATGGACTTGGTCGCCTGCTGGTCGGCCATGTGTCATAGGCAACGCTCTAACCTTTTTGCGGATGAGCTGAGGTGAACTCTAGAGGTGGTGGCGGTGTGTCTATTGCCCGCTACCGGCCATCCCAATGCTGCTGTGGTGTTTCGCCCTGCGCCTGCCTGGGGGCGCAGTACTTCTTGATGAAAGCTCGATTAGTAGGGGGCCTAATGCCCTTGCTGGAGGTTACAGGTACTCTGTAGAACTGATAGAGACCCGTAATTAGAGCTTGACAACTCCAAGACCCTGTTGGACTTCTTCGGGTCCACTGGGTGTCTTGCAGGCGCGATCCCTGCAAACAATAGATGAAATCAGAAATCAGTTGAGCGATGTGCATACTTACCTATGATGACATAACCTTGCCGGGGGGGTACGGGCACCCTATAGGACTGATAGAGGCCCGTAACCAGAGCTGGAAACCCCAGGGCCCTGTTGGACTTTTCCGGGTCCACTGGGTGTCTTGTGGGTGCGATCCCTGCAAACAATAGATGGTATCAGAAATCAGTTGAACCATATGCATACTTACCCATGTCGGGACGACACAGACCAACTGATACTTTTGCAGGGGGTGATTGGCATTGCGGTCGCTGGGCAGAATGTCGCTAAGTAGCAATGTCATCTATATCTATGTAAAAGTGGTCATGTTGGTGCGCATGATCCGCACTCGTCTCTTTGCAGCGGCACAGGTGAAATCTTGCCCCGGTATGCATAGTAGCTGTGTGATAGCCTCCCTCTCTGGTTGTGCTCGCACAGTTGGCCCTCCTACAACATCAGGGGGTGGCCCAGGAACCGTTAAAAGGAAACTACTGGCCCCTTAACCGGGAGTGCAAGTCTCGGTTAAGCATTTAAGGACAGAGGACCTTAAATTATCTTAAGGTGTGGATATGGAGCCCACTGAAAGTGAGGACGCGTAGTCCTCTAAAGGTGAGGGCGTGGAGCCCTCTCAAGGCGAGGATGTGTAGTCCTTTGGAGGTGAGGGCGTGCAGCCCACTGTTGGCGAGGACGTGTAGTCCTCTCAAGGTGAGGGCGTGCAGCCCTCTGTTGGCGAGGACGTGTAGTCCTCTCAAGGCGAGGACGTGTAGTCCTCTGATGGTGAGGGCGTGCAGCCCTCTGATGGTGAGGACGCGTAGTCCTCTCAAGGCGAGGACGTGTAGTCCTCTCAACGGTGAGGGTAACTAGTACCCAAGGTGAGGACGTGTAGCCCTCTCAAGGCGAGGACATGTAGTCCTCTAATGGTGAGGGCGTGCAACCCTCTGATGGTGAGGACGTGTAGTCCTCTCAAGGCGAGGACGTGTAGTCCTCTCAACGGTGAGGGTAACTAGTACCCAAGGTGAGGGCGTGTAGCCCTCTCAAGGCGAGGACATGTAGTCCTCTAGAGGTGAGGGCGTGCAGCCCTCTGATGGTGAGGATGTGTAGTCCTCTCAAGGCGAGGACGTATAGTCCTCTCAACGGTGAGGGTAACTAGTACCCAAGGTGAGGACGTGTAGCCCTCTCAAGGCGAGGACATGTAGTCCTCTAATGGTGAGGGCGTGCAACCCTCTGATGGTGAGGACGTGTAGTCCTCTCAAGGCGAGGACGTGTAGTCCTCTCAACGGTGAGGGTAACTAGTACCCAAGGTGAGGGCGTGTAGCCCTCTCAAGGCGAGGACATGTAGTCCTCTAGAGGTGAGGGCGTGCAGCCCTCTGATGGTGAGGACGTGTAGTCCTCTCAAGGCGAGGACGTGTAGTCCTCTCAACAGTGAGGGTAACTAGTACCCAAGGTGAGGGCGTGTAGCCCTCTCAAGGCGAGGACATGTGGTCCTCTGAAGGTGAGGGCGTGCAGCCCTCTGTTGGCGAGGATGTGTAGTCCTCTAAAGGTGAGGGCATGTAGCCCTACGAAGGTGAGGACATGTAGTCCTCTGAAGGTGAGGGTACCTAGTACCCAAGGCGAGGGCGGGTAGCCCTCTCAAGGCGAGGACGTGTAGTCCTCTAGAGGTGAGGGCGTGCAGCCCTCTGCTGGCGAGGACGTGTAGTCCTCTCAACGGTGAGGGTAACTAGTACCCAAGATGAGGGCGTGTAGCCCTCTCAAGGCGAGGACATGTAGTCCTCTGGAGGTAAGGGCGTGCAGCCCTCTGATGGTGAGGACGTGTAGTCCTCTCAAGGCGAGGACGTGTAGTCCTCTGACGGTGAGGGTAACTAGTACCCAAGGTGAGGGCGTGTAGCCCTCTCAAGGCGAGGACATGTAGTCCTCTGGAGGTGAGGGCGTGCAGCCCTCTGATGGTGAGGACGTGTAGTCCTCTCAAGGCGAGGACGTGTAGTCCTCTCAATGGTGAGGGTAACTAGTACCCAAGGTGAGGACGTGTAGCCTTCTCAAGGCGAGGACATGTAGTCCTCTAATGGTGAGGGCGTGCAACCCTCTGATGGTGAGGACGTGTAGTCCTCTCAAGGCGAGGACGTGTAGTCCTCTCAACGGTGAGGGTAACTAGTACCCAAGATGAGGGCGTGTAGCCCTCTCAAGGCGAGGACATGTAGTCCTCTGGAGGTGAGGGCGTGCAGCCCTCTGATGGTGAGGACGTGTAGTCCTCTCAAGGCGAGGACATGTAGTTCTCTGAAGGTGAGGGCGTGCAGCCCTCTGTTGGCGAGGACGTGTAGTCCTCTAAAAGTGATAGGTACAAGTACCCAAGGGTCCACCCTTATGAGAAAGCAAGAGATCGACTCATCGAGAGGGCCGGTCATCCCAAATCCACAAGATTTGGACATTAGATGTAGGAAATCTATGCAGTTAACATGATTTTTAGGGATACAGATGCATGCAACCTTTGTCGTGAAATTTGGTAAATGCGGACTTCATATGAAACAATGCAATGTAATGGAAAGTTGTACAATGTTCATGACATTCTTTCCCTATTTTGTGATTTTGATTTTGATTTAATTTTTTTGGAAAACACAGATTGACTGTCCTTTTGAAAGAGGTGATAATTCATGCAACCTCATCCTATCTTTTTGCAAATCTCTCCGGGAACTCCCTCAGAGTGTATGTTCTGTTTGATTTAGTCACTTGACCGTTTTGGAGTGACGGCAATGGAGCCATTTGATGTTTAATCAATCCATCGAAATCCTAGGGTTTGTCTCTCTTTTTTTTCTTGTTTAAAAACATCGACGGGTGTGAACTTTTGATCGGCCCCTATGTTCACTTGAGGCTCATGCATGGTGCCCCTCATTGCCCCAGTGTAAGGCTTTGAGGTACCAATCGTTGCCTTTCGTCATGACCTTGTAGGAGGGAACCTATTGGGTGAGAACTGCTAATCTGCCCCTAGGTTCGCTTGAGGTTTTTGCATGGTGCCTTTCGTTGCCCCAGTGTAGGGCTTAGAGGTACCAAGTGTTGTCTTGTTTTCACGACCTCGTAGTGAGGAAGAATGAAAGAAGCAGTTGATTCTTGCAAAAATAATTTTCCAAGGACGAGAAATAGTTGAAGGATCTTTCAGTTGATGGATTAAGTCAAATGACTCCTATGTAGAAGCAAGATGTTTTGATGTCTTAATGATGCCAAAGGATCAAGTGCTTCCAAGTTTTATTCGAGACAAGAAATCAAGATATATGATCAATTTGATCTCTAGAATCATAGGAAGAAGTTTCCAAATTGAAAAACAAAAGGTTTGACCAAAGAATTCTATCATTTCAAATTGAGATTTGCTCTCTGGTAATCGATTACCAGCAGTTGAAAATGTTTTAATTCAAATTTTTAAAACCTGTAATCGTTTACATAAGTCTTGTAATTGATTACCAGAGGAGATTTTCAGAAAATAATTTCCAAGAGACATATCTATTCAAATGTTTTATGAATGGCCATTCAAATGTTTTAAAGAGAGTTTTCATTGCCCAAACAGTTTTATCCTCTCGAAAGATCAAGAGTTTTTCTGAACTGAAATGTCTTATCCTCTCAAAAAGATTCCTTGGTCAACCACTTGCTTATTCAATAAGGAATTTTTGATTGATCTTCATTTTACAATCTACCTCTTTTACGAGAGACCTCTTCTTCTCTTCTTCTTATTTCTTGTTGTAGGGGATTCTTGAACACAAGGGAAGGGTTGTCCCTATGTGCATTGTTAATCCGAAAAGAGAGAGTGAAAGTTTAATTGGGGAATAATATTCGTATCTTAATTCAATCCCCTCTTCTTCTCAAGGTTACTGAAGCCATTTGTCCAACATCCTATTCTTGATAACTCACTTCTCTCTAAAAAGACAAACTTTCCAGGATGATAAAATGAGGTCACATGAACGTCTTGAAAGCACAGTCAATCAAATGTTTTTTTTTTTGAACACTTTTATTTTATTTTATTTTGAAACTTGTTTGTTTTGAACTTTACTCGTTGTTTTACGGCACCCCCACCAACGTGCAAGATGAGTAATCTCTGATTGAACGGTCTTGGAAGTCAACACTCAGGAGCGCAGGTTGCTTGAGCAAACAGACCAATGGCTTACACTCACATTCCGGTGGAAGTTGAATAAGCAAAGATGTGTTCGTGAGAGGATGTCCATTTTATCCATATCATTATC